>NC_079190.1:67395922-67724847 GCF_029499605.1 Hyla sarda
ACACATGCAGATTTTCTGATGCAGATTTTGCTACGCTTGGGGATGGCGGCATACTGGTTCCTTATGGCATCCTGCCGCACTTTTGCCCACAGATGTTGTGGAGATCATGTACCAGTACTGGTAGGTTGCTGAAGCTGGTGTCCCTCTGGTTCCATAAATGCACAATTGGAGATAAATCAGGTGACCTGGCAGACCAAGGAAGTGTTACAATCTGGTGGAGACATTCCTGGGAAACCCTCGCCATGAGTCCAGATTTCTCATTTACAAGACCACTGCAACCGAAGAGGACAGCTGCTGGATATCAATAGCAGGACATGTATTGGGTGCTGGAAATGGTCCAGTATAGACAGCGGTGTGTAATATGGGGCCACCTGTATCTGGATGATGGATAAGGAACCACTGGTGATCTTTCTGGGACATCCCGAGTATGTCCACCATGTTTGCATGCCATCACATAACCACTGCTCCTAACAGCTTGGTGAGAACAGCCGAGATGGTGCGCAATTTGTCTTTGAGTGTCTTGTAGAGGCATATCTAGCAGTCAACGATCCCTCATCAAGAAGTACACTACCAAAAAGTTACCTCTGAGAGTTTTTTTTTTATAGGGCAGCAGGGGAAGAAGCTCTTTTTCGCCCACTTGTGACAAGACCCAGTGTCTACTCCGACCTCACCTGTAATCCTTTACATAACTGTTTGCTTAGTTTTGCAACAATCCGACATGGAAGCATTATATTTTTATTTGTGAGTATACGTTATGGTACCCCGCCTTCAGAACTCTGTATAAGAGGGGAGCTGTGCATTTGCCTACTATGTCCTTACAGATGTGCTCTTGCCTATATAAGATCGAACACAAAACGGATTGAAAACATATTCAGTGTTATCAGCCATTCTCCATTGCTTGCTTCCTTCCATTGCCCAGTTGTGTAGTATTGTAATGAAGCCATATATATATATATATATATATAATGTGTGTGTAGATATTAAACAGATAGCACTCACCAATCTTCATAGGCATATATATATCTTTATTTCTTCATATCATGAGACCAAAATAAGGTGCAGTATACAGCTTGAAAAAGCTGTATCCTGCACCTTATTTTGGTCTCACGATATGAAGAAATAAAGATATATATATGCCTATGAAGATTGATGAGTACTATCTGTTTATTATCTACATATATTAATTTGTGTGGAAGCGATTTGTGCAATATTGGAGTTAGTACCACCTACCTTTCATCTCAGGCCCTCCAGCTGGATTTCTTATCCTTCAAGCATAGTGGAAGCCATGTTAGACTAATTCAGTGCAGTGCAAGACGGACTTTACCTTTTAATTGCATATACCATATTTTTCGCCCTATAGGACGCACCGGCGTATAAGACGCACCCAATTTATAGGTGCAAAAGCAAAAAAAAATAACGAATTTTAACCTAATAGTGGTCTTCAATCTGCGGACCTCCAGATGTTGCAAAACTACAACTCCCAGCATGCCCGTACAGCCAACGGCTGTCCGGGCATGCTGGGAGTTGTAGTTTTGCAACATCTGGAGGTCCGCAGATTGAAGACCACTGCATAGGAGGTAATACTCACGTGTCCCCGCCGCTCCGGACCCGTCACCGCTGCCCTGGATATCGCTCCATCCCTGTCGCCGTGTCCCCGTCGCTCCGGAACGTCTCTGCTGCCGGCCGGGTATCCTCGCTTTCCGTCGCCATCACGTCGTTACGCACGCCGTCGCACGCACGCGACAACGTGATGATGAGGAAGGAGAGCGCCGGCCATACAGGGGATCCCTGAACGGAGAAGACACCGAGGAGGCAGGTAAGGTCCCTCCCGGTGTCCTGTAAGCACTAACCCGGCTATTCAATCGGGCTGTTCGGTCCCGAACAGCCTGACGGAACATCCGGGTTAGTGTCACTTTCCCTTCAGACGTGGCGGTCAGCTTTGATCGCCGCGTCTAAAGGGTTAATACAGGGCATCACCGCGATTGGTGATGTCCTGTATTAGCCGCGGGTCCCGGCCGTTGATGGCCGCAGGGACTGCCGCGATAGGGGTGTATTCGCCGTATAAGACGCACCGACTTTTTCCCCCCAGTTTTGGGGAAGAAAAAGTGCGTCTTATACGGCGAAAAATACGGTATATATATATATATAATGTGTGTGTGTGTGTGTGTGCATACGTCTTGTCCTGCATATGATACTTGTCCTTAAAAGTATATGAACGTACCAGTATTTTACTTTTCTAGGTCCGAGTTAAATCAGTCTTTGACTTTCTAAGACCGGCGTCACAACAACTCTACAAACTGGATGCAGGCTGGCCGAGAAACCCAGAACATATTACCGGCGTGCCCTTCGATGTCACGGTGGATCATCTGAACTCATTGGTTTATGTAGCGCAGGTATTCCTTATGTTCTGTTATTCATTGCATTTTTATTCAATCTGTCTGTCATATGTTCTTTACTACAATAGGGTTTATTGGCTGTCCGGGCATGCTGGGAGTTGTACTTTTGCAACAACTGGAGTCACTCTGCAGGGGTGTGGAAATAAAAAATACTTGTCCAAGGGACTAAAACGGAGCACAATCTAATTGTCCCTCATGACCATCCACTGGTCCTGGTACATAAAAATAATTTCAACCAAATGAGTCTGTAAATAATGTCTGTATTAATAGACACTTAATAGGCAGAGTCACCCCATTAGGTGGATAGGGCCCCTGATAAGTTAGGCGGCCCAATTAATTAGGTAGTGCCCATTCAGGAAGGTATGTCCCTTTATCAGGTAGGTAGGCAGGTAGGGCTCCCCTAGTAAGTAAATAATGCCCCATATAGAAGTGTGTTTGTTATCTGCTAGTACTCCCTGGATTACTCGAGGGGGGTTGTATCTCTCTCAGTTGTATGATGGGCCGGTGTTGAAGTCCTTTGCTCAGCTACAGGAGGAATTTAATTTACCTCATTCTTATTTCTACCGCTATCTACAGCTGCGACATGCCCTCGCAACGCAGTCTGGGTCGGGGGGCTGCGATATTGGCTCATCGGCTGTTGTACAAAATCTGTTTACTGAACCTTCTACCAAGGGTGTGATTTCCGTATTATATAGGGGACTCCTCTCCTTCTACCATGAAGCCTATCCGCTGACAGTTAAAGTGGGAGACTGAGGTGGGTCCCATATCTGATGAGCAATGGGCACAAATTGTTTCTATGACCCCACGGCTGGCCGTTTCTGAGGCCCATAGGGTGTCCCACATTTTTCTATTACATAGAGTGTATCGCACTCCTGCATTCCTTCATAAAATTGGACTGCGGCCGGACTCCTGTTGTCCTCGTTGTTCCATGCCGGATGCTCATCTGATTCATATGTTTTGGGATTGTGCACATCTCACTCTATTCTGGTGGGAGGTGGGGCAGCTGATTAGACGGGTGTATGGTTGCCCATTTACTTTATCTATTCTAACGTGTCTCTTGGGACTACAGGACGGGTTGGAAGAGGATAGTGGCTTGTATGTCGGCATTAATAGGATCCTTTATCAAGCTCGTAAACTGATAGCTCAGTATTGGCTGAGACCCTTACCGCCCACTATAGTAGAACTGATTGCTGAGCTGAATCACATCATTAGACTGGAGAAGGGAGTGTATACAAAAAGAAAAGCATTACATAAATCCGAATCCATCTGGGGCCCCTGGCTGGATAGCCCCGGGGTACCGTCCCCATACTTATGTAGATCTTATATGGAAGTGCTTCTGGGGGGTGATGGGGGCCCTGTCCATTAATAATGTCTGTGTCTTTTTGGCCAGCTCTCCTTATCTCTTTGGCTAATGTACTATATGTGCAGGTCTGTTTGTGTCCTCCGAGTCTGTCTCCTTATGTAACCACTTTGTTCATGTCTCTGTGCCTGTTGTACGCCATAAGTTATATTTCTACTGTATGATGTGTCTTATCCTCTCTCCGGACCACCATGTGCTCCCTATTTATGGCTACTGAAGAGAGGACACTGGGTTGGGGGGGGGGGGGGAATTTCTTTATTTTTGGGTGGTTGGGTGGAGGGGGGGGGGGTTAGGGGACTGTTGGATTGTTTTCTATGTCTGTATTATAAAAACTTGTTCAATAAAAATTTTCTGATTTAAATAAAAGAAAAAATGCCCCAGATATATATGCCCCCCCCCCCCAGTTATATATGCCCCCCCCCCCCCAGAGCCCCAGATAGATGTCCCCCATCAGGTAGGGCTCCCCAGTAGGTGGTCAGGCCCCCAGATAGATGTGACCCCCATCAGGTAGGGCTCCTCAGTAGGTACACAGTCCCCCATATAGTTATAACCCCCATCAAGTAGGGCTCCCCAGTAGGTACACAGGCCCCCAATAGATATGACCCCCATCAGGTAGGGCTCCTCAGTAGGTACACAGTCCCCCAGATAGATATGACCCCCATCAGGTAGGGCTCCCCAGTAGGTACAGTCCCCCAATTGTTATGACCCCAATCAAGTAGGGCTCCCCAGTAGGTAGATAGGCCCCAGATAGATATAACCCCATCAGGTAGGACTCCTATTAAATAATTGTACCCCCTAATTAGATAGGTTAGCCCCTGGAGGTAGGCAGGTCCTCCCTTATGTAGTAAGTAGCCAAGGGACGTCAGCGTCCCAGTGTCCTGCTCGGCACGTGCAATGACCTCACTCATCGCGCACCCCCCCTCCAGGAAGGCTCGCTATAGGCTGCAGCATACAACTGCGTTAGGCGAAACAGGGCTAAATGCAAGAATCACCTGCCCGGCCCCCGGAACTGCATGTCCCAGGCGTGGGGCGATACAATTCCCACATCCCTGCCCTCTGGTTGGGAAACCCTGTCCTATGTATATGTTTATTATGATAATTGTGAGCCCCAATAAGGCTCTAGGACGTATGACGCCTTTGTAAACTGAACCTAATTGTTTTGTTACCCATAATAAAATAATGATTTGTGTTTCCCTAGAGAGGAGATAATGTGTCCAAGGTGCTGGTGTTCACAGAGGAAGGATACTTCAAAACAGCCTGGAAGACCAACACACTGGAGATGCCTCATGGGATATTTGCAGTAATCGATGAAGAACAAGTGAAGGCCATTTGGATCACGGATGTGGGGCAAGGTAACTGCAGCGGACATGTAGGATGTCACATTCACTATACACAGGCTGCCAGTTACATGATAGCGTGTAGTGCACCATGATGACCTACAACCTATAAGTGACGCCTATACTATTCCATCAGGAGGGCTGCCCAGCATCTTATATGTGTGCCCTGCGCTCCGCTAGCATCACAAGGCCAGATCACATCACAAAAAAATATATACCCATAAGGAATTAGTTCATATTTTGGCTAAAATACCCAAGCTCACAGCCCATGTCTAGGGTCCTCAGTTTCTTGCGAATCCCTACACCATTGTTTCCCAACCAGGGTGCCTCCAGCTGTTGCAAAACTACAACTCCCAGCATGCCCGGACAGCCGTTGGCTGTCCGGGCATGCTGGGAGTTGTAGTTTTGCAACAGCCGGAGTCACCCTGGTTGGGAAACACTTCCCTACAATAACATTACAGTTACAAATGCATGAAGGTTTTTAGTTTTTTTGGTCTGAAATACACACAACCTCTTAAAACAAAAGTAGTTTAAAGGGGTACTTTTTTTTTAAATCAACTGGTGCCAGAAAGTTAAACAGATTTGTAAATTACTTCTATTAAAAAAATCTTAATCCTTCCAGTACTTATTAGCTGCTGAATACTACAGAGGAAATACTTTTCTTTTTGAAACACAGAGCTCTCTGCTGACATCACGAGCACAATGCTCTCTGCTGACATCTCTGTCCATTTTAGGAACTGTCCAGAACATATGTTTGCTATGGGGATTTCCTTTTACCCTGGACAGTTCCTAAAATGGAAAGAGATGTCAGCAGAGAGCACTGTGCTCATGATGTCAGCAGAGAGCTCTGTGTTTCAAACAGAAAAGAATTTCCGCTGTATTATTCAGCAGCTAATAAGTACAGGAAGGATTAAGATTTTTTAATAGAAGTAATTTACAAATCTGTTTAACTTTCTGGCACCAGTTGATTTAAAAAAAAATTTCACCGGAGTACCCCTTTAACCCCTTAAGGACCGGGGGTTTTTCCGTTTTTGCATTTTCGTTTTTTGCTCCTTGCCTTTAAAAAATCATAACTCTTTCAATTTTGCACCTAAAAATCCATATGATGGCTTATTTTTTGCGCCACCAATTCTACTTTGTAATGACGTTAGTCATTTTGCCCAAAAATCTACGGTGAAACGGGAAAAAAAAATCATTGTGCGACAAAATTGAAAAAAAAACGCCGTTTTGTAACTTTTGGGGGCTTCCGTTTCTACGTAGTACATTTTTCGTTAAAAATGACACCTTATCTTTATTCTGTTTGTCCATACGATTAAAATGATACCCTACTTCTATAGGTTTGATTTTGTCGGACTTCTGGAAAAAATCATAACTTCATGCAGGAAAATTAATACGTTTAAAATTGTCATCTTCTGACCCCTATAACTTTTTTATTTTTCCGTGTATGGGGCGGTATGAGGGCTCATTTTTTGCGCCGTGATCTGAAGTTTCTAACGGTACCATTTTTGCATTGGACTTATTGATCGCTTTTTATTCATTTTTGAATGATATAAAAAGTGACCAAAAATGCACTATTTTGGACTTTGGAATTTTTTTGCGCGCACGCCATTGACCGAGCGGTTTAATGGATGATATATTTTTAGAATTCGGACATTTCCACACGTGGCGATACCATATATGTTTATTTTTATTTACACTGTGTTTTTTTTTTTATTGGAAAAGGGGGGTGATTCAAACTTTTAATAGGGAAGGGGTTAAATGATCTTTATTCACTTTTTTTTTCCACTTTTTTTTGCAGTGTTATAGGTCCCATAGGGACCTATAACACTGCACACACTGATCTTCTATGCTGATCACTGGTTTCTCATAAGAAACCAGTGATCAACGATTCTGCCGCATGACTGCTCATGCCTGGATCTCAGGCACTGAGCAGTCATTTGGCAATCGGACAGCGAGGAGGCAGGTAGGAGCCCTCCCGCTGTCCTGTCAGCTGTTCGGGATGCCCGACTGAGCTAGCCGGCCACTTTCACTTTTAGCCGCGCGGCTCAGCCTATTAGAGGCGGGTCCCGGCTTCACTATGACGCCGGGCCCTTAAGGGGTTAAAGGGGTATTCCGAAGATATAAAACATTTTTTTCAAACCAACTAGTGGCAACTTTCTGGCATGAGTTGATTTGATTTAAAAAAAATATTCTTCAAAATACCCATTTTAAAGGACATCTGCAGTGATATAAGGCTGGGTTCACACTACGTTTTCCCCCATACGGGAGCGCATACGGCAGGGGGGAGCTAAAAGCTCGCGCTCCCGTATGTCACCGTATGCGCTCCCGTATGTCATTCATTTCAATGAGCCGACCGGAGTGAAACGTTCGGTCCGGTCGGCTCATTTTTGCGCCGTATGCGCTTTTACATCCGGACCTAAAACTGTGGTCAACCACGGTTTTAGGTCCGGTTGTAAAAGCGCATACGGCGCAAAAATGAGCCGACCGGACCGAACGTTTCACTCCGGTCGGCTCATTGAAATGAGTGACATACGGGAGCGCATACGGTGACATACGTAGCTCCCTCCTGCCGTATGCGCTCCCGTATGGGACAAAACGTAGTGTGAACCCAGCCTAACACAGTGTTATAAGATAAGTGTTTGATCGCGGGGTGGGGGGGTGGGTCCCGGTGGGTCCCAGGGTCCCAGCATTCACAGCTCTCCCGTGCAGGAGGCATGCCGGCCGCAGCACGATGCCAAGGCCAACACACCTCCTCCATGTATCTCTATGGGAGAGGCGGAGATGCAGCGTTAGTGCCTCCCACCTCTCCCATAGAGCTGTATGGGGAGGGAGGCGTACCACTGGACAGCACGGCAATGCTGGCCCCCCCCCCATGATCAAACACTTATCCCCTATCACTGCAGGTGTCCTTTAAAGGGTTACTCCACTGGAAAATATATATATATTTTAAATAAACTGATGCCAGAAAGTTAAACAGATTTGTAAATTACTTTTTATATAAAAATCATAATCATTCCAGTACTTATCAGCTGCTGTATGCTCCACAGGAAGTTCTTTTCTTTTTGAATTTCCTTTCTTTCTGTCTGACCACAGTGCTCTCTGCTGACACCTCTGTCCTTGTCAGGAACTGTCCAGAGCAAGAGAGGTTTGCTATTGGGATTTGCTCCTACTCTGGACAGTTCCTAGAATGGACAGAGGTGTCAGTAGAGAGCACTGTGGTCAGACAGAAAGGAAATTAAAAAAGAAAAGAACTTCCTGTGGAGCATACAGCAGCTGGTAAGTACTGGAAGGATTCAGATTTTTAAATAGAAGTAATTTACAAATCTGTTTTAACTTTCTGGCACCCGTTGTAAAATGTTTTCCAGCGGAGTACCCCTTTAAGATATGCAGATTTAATACATGCCGCCTATATCAATGTCTACTTTGTATATACTTTATCTGCACATATTCACCAAATCTATGCAGGCCAAAAAGCTCTGCGATTCAAATGTAAGGAAACAAATACCGTAATACACAACAAATGTGACAGAAGAGAACAAGCATCTCCTCTGTGACTTGTGTGAGAACATTAACAGAAATTTGGGGTCACTGGAGGTTTTATAAGGGAGAGGTGATAGTATCATGCTGGGTTTTTCTTCCCAATGTCACGCCCTGCCCCCTCAATGCAAGTCTAAGGGAGGGGGTGTGACGGCTGTCATGACCCCTCCCATAAACTTGCATTGAGGGGGCGGGGCGTGACATCATGATACGCGGGTCTATGATGTCACAAGCTCCCGGTGCCGGCTCTAGCGTTTGGAACAGTTTGTTCCATACGCTGAGCAGCGGAGTTCCCCTTTAAAGCTAAGATTATGAACTTTAATGTAATTTCTAGATCTAAGCAGTAGTCCTATGTAATCCTGGCATTGAAAAGGTTAAAGGCTCCATCTCATCTGGGACATCTTTAACATATACACAGGATAAAATAAGTTACATAGTTAATACGGTTAAAATAAAATGTTATATCTTTGCTTGAGAGATCATATATATATTCCAGAAAGTTAAACATATTTGTAAATTACTTCTATTAAAACATCTTAATCCTTTTTAGTACCTATGAGCTGCTGAAGTTGAGTTGTTCTTATCTGTCTAAGTCCTCTCTGATGACACGTGTCTCGGGAACTGTCCAGAGTAGAAGCCAATCCCCATAGCAAACCTCTTCTACTCTGTGCAGTTCCCGAGACAAGCAGAGATGTCAGCAGAGAGCACTGTTGCCAGACAGAAAAGAACAACTCAACTTTAGCAGCTGATAATTATTGGAAGGATTAAGATTTTTTAATAGAAGTAATTTACAAATCTGTTTTTCTTTCTGGAGCCAGTTGATATAAAAATTTTTTTTTTCCTGGAATACCCCTTCAAGGTCCTTCACTATGCCTATCCACCCTGCCATGTTAAAAAAAAAGAAAAAAAAAAAAAAGACCTATGTCTATCAGGTTCAATCAAAGTGGTGAAGGAAAAGGGTTTGGGTGGATGAAGGTGGGGGGGAGATTAATGATATTCTATATTTCTGCATATGCATTATTATCTTGTTTACGGAATGTATCCAATCCTGTTTTGACGCCTTCAATCTTTCCTGCTGTCACCAGTTCCTGAGGTAGACTGTTCCATAAATTCACAGTTCTTATGGTAAAGAAAGCTCACAGATGTGGCGCTCATATCTGGGTCCAGCACTGATTTTGAGATGCAGTCAGAGGTAGCCAGAGGTAGCCGGCAAGCCAAAAACAGCGAGCCAGCTGTTCTACGCAATTTGTCATTCCAATTGACGTTAACTGCGGTTGCATAAACAACGTAGTACCGTGAGTTAGGCTGTTTCCGAAACTCCCAGGTTGCGAAACAGACTCGTGGTGCTACATTATTTATAGAACTCCAGTTTAGCTGTTTAAGGCTTCCCAACCACCTCTGATGGCAGCAAGCAGGCCGGAGGAGATCACCGGACCCTCCAACTTGTGACTTGGACTCTACAAATAAGGATACTACCCCGGACATTTTATTGGTATCTTATCTTGTAATTACTTTCCTGCAGGACCTTATGGACACGCAGTAAAACAGTACTCACCATCTGGATCTCTAATTAAAATCCTGGGGACACCAGGTATAGCCGGGTCACGTCTGAGCCCCCTCCAATTCGATCAGCCTGCAGACATTTTTATTAAAGGGGAAGATGAAGTATATATTGTGGATGGAGACGGAGGGCTGAACAACAGGCTTCTCAAGCTGACTGATGGTATGTACTTAGATTCTCCTTTTAAAATGTCCCCTTAAAGGGGTATTCCAGGAAAAAACTTTTTTATATATATCAACTGGCTCCAGAAAGTTAAACAGATTTGTAAATGACTTCTATTAAAAAAATCTTAATCCTTCCAGTAATTATCAGAAGTTGAGTTGTTCTTTTCTGTCTGGCAACAGTGCTCTCTGCTGACATCTCTGCTTGTCCCAGGAACTGCACAGAGTAGAAGAGGTTTGCTATGGGGATTTGCTTCTACTCTGGACAGTTCCCGAGACAGGTGTCATCAGAGAGCACTTAGACAGAAAAGAACAACTCAACTTCAGCAGCTCATAAGTACTGAAAGGATTAAGATTTTTTTAATAGAAGTAATTTACAAATCTGTTGAACTTTCTGGAGCCAGTTGATCTATGAAATTTTTTTTCCTGGATAACCGCTTTTAAGACAACCCTTCCTCAAAACTAAGCAACCATGGCAGTCGGCAGATTTTCATGGTTCTGGCTGCTGCAAACCCAGTAATCCGCCGGTACCACCTTGAAAATCTGCAGGGTTCATGAGCTATAGTAATGCCAGGTCATCTTGTGTCCCCCGTGTGATGGAATAGTGCAGTCCTTAAATCAGTGTTTCCCAACCGTGGTGCCTCCAGCTGTTGCAAAACTACAACTCCCAGCATGCCTGGACAGCCGAACAGTGTTTCCCAACCAGGGTGCCTCCAGCTGTTGCAAAACTACAACTCCCAGCATGCCTGGACAGCCTTCGGCTGTCCAGGCATGCTGAGAGTTGTAGTTTTGCAACAGCTGGAGGCACCCTGGTAGGAAAACACTGCCTTACATGATAAGTTAGCAGTGCTAGGCAGCATTATTTTACCATTCAGATCAACAGTTCATTGTTATAATATACAGATCCCGTAAGGTGTGACAACACTTGATGGCTGGGGGTCTTGGTTCACATATACAAGGGGACAATGGAATTTTTTTTTTTTTATTAAAGTGGAAAACATTTTTTAAAATCAACTGGTGCCAGAAAGTTAAACAGATTTGTAAATTACTTCTATTTTAAAAAAAATCTCAATCCCTCCATTACCCACCAGCAGCTGCATAATACAGAGGAAGCTCACTTCTCCCTCTATTTATTCTCCGTCCGTCCACGGCGCCCCCCGCCGACGCCTTCGCCCATGCCAGGAACCGTCCAGAGGAGGAACAATTCCCCATAGCAAACCTTACCCGCTCTGGACAGTTCCCGATATGGACAGAGGCGTCAGCAGAGAGCACCGTGGCCAGGGACAATGGCATTTTTAGCTGCCCCTTTGGCCTTACATTGATGTGAAATGAGCCAAAAAAAAGCATATGCTAGCCAATGAGATACAATAACATCATGGTCCCGTGCTAGAATGAGCCAGTATATGCTGCATCCAAAGACAACATGTGATAAGCATGCTCAAGCTATAAAGAAATATATATATATATATATTCATGTTCAAGCAGTCCAAAATCACAGCACCAGACAGGTCAAGGATCTTCAAAGAAACTGGGTAGTCTTCTAGAGCAACGTTTCGGCAGTAGTAGCCTTTGTCAAGCACTTGACAATGCTTGGCAAAGGCTACTACTGCCGAAACGTTGCTCTTGATGTGGGGTTAATAAAGACTACCCAGTTTCTTTGATGATTCTTGAACTGTCTGGTGCTGTGATTTTGGACTGCTTGTACAAATATCCTGGGCTGGCTGCCTGGGCAATCACGGGCGCAGAGGTCGAACCCCGGTGCTGTCCCACCACCTTCTTCTATATATTCATGTAGCTATTTATATTCAGATTTGCTTGGCAGTCCTCCAAGCTTACGTCCATGCACCCTCCCCAATTGAAGCAGCCGTGAACAGACTTCAGAACTGGTGCTTCAGGTAAAGCTTATGAGGCAGATGCCAAATGCCCTAGGTGGAAAATTGCTGCCCGACTCCAAGCATGGCAATCTGGCAATCAGAATAGGTTTCCACACATGTTCTTTCTGACATTTATTTGGAAAACCGCCACTGCAGTTTTTGAGCTCTAGCCATAGGTGGATCCAGTAGGAAGGAGAAGCAGAAGTCCTTCCATTATATTTCCCATTCCTTTAGAATAAATACACTTCTGGCTTTGGTTAGAAAACTGCAGTGGCAGACCTAGATACCTAGCCTAACACCTACCACAGGACAGTAGTACACATAAAATTGCCATCTACACCTACCGCAAACGGACAGTGGGTAATGCTGTTTTACGTGCTGACTCCTATCCACACAGTGAAGGGAGTTCCGATGGGAGAATTAATCAGGACCAAACAGAGCTGCTCCATGATTCTCCTTTATGATCAGCTGTAAATATATCTAATGTTTCCAGACATTTTAGAACTACATATGCAGGTCACATCTCGCGTCTCGATTCTGTAGTATAGAAAGGGTTAATAGACTGGCATTGTGTACCTCTAAAAAGACACACTAACTGGATTTAAATACTTGGCAGCCAACAGGTTTAACACCTTTAGGATGCAGGGCGTACTGTCATGTCCTGCAACCAAGCACAGAAGCTGGTAATGCTGATGACTTGATCATACATATGTTCAACTGCGGCATCTAAAAGTTATGGGGGGCTGATCAGGACCTATATATACACATATACATAACTATAAAAGCAGTGACCCCGGGGAGGATAGGTCACTGCCCTCTGTTTTCGTTCATCACTTCCGGGTCAGCGCCAGCACTCGTGTATATAACAGTGAGAAAAGGGTAGTACCTAACTGTCCAGTATTTAAGGATTTTAATTGTATCCAGCAATTAGATGAATCAGTGGTCTTATATGATAAGCATATAGCAACATATAGTTAAGTTTAAGTATAAGAATCATATACTCACTCATGCGTTGGGCCACTGATTGGTTACGGCTTAGTTTAATATAAGATATAGTAATAAATTATGACTAATAAGGGATAACAATCAATCATAATAGCAGTAAGAAATACCACTATACCCCAATATGGACGCTAGAGGTCTATAGTTATACTGTATCATCACTGACCTATGGCGGTACTAACACCAGTGTCTTGACCATACTTTGACGGTATGTCTTACATCTGTTTGCAGGAACAATTTTGTGATCCCATGGTTTAGTAGTCTAGGCCTCATGACCTTTCACCACCTCTATGAATTATTTGCATGAGCACTGGAAGTAGATTCCGCCATGGGTATTTATTGTATACTATAACCTAAAAAAAGATATATATACTTAAGCGCTGGGCCATTGGACAGGGAGAGTACAGCTCTTCTGAAATGTAAGATACAATAACAGATTGGGAAAATGTGATTGATTAAAGGCTCTAGCTTATTTACAATGATATACCCAGATTGGCCTTAGAAGTACAAAATAATAACATCATCACCATTGACCGGCAGGGGAAAATTAGTGGGTTGATCATATATTGCAGGTCAATGCTATACAGCTGTATGCACTACATCTTATATCTCATCTGTAGGAATAATTGAAACATTGGCCCCCATTGAGATATGAGCCTATACATTATGATCAATTACTAATCTTAAATAATAAGAGTGTTAGTACTGGAACAATATCCTGACATAGACCCTTATTGATGACATTGCTATACAGCTGGTTCTTCATAGATTGTTCCCCATAGGTGTCCCGTTTTCTAGTTGAATTCACCTACCTTATGTTACGCCGAGCGCTCCGGGTTCCCGCTCCTCCCCGGAGCGCTCGCTTCACCTCCTCCGCTGCAGCGCCCCGGTCACGTCCTCTGACCCGGGGCGCTGCGATCCTGCTGCTAGCCGGGATGCGATTCGCGATGCGGGTAGCGCCCGCTCGCGATGCGCACCCCGGCTCTCCTACCTGACTCGCTCCCCGTCTGTTCTGTCCCGGCGCGCGCGGCCCCGCTCCCTAGGGCGCGCGCGCGCCGGGTCTCTGCGATTTAAAGGGCCACTGCGCCGCTGATTGGCGCAGTGGTTCCAATTAGAGTTATCACCTGTGCACTCCCTATATTACCTCACTTCCCTTGCACTCCCTTGCCGGATCTTGTTGCCTTAGTGCCAGTGAAAGCGTTCCTTGTGTGTCCCTTGCCAGTGTTTCCAGACCTTCTGCCGTTGCCCCTGACTACGATCCTTGCTGCCTGCCCCGACCTTCTGCTACGTCCGACCTTGCTTCTGCCTACTCCCTTGTACCGCGCCTATCTTCAGCAGCCAGAGAGGTGAGCCGTTGCTAGTGGATACGACCTGGTCACTACCGCCGCAGCAAGACCATCCCGCTTTGCGGCGGGCTCTGGTGAAAACCAGTAGTGGCTTAGAACCGGTCCACTAGCACGGTCCACGCCAATCCCTCTCTGGCACAGAGGGTCCACTACCTGCCAGCCGGCATCGTGACAGTAGATCCGGCCATGGATCCCGCTGAAGTTCCTCTGCCAGTTGTCGCTGACCTCACCACGGTGGTCGCCCAGCAGTCACAACAGATTGCGCAACAAGGCCAACAGCTGTCTCAACTGACCGTTATGCTACAACAGTTGCTACCACAGCTTCAGCAGTCATCTCCTCCGCCAGCTCCTGCACCTCCTCCGCAGCGAGTGGCCGCTCCTGGGATACGCTTATCCTTGCCGGATAAGTTTGATGGGGACTCTAAGTTTTGCCGTGGCTTCCTTTCCCAATGTTCCCTGCATCTGGAGATGATGTCGGACCTGTTTCCCACTGAAAGGTCTAAGGTGGCTTTCGTAGTCAGTCTTCTGTCCGGAAAAGCCCTGTCATGGGCCACACCGCTCTGGGACCGCAATGACCCCGTCACTGCCTCAGTACACTCCTTCTTCTCGGAAATCCGAAGTGTCTTTGAGGAACCTGCCCGAGCCTCTTCTGCTGAGACTGCCCTGTTGAACCTGGTCCAGGGTAATTCTTCCGTTGGCGAGTATGCCGTACAATTCCGTACACTTGCTTCAGAATTGTCCTGGAATAATGAGGCCCTCTGCGCGACCTTCAAAAAAGGCCTATCCAGCAACATTAAAGATGTTCTGGCCGCACGAGAAATTCCTGCTAATCTACATGAACTTATTCACCTAGCCACTCGCATTGACATGCGTTTTTCTGAAAGGCGTCAGGAACTCCGCCAAGATATGGACTCTGTTCGCACGAGGCGTTTCGTCTCCTCGGCTCCTCTCTCCTCTGGTCCCCTGCAATCTGTTCCTGTGCCTCCCGCCGTGGAGGCTATGCAGGTCGACCGGTCTCGCCTGACACCTCAAGAGAGGACACGACGCCGTATGGAGAACCTCTGCCTGTACTGTGCTAGTACCGAACACTTCCTGAGGGATTGTCCTATCCGTCCTCCCCGCCTGGAAAGACGTACGCTGACTCCGCACAAAGGTGAGACAGTCCTTGATGTCTACTCTGCTTCTCCACGTCTTACTGTGCCGGTGCGGATGTCTGCTTCTGCCTTCTCCTTCTCTACAGTGGCCTTCTTGGACTCTGGTTCTGCAGGAAATTTTATTTTGGCCTCTCTCGTCAACAGGTTCAACATCCCAGTGACCAGTCTCGCCAGACCCCTCTACATCAATTGTGTAAATAATGAAAGATTGGACTGTACCATACGTTTCCGCACGGAGCCCCTTCTTATGAGCATCGGATCTCATCATGAGAGGATTGAACTTTTGGTCCTCCCCAATTGCACCTCGGAGATTCTCCTTGGACTTCCCTGGCTTCAACTTCATTCTCCAACCCTGGATTGGTCCACTGGGGAGATCAAGAGTTGGGGGTCCTCTTGTTCTAAGAACTGTCTAAAACCGGTTCCCAGTAACCCTTGCCGTAACTCTGTGGTTCCTCCAGTAACCGGTCTCCCCAAGGCCTATATGGACTTCGCGGATGTGTTCTGCAAAAAACAAGCTGAGACTCTACCTCCTCACAGGCCTTATGATTGCCCTATCGACCTCCTCCCGGGTACTACTCCACCCCGGGGCAGAATTTATCCTCTCTCTGCCCCAGAGACTCTTGCCATGTCCGAATACGTCCAGGAGAATCTAAAAAGGGGCTTTATCCGTAAATCCTCCTCTCCTGCCGGAGCCGGATTTTTCTTTGTCTCCAAAAAAGATGGCTCCCTACGTCCTTGCATTGACTACCGCGGTCTTAATAAAATCACGGTTAAGAACCGCTACCCCTTACCCCTCATCTCTGAACTCTTTGATCGCCTCCAAGGTGCCCACATCTTCACTAAATTGGACTTAAGAGGCGCCTATAACCTCATCCGCATCAGAGAGGGGGACGAGTGGAAAACGGCATTTAACACCAGAGATGGACACTTTGAGTATCTGGTCATGCCCTTTGGACTGTGCAATGCCCCTGCCGTCTTCCAAGACTTTGTCAATGAAATTTTTCGTGATCTATTATACTCCTGTGTTGTGGTATATCTGGACGATATCCTAATTTTTTCTGCCAATCTAGAGGAACACCGCCGGCATGTCCGTATGGTTCTTCAGAGACTTCGTGACAACCAACTCTATGCCAAAATTGAGAAATGTCTGTTTGAATGCCAATCTCTTCCTTTTCTAGGATATTTGGTCTCTGGCCAGGGACTACAGATGGATCCAGACAAACTCTCTGCCGTCTTAAATTGGCCACGCCCCTCCGGACTCCGTGCTATCCAACGCTTTTTGGGGTTCGCCAATTATTACAGGCAATTTATTCCACATTTTTCTACCATTGTGGCTCCTATCGTGGCTTTAACCAAGAAAAATGCTGATCCCAAGTCCTGGCCTCCTCAAGCAGAAGACTCCTTTAAACAACTCAAGTCTGCCTTTTCTTCGGCTCCCGTGCTCTCCAGACCTGACCCTTCCAAACCCTTCCTATTGGAGGTTGATGCCTCCTCAGTAGGAGCTGGAGCCGTTCTTCTACAAAAAAATCCTTCCGGGCATGCTGTCACTTGTGGTTTTTTCTCTAGGACCTTCTCTCCAGCGGAGAGGAACTACTCCATCGGGGATCGAGAGCTTCTAGCCATTAAATTAGCACTTGAGGAATGGAGGCATCTGCTGGAGGGATCAAGATTTCCTGTTATTATCTACACCGACCACAAGAACCTCTCCTACCTCCAGTCTGCCCAACGGCTGAATCCTCGCCAGGCCCGGTGGTCTCTGTTCTTTGCCCGATTTAATTTTGAGATTCACTTTCGTCCTGCCGATAAGAACATTAGAGCCGATGCTCTCTCTCGTTCCTCGGATGCCTCAGAAGTTGATCTCCCTCCGCAACACATCATTCCACCCGACTGCCTGATCTCCACTTCTCCTGCCTCCATCAGACAGACTCCTCCAGGAAAGACCTTTGTTTCCCCACGCCAACGCCTCGGAATCCTCAAATGGGGTCACTCCTCCCATCTCGCAGGTCATGCGGGCATCAAGAAATCTGTGCAACTCATCTCCCGCTTCTATTGGTGGCCGACTCTGGAGACGGATGTTGGGGACTTTGTGCGAGCCTGCACTATCTGTGCCCGGGATAAGACTCCTCGCCAGAAGCCCGCTGGGTTTCTTCATCCTCTGCCTGTCCCCGAACAGCCTTGGTCTCTGATTGGTATGGATTTTATTACTGATTTACCCCCTTCCCGTGGCAACACCGTTATTTGGGTGGTCGTTGATCGATTCTCCAAAATGGCACATTTCATTCCTCTTCCTGGTCTTCCTTCTGCGCCTCAGTTGGCTAAACAATTTTTTGTACACATTTTTCGTCTTCACGGGTTGCCTACGCAGATTGTCTCGGATAGAGGGGTCCAATTCGTGTCTAAATTCTGGAGAGCTCTCTGTAAACAACTCAAGATTAAATTAAATTTTTCCTCTGCATATCATCCCCAGTCCAATGGACAAGTAGAAAGAATTAACCAGATCCTGGGTGATTATTTGCGACATTTTGTTTCCTCCCGCCAGGATGACTGGGCAGATCTCCTTCCATGGGCCGAATTCTCGTATAACTTCAGGGTCTCTGAATCTTCCTCCAAATCCCCATTTTTCGTGGTGTACGGCCGTCACCCTCTTCCCCCCCTCCCTACCCCCTTGCCCTCTGGTCTGCCCGCTGTGGATGAAATTTCTCGTGACCTTTCCATTATATGGAGAGAGACCCAAAATTCTCTCTTACAGGCTTCTTCACGCATGAAGAGGTTCGCGGATAAGAAAAGAAGAGCTCCCCCCGTTTTTTCCCCTGGAGACAAGGTATGGCTCTCCGCTAAATATGTCCGCTTCCGTGTCCCTAGCTACAAGTTGGGACCACGCTATCTTGGTCCTTTCAAAATTCTGTGTCAAATTAATCCTGTCTCTTATAAACTTCTTCTTCCTCCTTCTCTTCGTATCCCTAATGCCTTTCACGTCTCTCTTCTCAAACCACTCATCCTCAACCGTTTTTCTCCCAAATCTGTTCCTCCCACTCCTGTTTCCGGCTCCTCGGACGTCTTCTCGGTCAAGGAGATTTTGGCTGCCAAAAAGGTCAGAGGAAAAAATTTTTTTTTAGTAGACTGGGAGGGTTGTGGTCCTGAAGAGAGATCCTGGGAACCTGAGGACAACATCCTTGACAAAAGTCTGCTCCTCAGGTTCTCAGGCTCCAAGAAGAGGGGGAGACCCAAGGGGGGGGGTACTGTTACGCCGAGCGCTCCGGGTTCCCGCTCCTCCCCGGAGCGCTCGCTTCACCTCCTCCGCTGCAGCGCCCCGGTCACGTCCTCTGACCCGGGGCGCTGCGATCCTGCTGCTAGCCGGGATGCGATTCGCGATGCGGGTAGCGCCCGCTCGCGATGCGCACCCCGGCTCTCCTACCTGACTCGCTCCCCGTCTGTTCTGTCCCGGCGCGCGCGGCCCCGCTCCCTAGGGCGCGCGCGCGCCGGGTCTCTGCGATTTAAAGGGCCACTGCGCCGCTGATTGGCGCAGTGGTTCCAATTAGAGTTATCACCTGTGCACTCCCTATATTACCTCACTTCCCTTGCACTCCCTTGCCGGATCTTGTTGCCTTAGTGCCAGTGAAAGCGTTCCTTGTGTGTCCCTTGCCAGTGTTTCCAGACCTTCTGCCGTTGCCCCTGACTACGATCCTTGCTGCCTGCCCCGACCTTCTGCTACGTCCGACCTTGCTTCTGCCTACTCCCTTGTACCGCGCCTATCTTCAGCAGCCAGAGAGGTGAGCCGTTGCTAGTGGATACGACCTGGTCACTACCGCCGCAGCAAGACCATCCCGCTTTGCGGCGGGCTCTGGTGAAAACCAGTAGTGGCTTAGAACCGGTCCACTAGCACGGTCCACGCCAATCCCTCTCTGGCACAGAGGGTCCACTACCTGCCAGCCGGCATCGTGACACCTTATATGTTTTCCCATTGTGAACAAGCAAGTATAGGCCTTTACAATAGAAATACAGATCGCCGCAGAGACTAAGTGACAGCGCAGGCGCATTGGCATGAACGCTGGGAGAACGTAAAGGATAAGTCCTTACACATGCGCGGTGGAGACTGTGATGGCGGCGTGAGTCTAAGTCCTTGTGCCTGCGCAGTAGTGCTCACCGGACTTATTACTAGACACGGCCGTCATGTGACGTTGGGTCACATGATATGGCAAAATGTAAACACTAGGATGCATTACGTCGCATCGGAAGTGATGCGGCAAGAGACGGGAGAACGCGCCGAGGAAGTGACACCTGTAGGACTTAATTGGTAAGTGTATAAATATGCTGGACAGGCATGGTACGCCGGACCTCACTACTTTGAGAAAGCCCGGTCCACGGGCGAAACGTTAGTTTAGGAGGCATTATTTTAATATCGGCATCCCCAGCGGCATAATAAATATCGGCATTTTCCAGCAGTGTTCCGCTGTGACTGAGAGGCACGGCGGCGCTGCCAGCAGCGGTACACTGATAAACTGCTGGTTGGTTTAAATGATAAGCAAATTTGCACTTAAGTGCACGCATTTGGGCTGGCCGGATTTTTAATCCATAACCCCCCCCCCCCATTTCCTCACTGTACATACCACAAGCACTTTAAGTTCTTCGTTTACATAAAGAATGAATAAAAGCTAAGTTTTAATAAGACTGTAGGCAGTCTCTAGTTTAGGGCAGTCCGGAGGGGCCTGTCCCTAAAATTGTGATTTATATATTATTTGCCCTGAGACTCCTAGGGGACTAATTTGGTGTTGTTAGCACTCGTGTCCAGCACCTTCTCCTTGTGGCCCCGTGGTATAGGTAAGAGCGCAGTCTGCCTGCACTAGTATTTTCGATTTCTGCTAAGCTCCAGCACAGGAGGATCACAGCGCTTGCAATAGCTAACTCCCCCGTTCATCTGTCGCACAGATGCAGGTCAGCGGTCACGTCATCTTGTAGCTGGAGGGGGGTGTTGAACTCAGGGCGGCGATGTCTGCACAGAGGGTCTGGCGTGGATTCCTTGTCATTGATTAGCTGGCAGGTAGTTGTTCCGGTGACATGAATTTTTCTATATCAAGTATGCCCAGAATCGTATACCCCTTAGAGATGTACTCGCTATTTCTACTGGTGATGTCAATGTGTTATGCATTTCTTTAGTTTATTTCTACACTGGTCTGGAACTATATTGATCCTGTGTGTGTCTTGCATTGCGCCCGGAGCTGTGCTCCTTATTCTGCTGGTGAGGTCACTGTGTACATACATTACATTACTTATCCTGTACTGGCCCAGAGTTATATCCTGTATTATTCTCCAGAGCTGTACTCACTATTCTGCTGGTGGGGTCACTGTGTACATACATTACATTACTTATCCTGTACTGATCTTGAGTCATATTCTGTTTTGTGCTCCAGAGCTGCAATCGCTATTCTGCTGGTAAGATCACTTTTGTATTTACATTACTCACTTATTCTGTTCGGTATCATACTCTAGAGCTGTTCGCACCATTCTGCTAGAGCTGAGGAAAGGGGGAGTAAGTCTTAGATGATTTTAGGGCTTTTATTTTGTTGACCCTGGGTTGTGTTTAGCTACCTCAACCCCTTAAGGACTCAGCCCATTTTGGCCTTAAGGACTCAGACAATTTAATTTTTACGTTTTCATTTTTTCCTCCTCGCCTTCTAAAAATCATAACTCTTTTATATTTTCATCCACAGACTAGTATGAGGGCTTGTTTTTTGCGTGACCAGTTGTCCTTTGTAATGACATCACTCATTATATCATAAAATGTATGGCGCAACCAAAAAACACTATTTTTGTGGGGAAATTAAAACGAAAAACGCAATTTTGCTAATTTTGGAAGGTTTCGTTTTCACGCCGTACAATTTATGGTAAAAATGACATGTGTTCTTTATTCTGAGGGTCAATACGATTAAAATGATACCCATTATTATATACTTTTATATTATTGTTGCGCTTAAAAAAAATCACAAACTTTTTAACCAAATTAGTACGTTTATAATCCCTTTATTTTGATGACCTTTAACTTTTTTATTTTTCCGTATAAGCGGCGGTATGGGGGCTCATTTTTTGCGCCATGATCTGTACTTTTTTTTGATACCACATTTGCATATAAAAAACTTTTAATACATTTTTTATAATTTTTTTTAATAAAATGTATTAAAAAAGTAGGAATTTTGGACTTTTTTTTTTTTCGTTCACGCCGTTCACCGTACGGGATCATTAACATTTTATTTTAATAGTTCGGACATTTACGCATGCGGCGATACCAAATATGTCTATATAAAAAAATTTTTACGCTTTTTGGGGGTAAAATAGGAAAAAACGGACGTTTTACTTTTTTATTGGGGGAGGGGATTTTTCACTTTTTTTTTACTTTTACATTTTTTTACATTTTTTTTTACACTTGAATAGTCCCCATAGGGGACTATTCATAGCAATACCATGATTGCTAATACTGATCTGTTCTATGTATAGGACATAGAACAGATCAGTATTATCGGTCATCTTCTGCTCTGGTCTGCTCGATCACAGACCAGAGCAGGAGACGCCGGGAGCCGGACGGAGGAAGGAGAGGGGACCTCTGTCCGGCATTATAAATGATCGGATCCCCGCAGCAGCGCTGCGGGTGATTCGATCGTTCATTTAAATCGCGCACTGCCGCAGATGCCGGGATCTGTATTGATCCCGGCACCTGAGGGGTTAATGGTGGACGCCCGCGAGATCGCGGGCGTCGGCCATTGCCGGCGGGTCCCTGGCTGCGATCAGCAGCCGGGATCAGCCGCGCATGACACGGGCATCGCTCCGATGCCCGCGGTTATGCACAGGACGTAAATGTACGTCCTGGTGCGTTAAGTACCACCTCACCAGGACGTACATTTACGTCCTGCGTCCTTGAGGGGTTAAGGTTATGTCTTGCAGGAAGGGATCACAGTGGTTTTCATTTTCGCTATTCCATGCTTTGTTTCATATTATAGGGTAGTTCTTGCTATCCAATTGTTATCAAGCGCTTGAATTCAATTATCAGCATTCTCCGTGCTCAAGGTACCATACCTTTCTTAGTTCATCCCTATTTTATCATAATTACATCATGTGTATGTCACTTACAATTGGCCCTGACTCCAGTTGTCAGGTCTCGTGTATTTTACTTTTCTCATTTCTTCATTCTTAGTTGGTCGGGTGTGCCGTTGTTCATAAGTATCGTTGTTTCGTTCACAGGCTCGGTTGCCTATTTTCTTGTTCCTTCTCTTGCCAGGTTGTTGGGTGGGGGGGCTCTTGTTAATTTCCTTTTCTTGTGATGCTAGCTGCGCTGTTTGTTTCTTCTTGTACGTCTTTCTTAGAGGTGAATTGCAGTGTCAGTCCTCGAGGCCTCTTGTGTAGGATTATCATGGGTTGGGGTTTATTAAAAAAAAAAAAAAAAAAAAAAGAAGGGGAATGCCAGCAGATAGGGAGGGAGAGAGTCGGCTGTGTTTTCTGATGGCATTTAATTGTTGTTCTAGGGTGATGTTGATAGGGATGACCCTTATGTTTCTGATGACTGATCAATATATTAATACTAATATGCCATTGCTGATGGAAAAATATATTTGTTACCTACCCCTTAACCTATAAACCAGCTTGCAATCTGCTCGTGACTACAATGGAGGCTTTGTCATGACTCTGGCACGGACCAGATAAGAAGTGAAAGACAAAATATCTGACGGACAGAGAACTCTGGAATATCCCTGTAGAGGAACTTCTCCCAAGAAATTAAATGACACTAGATATGCTAATATATACGGATGCAATAATCAATCAACCAATCAAAATGTAACATGCTGATTTTGACGTAATAACTAAACCTCCTTCTTTGTCAAATGTAAAAACTAAATGTACTAAAATGGATTAAACAGAACTCCTTTGGGGAAGCTGCGAGTATGCTGAGAAAGAGTTTATACCAACAGGCCTGTTTGGTGTATAATTCTTGTGTCGACACTTAGCAGTATATAACAGCACAGTCAATCACATTTGAGAGCCTCTCCTCGAGCCTTCCTTGACAATGTCTCTCATTTCTGAAAGTGTGGAAGGGGCAGCGGTTCCCCCTTCGCCTGCCAGATCATCTTCTCAGGGGAGAGTCCAGTCGCTTAGGGCATGGACCGTTCCAAAAATTACAGCTGAACTGTATCGTCGGGGCATCCCTTTTCCTGCCACGGCCAGGAAAGCAGAACTATTCAGGATTCTATGTTCCCATGGAACTCCAGGCGCTCAAGACCAGCCAGATCGAGAATCTGTCTCGCTCATTCAGATTCACACTATACTGAATTTGTTGTCAACATCTATGCAGGATATGCAAGATAGGCTAGTTGCTCTAGAGTCTCGTGCTAGTCCTGCGGTCCCAGTAGTCTCCCCTGACTCGGTTGTTCCTCCTGTGCCAGGTGTCTCCTCTGAGGCTGTTGTCTCTTCAGGGTCTGTCACCACCCCTGTGCCTGTCGCTACCCCAGTGCCTGTTGTCTCCTCTTGGCCCATTGTTTCCTCCGGGCCAGTCATTGCTACAGTATCAGCTGTCACACCCTCACCTGTGTTATCCTCTCCAGGTACGTCCTCTCCCACCGTAACCCTTATTCCCACTCATTTCATCCCTGAGGCCATCGGGAAAGATATCCTCGCCGGGATGTTAATTTAGCGTCTCTCCTAGTGGCCTCACAGGATGTTCTTGATAACAAGACCTTCGCATGCGGTGAAATGTCAGTCTTATTGAAGGCTAGGGATCCTCGTCTTAACAGAAAGCTGAGCATCCCAACATTTGTACTGGCCTTCGGGCTCTATTGAGACGTAGTCTGTTCTGTTATTCCCAGTAGAAGAGTCGAATTTGATCAATATTTACATAAATTAGTGGATTTGGTATACAAATACGGGGGTTCCTCTTTTTATGACTATCATCGTTCCTTTTTGGCTAAAGCAGCAGCCACCCTCTCCCAATTCCAGCAGGTCACGAACTTGGCAAATCTCGATACCGAACTATTCTGTAGGCACTTTGCCGGCCTCAGAGCACCTCTTTGTGCAGTTTGCCAGTCCCCAACCCATGCCACAAATTGGTGTCCTAATGCCGTAGCTGGCACCTCAGCTGCATAGAGTTGAGTTGTGCCCAAGTCGCAACCAGCCCCAACCATTGACAAGCTTGGTAGGCCAGTCCATTTTTTGGGAAATGCTCAAATTTGTAACCACCTTAACCCTTCATCATGCCATTTCAGTCAGTGTTGGTTGTTGCATATTTGCAGTATTTGTCATAGAGCCCACCCCAGGAGTCAGTGTCCCAAAAAGAAAGATCCTGAGGCATGACTAGACGGGGTTAATACGGAAGTTCTCCGTGAATACTTGAGTGGTCTTCCTGCACCAGATTTGGTTGAATTCTTGTGTGAAGGTTTCACAAGGGGTTTTAACACTGGTCTGATCACCTTACCTCATGATACTTTTGAGTGCAGGAATCTCCAGTCCGCGGCTGGTAACCCTGACATTGTGACAGAATTGTTACAGAAGGAAGTATCTAAAGGTTTTGTGATTGGCCCTTTCTCTAGGGCCCTCTTTAACCAGTGGAGGATGAGCCCTATTGGTGTGGCATGTGGAAAGTCGTCTAATAAATGTAGATTTATATACGACTTGTCCGCACCCCATTCTTCTTCAGTCCTTAGCCTTAAAGGAAAACTGTCAGCTTTGATCCTTACCATGCCCGGATCCGCCGCACCATTCGACCTTAATCTTCTATTTTCGCTATATGCAAATGAGGTGCAGGCCGGGCTAACTGGCACTCTGACGTCAGTGCCACCTGCCGCAGCACCGCCCAGCTCATCAATATTCCTCCCCTCTTTCTTCAATACAGAGCGGGGAGAAGAGGGCGAGGCCAGTTAGCCCGGCCGTTGCAAGTTAGCACCTCATTTGCATATAGCGAAAATAGAAGATTAAGGCCGAACGGCGCAGCAGATCTGGGCACAGTAAGGATCAAAACTGATCAGTGTCCCCCGCACTACCAGTCAGTACCGCTGGTTAGTGCGGGGGAAGAAAGCTAACAGTTTTCCTTTAACTCACTAATACCGTCAGAAGAATTTACCTTGAAATATAGGTCAAGGCAGGGCTTTGGTTTCTAGACTACTGGCCCTTCTACCAGCAGCTCCTGATTCGGATTCTCCTGTGGTGCTTGACCAGGCAGCTACAGCCGATTTGGTTTTGTGGGACCAGTACCTGGCTGGGTGGAATGGGGTCTCCATGTTTATTCCTAGAGCTAACCAGTTTTCACCTGTTGTCACTGACATTGCAGCATCAGCAGGTTATGCAGCTATTTTTGCCCCTCATTGGTTAACAGGTACTTGGCCTCCTAAACTGTTAGCAGTGCCTGAGTTTTCAACCACCTCGGCCTTATTTGAGATTATACCTATCGTGGCAGCAGCTTAGACCTGGGGTAATCTTTGGCAAGGGCAGACTGGTTTTTTCATACTGACAACATGACCACTCGCAACATAATTTGTAAGGGCAGGTCAAAATCATTACTCATCATGTCTTTTCTCCGCAGGCTCACTCACACCGCTCTGTTGCTTAAATTTCACTTAGGCTGGGTTCACATCACGTTTTTGCCATACTGTTTTCAATCCGTTTTTCTAAAGAAAACCGTATGGCAAAAAAACGGATGGAACAGTATGGAAAAAAGTAAACCGTATGCGTTTTTAAACAGTATACTGTTTTTAAAAGTGCATACAGTTCCGTCAGTTTTTATAGAAAAAAAAACCATACTTTTTGAAAATTTTGTACATTTTTAATGGGAGGGGTCTTGGGTGGGGACTTTAGGACTCAAATGCGCATGTGCAAAGTAAAAACGTATAAGTTTTTCCCGTATGGAACCGTATACATGTGCGTTTCCCATTGACATCCATGTTAAAAAAAACTTAAGCGGTTGCAGTATGGTTTTTAAACTGGAGTCAAAACCGTGGTTGACCACGATTTTGTCTCCGGTTTAAAAACCGTACTGCAACCGCATACGTTTTTTTTTTTTTCATGGAAGTCAATGGGAAACGCACATGTATACACTTCCATACGGGAAAAATTAATACGTTTTTACTTTGCACATGCGCATTTTGAGTCCTAAAGTCCCCACCCAAGACCCCTCCCATTAAAAATGTACAAAATTTTCAAAAACGTATGGGTTTTTTTTTCTATAAAAACTGACGGAACTGTATGCACTTTTAAAAACAGTATACTGTTTAAAAACGCATACGGTTTACTTTTTTCCATACTGTTCCATCCATTTTTTTGCCATACGGTTTTCTTTAGAAAAACGGATTGAAAACAGTATGGCAAAAACGTGATGTGAACCCAGCCTTAGAATGTGTACATATTGAAGGGAAAAAGAATGTTGCCGCTGACGCACTCTCTCCTTTGAATTTCCAGTAATGCCGGAGGCAGACAGGCTGGCCACGCTTGCACCTCTTTTCAACTCTCTGATGTTGGATTAAGCAGCCATTTTTCAGGAGCCCTAGCTTTAATAAATAACTCGCTAGCAAACAACACCGCCAGATCGTACAAACTAGCGTGGAAAGCTTTTCTCTAGTTCCAACAATCATACCCGTCTCCCTGCCCTCTAGACATCCAGTATATCCTAGCCTTTGTCTCCTTTTGCCACTCATCTGTAAAACTATCCCACAGTACTATCCGTTTGTATTTAGGAGGAATAAAACACTACCGTTCCCTTACTCACCCTAGTCTCCCTTACATTTTTAGTTCTCACTCGGTGAAAGCAGCCCTTAAGGGCATCCTAAAAACTGAGAAACCTAGGTCCCCCACGAGAGTTTGTGTCCGCAGCCAACAGCCAGCAATTCAGTCAACTTGTAGACTGTAACCCCTTTGGTTTTCCCACCAGTGTTGTGATTAAAGCAGCCATCTACATGGGTTATTACACACCGAGCCTTCTAGGGATTTCGGAAAACATGTCCGAACTTTGGCATGTAGCATAGGCATGGACCCGGCTTCCATCCCCCAAGTTGAGATGGCAAGAGCTTTAAGTCATTTGGCTAATGTTTAATATTTTGTTCTGTATTCCTATCTGACTGGTGTTTTGCCCCCTTCTTTATTATAGGTTACCCTAGTCGGCCGGCCGGGCACGCCTCAGGCTTGGTTTCACCTTAGGTTGGTTGGGCAAGGCAACCAGATTTGCCAGAAAGTTAAACAGATTTGTAAATTACTTCTATTAAAAAATCCCAATCCTTCCAGTACTTATCAGCAGCTATATAATACACAAGAAGTTCTTTTCTTTTTGAATTTCCTTTCTGTCTGACCACAGTGCTCTCTGCTGACACCTCTGTCCATGACAGGAACTGTCCAGAGCAGGTGCAAATCCCCATAGAAAACCTCTTTTGCTCTGGACATTTCCTGACCTAAACAGAGGTGGTCAGGCAGAAAGGAAATTCAAAAAGAAAACAACTTCCTGTGTATTATGCAGCAGCTGATAAGTACTGGAAGGATTGGGATTTTTTAATAGAAGTAATTTACAAATCTGTTTAACTTTCTGGCACCAGATGATTTAAAACAAAATGTTTTACAGTGGAGTACCCCTTTAAGATGTTATTAAAGGACATGTTTGGTGCTCACTTTTCTTATTGTATCCGTTCCGGGCTGCAAAAAAAAAAAGAAAATAAGCTTTCTCTTGCCTGCATACGCTTCCTCGGTGCTCCGGTACAGGCGTTCGATCCCCGGGCTGTATTCTTCTTACTTCCTGTTAGCCCGTCACGTCACATGGAGCTTCAGCCTATCACTGGCCGAGGCAGGACATCGCTGCGGCCGGTGATAGGTTGATGCTCCGTGTGACGTGCCGGGCTAACAGGAAGTAAGAAGAATACAGCCCAGGGACCGAACACCGGTACTGAAGCATCGGGGGAGCCTAGGCAGGTAAGAGAAAATTAGTTTTCTTTTATTTTTCAGCCCGGAACGGGTAAAATAAGAAAAGTGAGCACCGGACATCTCCTTTAATAAAGTAAGTGGAATTTTATGGCCTCTGTTCACTGCAGCTGATGTTGTGACTTGAGTTCTGTGCCCCTGCCGGGTGATCTGTCCACCCTTCTGTTTATGCCATGCTATTGAGTATTTTTCTGTGAGATATGTCTGGATATCATCTCCCGGAAAATCCTCAAATATTTTACCCGCAGAAGATGTTCTAGGCCCTTAGTCTCCAAGATCCGTTTTTGACCCTTGACCTTTTTCATGGTAGCCAATGACTGGTAAAGAACCTGCTAACTAAAATTCCGAATGACCAACAATGTCCATTTCCCTTTTTCATTACTTCTTATGCTGCTTATGATTTTGTTGTAGATTACAGCTTGCAGTGGACATTGGGAGGTAACGGAACAAGACCCGGTCAGTTTTACATTCCTCACAGTGTGGCGGTGGATGACGTGGGCCGTGTATGTCTTTTATCTCCTCTGTTTTATATTTTATATATCAATGGAATATTGTATTCTAAAATTATAATGTATTTATCATTATAACGTATTTATAAGATATATTAATAGAATATGTTATGTTTAATATGGTATCTCCCTCCGTCTGGAGAAGAAAAGGTTTAGTCTAAAGGGGCGGCACGCCTTCTTTACCGTGAGGACTGTGAGTTTATGGAACAGTCTACCTCAGGAACTGGTCACAGCAGGAACAATTAACAGCTTTAAAACAGGGTTAGATACATTCCTGAAACAAAATAACATTAATGCTTATGCAGAATTATAAAACTACATCCCTTTCCCTTATCACGCCTGAAGAAAGGATTATTAATATCCAGAAACTCGTTGTGTGAATAGAATAAAAGAAATTAAGACTTCTACCAGTATCCTTGAACCTTTTCTGCAACAGCGCGATCTCAGCTTCCGATTTCCTCCTCCTTCACTATCCCTTTCCCTTATCCCCTTACACCCTTCCCTTCAACTCCCTGGTTGGACTTGATGGACATATGTATTTTTCAACCATACTAACTATGTAACTATCTAAAGCTTTGCTCGAAGTGGGAGGTGCCATTTAGTGACTTTTTTTATTTAATTTATTTTTTTATTAAATATTGTTACATTCATACATTAGTATTATACAATCACAATAAGTATATTAGACAGCACAATACACATTTTATTCTCTCTTTTCTCCCCGCCCCGCCACCCCCGCTCTGCCCGGCATTAAATAAAAAAAAATAATAATATTAATACAGATTGGCCCTTATTTACTAAGAGTGTTGTGTAGGTTTCTTTGTGGGTTTTAATTCCCTACAATTTATTTTCCACGGTATTTACTAAGGTTTCCCTACATTTTCCACTTTCCCTACATTTTGCTTTTTTTTACACATTCTCTGATCTGTGGAGTTTTCCTCGGCTGAAATCCATAAAATTTTCTGTGGAAACCTTAGTAAATATGTTGGGATTTTGTGAAAACACGCCCCCTTTTCCCGACAGCCACGCCCCTTTTTTGGGTTATCTTAGCAAAATGGAGAGTTTTTTTTTATTTATTTTTTTATTCAGAATTTTTTATTCAGAATTTTCGGCTGCAATGCACCAGAATCTGCCGCACAACCCGACAAAACATGTCGGGTTGACAATAGTAAATTAGGGCCATTATATCAGTTGATTCCATCACAGAAAGCTGCTAAACAATAGTCGGCATGGGGCCACCACACAACTTTTTTGGCTTTTTACGACTAACAAAGTCCATTGGGGCCAGAGCACTGTATAGGGCAGTGTTTCCCAACCAGAGTGCCTCCAGCTGTTGCAAAACTACAATACCCAGCCTGCCCGGACAGCCGAAGGCTGTCCGGGCATGCTGGGAGTTGTAGTTTTGCAACAGCTGGAGGCACCCTGGTTGGAAAACACTGGTATAGGGAAGTGTTTGCAGCACCCTGCACTTCATAATGGGATTATGGCCGCCGCTCCCTCATACTAGAGTGTGGATTTTTTGAATGGCTTGAAAAGATGCCTATTGTTTACTTCACTACTGCAAGGGATTTGCCTCAATATATTTGTTCAGTTCTCCTTATATTTGGATAAGTTGACAGGAATCTAAACCCCACATCAGGGACTTAGGGGGAGAATTATTAAAACCTGTCCAGAGGAAAAGTTCCTGAGTTGCCCATAGCAACCAATCAGATTGCTTCTTTCATTTTTGAAAAGGCCTGTGAAAAATGAAAGAAGTGATCTGATTGGTTGCTATGGGCAACTCAGAAACTTTTCCTCTGGACAGGTTTTGATAAATCTCCCCCTTAGGGTACATTCACACCACGTTTTTGCAATACAGTTCCCGTATACGTTTTCAATGTGAAAACTGTACGGAACGGTATTGAAAACCGTATGCATTGACTCTCCATTGAAAACCGTATGCATTGACTCTCCATTGAAAACCGTATGCATTGACTCTCCATTGAAAACCGTATGCCAAAACATGCATCAGGTTGTGTCCGTTTTGCATCCCGTAAGGCTTCGTCCGTTTTTTTTTCCCCTACCCAAAACCGTAGTCTACCACGGTTTTTGGTCCGGGTGAAAAACTGTATTACACCGTATACTTTTTTTTTAAACATGGGAGTCGATGGGGACCGTACAAAACCGTATGTGCGTACGGTTCTATCCGGTTTCCACCATACGGTTTTTGACTTTGCGCAGTTTTTTTTTCTTGGAATTTCAATCAAACAAGTGAAACTTTATTCAAAATGGAGTGAAAAGTTATAAATATATACGTTTTTTTTTCTTATAAAACGGATGCAACCGGACATCATTTTTCAAACCATATACGGTTTTTAACTGTATACGGGTTGAAATTTATCCACACGTTTTGATACAGTGTAGTCAGGTTTTGAGGAATCCTTTTTTCATCAAAAACCTGATACGGGAACTGTATTGCAAAAACGTGGTGTGAATGCAGCCTTAGGGTGGGTTCACACTACGTTTTCTCCCATACGGGAGCGCATACGGCAGGGGGGAGCTAAAACCTTGCGCTCCCGTATGCCTTCGTATGCGCTCCCGTGTGACATTCATTTCAATGAGCCGGCCGGAGTGAAACGTTCGGTCCGGTCGGCTCATTTTTGCGCCGTATGCGCTTTTACGACCGTCCCTCAAACCGTGGTTGACCACAGTTTTAGTTCCGGGGGAAAAGCGCATACGGCGCAAAAATGAGCCGACCGGACCGAACGTTTCACTCCGGCCGGCTCATTGAAATGAATGTCACACGGGAGCGCATACGAAGGCATACGGGAGCGCGAGGTTTTAGCTCCCCCCTGCCGTATGCGCTCCCGTATGGGACAAAACGTAGTGTGAACCCACCCTTAGACTGCCATATGAAATGACTGAAATATGTTTTAGCGTGAAGACCTACAGCATATGCAAATGGCCACTAGATGTCACATGTTACACATGAACAAAGAACAATTACAATATAAAGGCATAGAAACTTGTAAAATGCATTTTTACACCATACATACATTTTATTAATAATAACTCTTTATTTATATAGCGCATACAGTGGAAACCTTTTTTTTTTTTTTTTTTTTTTATCAACTGGTGCCAGAAAGTTAAACAGATTTGTAAATTACTTCTATTTAAAAAAATCTTAATCCTTCCAGTACTTATTAGCTGCTGAATACTACAGAGGAAATTCTTTTCTTTTTGGAACACAGAGCTCTCTGCTTACATCATGACCACAGTGCTCTCTGCTGACATCTCTGTCCATTTTAAGAACTGTCCAGAGTAGGAGAAAATCCCCAAAGCAAACATATGCTGCTCTGGACAGTTCCTAAAATGGACAGAGATGTCAGCAGAGAGCACTGTGGTCATGATGTCAGCAGAGAGCTCTATGTTCCAAAAAGAAAATAATTTCCTATGTAGTATTCAGCAGCTAATACGTACTGGAAGGATTAAGATTTTTAGAGATAATTTACAAATCTGTTTAACTTTCTGGCACTAGTTGATAAAAAAAAAAAATAATAATTTCCACCGGAGTACCCCTTTTAAAGACATGACAAGATTAGATAGTAAGCTTCCTTCATGGTGCACACCTGAACTTTGTTTTTTTTTAAGGAACCCCTGATACATGGGTTAAAGGGGTACTCCGGTGGCAAACTTTTTTTTTTTTTTTTTTTTTAATGAACTGATGCCAGAAAGTTAAACAGATTTGTAAATTACTTCTATTATAAAATCTTTATCCTTCCAGTACTTATTAGCAGCTGTATGCTACAGAGGAAATTCTTTTCTTTTTGAATTTCTTTTTTGTCTTGTCCACAGTGCTCTCTGCTGACACCTCTGTCCACGTCAGGAACTGTCCAGAGCAGCATAGGTTTGCAATGGGGATTTTCTCCTGCTCTGGACAGTTCTTGATATGGGCATCAGGTGTCAGCAGAGAGCACTGTGGACAAGACAAAAAAGAAAAGAATTTCCTCTGTAGCATACAGCTGCTAAAAAGTACTGGAAGGGTAAAGATTTTTTTAATAGAAGTAATTTACAAATCTGTTTAATTTTCTGGCACAAGTAGATTTAAAAAAAATGTTTTCCACCAGAGTACCCCCTTTAATAGATGAGTTGTGAGAGGGTATGTTCACACGCTGCAGATGTTGCACAAGTTAGGGATGGCACAGATCTGCCGCGTGTGAACTTAAAGGGGTACTCCAGTGGAAAACTGGTGCCAGAAAGTTAAACATATTTGTAAATTAATTCTATTTAAAAATCTTAATCCTTCCTGTACTTATCAGCTGCTGTATGCTTCAGAGGAAGTTTTATTTCTGTAGTTCTTTTCTGTCTGACCAGAGTGCTCTCTGCTGACACCTCTGTCCATGTCAGGAACTGTCCAGAGCAGGAGGAAATCCCCATAGCAAACCTACCTTGCTCTGGACAGTTCCTGACATGGACAGAGGTGTCAGCAGAGAGCACTGTGGTAAAACTAAAAAGAACTCTTGAAAGAAATACAACTTCCTCTGGAGCATACAGCAGCTGATAAGTACTGGAAGGATTAAGATTTTTAAACAGAAATTATTTACAAATCTATTCAACTTTCTGGCACCAGTTGATTTAAAAAAATGTACCCCTTTAACCTAAAACTTTCTTATCAGTATTAGCTAAGACTGTAGATCTTTTGGTTTTCATTTTCATCTAGTGCTCTGATGATTCCATAGAGTTGTACAGCTTTCTCCGCTCACATGACTTCAGCTCATTCATTTGTAGGTCTGGGTGGCAGATCGTGGAAATAAGAGGATACAAGTCTTCGATACCATCACCGGAGAATGGATTGGATCCTGGGACACCTGTTTCTCTGAAGATGGTCCTTACTCTGTCAGGTATACTTACAATATATGCAAAGTTCATTACACTGCTAATGCCAGAGAGGAGCTCCTTACTTGTAACATAATGGATGTTACAATAGATAGGTGTTTCCCAGCCAGGGTGCCTCCAGCTGTTGCAAAACTACTACTCCCAGCATGCCTGGACAGCTGTCGATATTTTTAAGTAGTCCTAAAATCTTGCAGTTTCCATTCTGGCCACTAGGTGTAAAGCTAAGCTGACCCTTTCTGTTCTGTACAGATTACTTCCCAGCACTATTCCCTTATCACAGACAGGACTACAGTGAAAGGTGTCACCAGTATATAGATAACAGAAGTACACACAATAGCTGTTGCTCACAGATCAGCCTCCTCCTCTCTGACCTCTTCAAAGGTTACCAAGCACACTCAGAAACCCCCCTTATTCATAAAAATGGGCCAGCTAGTCTATTGTTTCTATGCCCATCGGTCTTGCCATAAAGAATAGCTCTAAACTCATTTGACTAGTAACTCTCAAGATTCTAAGTGGTCTAATATGGTATTAGGGATGGATGGCAGCTCATACTCTGCAGCTCATACTCTGCTCCGCCATCTGGGGACATGTGCCGCTGCAGTTCTCCACTATCAATCTAAACTAATCATTATTCTTGTCTCCTAGGTTTACATCAGACAAGAAGTATGTTGTGGTGGTCCAGCTGAATATAAGCAGACTGCTGTTCTTGGCTGTACCTCCAGTTGGAGAAATCGGAGACTGCAATGTTGTCAGCACCATCCAGATGGCTGACGGGGTCCGACCTCATCTTGTAGATGTCAGCATCAAAACCGGTTCCATATATGTTGCAGAACTTGGTGCGGAGCAAGTCCAAAAATATGTGCCCCTTTAACCCCTTAACGACAATGGACGTAAATGTACATCATGGTGCTGTGGTACTTAAAGCACCATGACGTACATTTACGCTCCGCCATGACCGCAAGCACCGGATCGGTGTTCGTGTCATGAGCGGCAGGTTCCGGCTGCCGGTAATGGCGAACATCCGCGTTCGCGCGGATGTCCGCCATTAACCCCTCAGATGCCATGATAAATACAGATCACGGCATCTGCGATAGTGCAGGACTTTAAAATGGATGATCGGATAGCCCGGAGCGCTGCCGCAGGAATCCGATCATCCATAAAGGCGGACGGAGGTCCCTTCACCTGCCTCCGTCCGTCTCCAGGGGTTGTTCTTTCCTGTCTCACCACTGTGCTCTCTGCTGACACCTCTGCCTGTCTTAGGAACTGTCCAGAGTAGGAACAAATCCCCATAGCAAACCTCTCCTGCTCTGGACAGTTCCTGAGACCGACAGAGGTGTCAGCAGAGAGCACTGTGGTCACACAGAAAAGAACAACTCAACTTCAGCAGCTGATAAGTACTGGAAGGATTAAGATTTTTTTTAATAGAAGCAATTTACAAATCTGTTTAACTTTCTGGAGCCAGTTGATATAAAAAAAATGTTTTTTTTACTGGAATACCCATTACGTTGGACACGCAGCCTGATCTGACAGTATCATGGTTTTGAACTGTAAGAGTTGAGCCGTGAATCGCTGTCATTGTTCAAAAATGAGAAGGGATTTCTATATAAAATTTGATATACACAAAACTGTATATCCTTCTTCTCAGCATCTAATACTGCATTGTTTCCCAACCAGTGTGCCTCCAGCTGTTGCAAAGCTACAACTCTCAGCTGGGAATTGTAGTTTTGCAACAGCTGGAGGCACACTGGTTGGGAAACACTGTCCTACTGTATAATGTGATGCTAATAGATTAGACAGCTTTTTCATGGTGACCGCTTCCCTTTTAACTATAGATGTGAATTAATGTATGTAAATGTACTTGTGTTGTGTCTGTGTTAAGTTTCCATTTTCCCTCATATTGAGGGAATGTCCTGGGTTTTAAAGCTCTGAGGATTTTCATTGCATTGTGCCATAAAATTGCTTTAATTAAATTTACCGGCCTACTTTCCAAGCCCAAAACTGTCTGATCGTCCAGGATCATCAGGGTAAAATCCACAGTGGATTTTGATACCACTGATTTTAATGGGTCATCGGAAAATCCGCAATAATGGCAGATTTGTGGATTTTCCACGGACCCATGAAAGTCAATGATATCAAAATCTGCAGCGGTTTTATATGTGAACGTATCCTTTCTGTGCGGAATTCTGAAAGACTGTAGTTCTGCTGTAGTTTAATGCTTATTGCTTTAAATTGGATTTGGCAGTCCCATTGGCAGACAGCATAATTTCCATGGCGGGCATTCCGCCGCTGAAATTCCCTTTTTGTCATTCCGCAAAAATATAACACCAGTCTTATATTTTGCGGAATTCCGTGGCAGAATCCCGTTGAAGTCGAAGGGGCTTTCAATTTTGGCTGAGTTGGCTGTCACGCCCCCTCCATAGGCTTGCATTGAGGGGGTGGAGCATGACGTCACACGCGGGCGGAGTCGTGACGTCACTATGCTTCGTCCCCGTGATCGCCAGTAATCAGACCCAGAGCGAGCACGCTCCGGGGGCCGATTCTAACGGGGTGCGGCGTGGAAGATCATGGGGGTCCCCAGCCCCATTATACAGATAAGATGTCTTAGTGCCGGAGTACCCCTTTAAGCAGGACTTTGCTGAACGGAATCTGTGCAGATTTGCCGTGTGAACATAACCTTAGGGTTCCAAATAAAAAAAAAACCTGCTTTGAATAGGGGAGAAGGTAGTAAGTTTATCTATCCTGAAAAAAGGATCGGGCAGCTGATTTCTCTTTCCCCTGAGACCCGTTGTTGGGGACTACCAGTCTTGCTCATATCAGTGGGTTTACCTTATGATAAAGGAATAGAAAACCAGAGCTAATTTCTTCTAAAAACAGCACCACACTTGTCCTCAGGTTGTATGTGATATTACAACTTGGCTCCAATCATTTCAATGCAACTAAGCTGCAATACCACACACAACCTGAGGACAGGTGTGATGCTGTTTTTATTTTAAACCAACTCTGTTTTTCTAATCCCGGATAACCCCTTTATTCTTAGGAATTGTTCATACTAAAAATATGCATGGAATACAAAATAATATTTTAGTATAAACTATTTAGTATTGTGCGCTAAATAATCCTTCCCCACGGGCACGCAGTGGATCATGCTGTGTATTGTAAATTATAAAAAACAAAATCTTGAATAATATGACTCCCTAGGTGCCATATTCTTCTCTAAAGCCAAAAGAAAATGCAAGTGTGAATAAAGCCTAAAACATATATATAATTATTTTTCCTTTACTCTGTCAGATCCTGTTGAGTCATTTTGAGGGATTGTTCCATGTTGTTCATTCTGTCGTTTAAAATTGCTATGATGTTTCTGTTCTTAGTGAATACTCAAGTATTATTGTTTGTATTTTGAAAATATTGTTCAAATCGGAAGTTTACGAAATAATAAAATGTGAAATTTGTCTGTCCGTGTCAGTCTGGAGGGAAGGGCTTTTTCAGGGACATACTTTGATGACAGACAGTTCATATGAATGTGAATGGTAGGTGTACAGTAGGTGTACAGTGGCTGGGAAAGCTGGCAGTGCTTGTATGGTACCAAAAAGTAGACTTTTACTGGTTATCAACATATGGAATAGCACAGTCTGCTATCTTATGCCATACTTTACTGTGGTATACTGACCAAAGACATTCTATTGGCCTCCATCAGGTTAATGGATCCCCATATACGTGGTTAAAGGGGCATTCTGACATCAGGTTAAAAAAAAAAAAAAACACACCAAAAATCTATTTGTTTTGGGGGTTTTAGTCCTCTACTTCCTGGTTGAGCAGTTGCCCAGAACTACAATTCCCAGAATGCACTGCTTTCCCTTAAAGGGGTAGTCCAGTGGTGAAAAACTTATCCCCTATCATAAGGATAGGGGATAAGTTTGAGATCGCGGGGGGTCCGACCGCTGGGGCCCCCTGCGATCTCTCTGTACGGGGGCCAGGCTCTCCGGCCAGATAGCGGGTGTCCACCCCCGCACGAAGTGGCGGCCGACACGCCCCCTCAATACATCTCAATGGCAGAGCCGGAGATTGCCGAAGGCAGCGCTTCGGCTCTGCCATAGAGTTGTATTGAGGGGACGTGTCGGCCGCCGCTTCGTGCTGAGGTCGACACGCCCCCTTCCCGTGTGCTGTCGGGGCTCCGTACAGGAGATCGCAGGGGGCCCCAGCGGTCGGACCCCCCGCGATCTGCAACTTATCCCCTATCCTTAGGATAGGGGATAAGTTGTTCACCACTGGGTCACCACTGGAGTACCCCTTTAAGTCTTCATTACAGCACTCCTATTCTGCCTCCTCCCAAAGCACTCCTGCCGGTTCCTAGCCCAGAGATGTGGCAGAGCATATCATTTCACAGCAGACTATCACATATTCACTGAGGTTTTACAAGCTGTATTCATTCCCTGTCTACTCCTCTGCCTTTGGCATTGTACAGCACAAGGCAGAATGCTGTCAACACACCTCATTCATATATACAGTGGATATATAAAGTCTACACACCCTTTTAAAATGTCAGATTCTTGCGATGTTAAAGAGTGAGACAAAGATAAATCGTGTCAGAACTTTTTCCACCTTTTAATGTGACCTATGACGTGAACAATTCAACTGCAAAATAAACTGAAATTTTTGAGCGGGAAAGAAACAAAAATGATAACACTGTAACTTGGTTGCATAAGTGTGCACACCCCCTTGTAACTGGGGATGTGGCTGTGTTCAGAATTAGTTAATCACATTTAAACTCATGTTAAAGGAGTACTATACTTGGGGATATGAAAACTTATCCCCTATCCTAAGGATAGAGGTTAAGTTGCAGATTGTGGGGGGTCAGACCACTGGGACCCCCGCGATCTCCTGTACTGGGCCCTTGGCTCCTTAGGATAGGGGATAAGTTTTCTTATCCCAGAGTACTCCTTTAAATAGAAGTCAATACACACCTGCCATCGTTTAAAGTGACTAAATAATCACAAATAAATTCAGCTGTTGTAGTTGGAGTTTCTCGACATTTGCTTAGTTGCATCAGAGGAATCTCATTGTTGAAAGATATCAGTCTGAAGAAGGGTACAAAAAAATTCTAAAGCATCAGATATACCGTGGATGACAGTCATCAGCAAGTGGAAAAAATATGGCACATGGAGGCGTCGTAGAGGCCTACTGCAACATTAACCCCTTAAGAACAAGGACAATTTTCACTGTAGGACCAGAGCGTTTTTTGCACATCTGACCACTTTCACTTTAAGCATTAATAACTCTGGGATGCTTTTACCTTTCATTCTGATTCCGAGATTGTTTTTTCGTGACATATTCTACTTTATGTTATTGGTAAAATGTTATCGATACTTGCATCATTTCTTGGTGAAAAATTCCAAAATTTGATGAAAAAATTGAAAATTTAGCATTTTTATAACTTTGAAGCTCTCTGCTTGTAAGGAAAATAAACATTCTAAATAAATAATATTTTGATTCACATATACAATATGTCTACTTAATGTTTCCATCATAAAGTTGACATGTTTTTACTTTTGGAAGACATCAGAGGGCTTCAAAGTTCAGCAACAATTTTCAAATTTTTCACTAAAATTTTCAAAATCGGAATTTTTCATGGACCAGTTCAGGTTTGAAGTGGATTTGAAGGGCCTTCATATTAGAAAAAAACCATAAATGACCCCATTATAAAAACTGCACCCCTCAAAGTATTCAAAATGACATTCAGTAAGTGTGTTAACCCTTTAGGTGTTTCACAGGAATAGCAGCAAAGTGAAGGAGAAAATTCTAAATCTTCATTTTTTACACTCGCATGTTCTTGTAGACCCAGTTTTTGAATTTTTACAAGAGGGGTAAAAGGAAAAAAAATCCTCTCAAAATGTGTAACCCAATTTCTCTCGAGTAAGAAAATACCTCATCTGTGTATGTCATGAGTACGGCGGGCGCAGTAGAGGGCTCAGAAGGGAGGGAGCGACAATGGGATTTTGGAGAGTGAGTTTTTCTGAAATGGTTTTTGGGGGGCATGTCACATTTAGGAAGCCCCTATGGTGCCAGAACAGCAAAAAAAACACATGGCATACTATTTTGGAAACTACACCCCTCAAGGAATGTAACGAGGGGTACAGGGAGCCTTAACAGCTCACAGGTATTTCACGACTTTTTGTTAAAGTCGGATGTGTAAATGAAAAAAACTATTTTTTTCACAAAAATGCAGTTTTTCCCCAAAATTTTACATTTTTACAAGGGGTAATAGGAGAAAATTACCCCCAAAATGTGTAACCCCATTTCTTCTGAGTATGGAAATACCCCATGTGTGGACATCAAGTGCTCTGCTGGCGAACTACAATGCTCAGAAGAGAAGGAGCCCCATTAAGCTTTTGGAAAGAGAATTTGTTTGGAATGGAAGTCAGGGGCCATGTGCGTTTACAAAGCCCCCCGTGGTGCCAGAACAGTGGACCCCCCCACATGTGACCCCATTTTGGAAACTACACCCCTCACAGAATTTAATAAGGGGTGCAGTGAGCATTTACACCCCACTGGCGTTTGACAGATCTTTGGAACAGTGGGCTGTGCAAATGAAAAATTACAATTTTCATTTCCACGGACCACTGTTCCAAAAATCTGTCAGACCCCTGTGGGGTGTAAATGCTCACTGTACCCCTTATTACATTACATGAGGGGTGTAGTTTCCAAAATGGGGTCATATATGGGTATTTTTTTTTTTTTGCGTTTATGTCAGAACCGCTGTAAAATTAGTCACCCCTGTTTAAATCACCAATTTAGGCCTCAAATGTACATGGTGCGCTCTCACTCCTGAGCCTTGTGCATCCGCAGAGCATTTTACGCCCACATATGGGGTATTTCCGTACTCAGGAGAAATTGCGTTACAAATTTTGGGGGTCTTTTTTTTCCCTTTTATCTCTTGTGAAAATAAAAAGTAAAGGACAACACCAGCATGTTAGTGTAAAAAAAAATAAAAAATTTACACTAACAGGCTGGTGTAGACCCCAACTTTTCTTTTTCATAAGGGGTAAAAGGAGAAAAAGCCCCCCAAAACTTGTAGTGCAATTTCTCCCGAGTACGGAAATACCCCATATGTTGCCCTAAACTGTTTCCTTGAAATACGACAGGGCTCCGAAGTGAGAAAGCGCCATGCGCATTTGAGGACTAAATTAGGGATTGCATAGGGGTGGACATAGGGGTATTCTACGCCAGTGATTCCCAAACAGGGTGCCTCCAGCTGTTGCTAAACTCCCAGCATGCCTGGACAGTCAGTGGCTGTCCGGAAATGCAGGGAGTTGTTGTTTTGCAACAGCTGGAGGCTCCGTTTTGGAAACACTGCCGTACAATACGTTTTTCATTTTTATTGGGGGGGGGGGGGGGGGAGTATAAGGGGGTGTATATGTAGTGTTTTACCCTTTATTATGTGGTAGTGTAGTGTAGTGTTTTTAGGGTACATTCGCACTGGTGGTGGTTTACAGTGAGCTTACCGCTAGGAGTATGCGCTGCGGCAAAAAATTTGCCGCAGCTCATACTTGAAGCAGGAAACTTGCTGTAAACCTGCCTGTGTGAATGTACCCTGTACATTCACGTGGGGGGGGGGGGGGGGGGGGCAAACCTCCAGCTGTTTCAAAACTGCAACTCCCAGCATGCACTGACAGACCGTGCATGCTGGGAGTTGTACTTTTGCAACAGCTGGAGGCACACTGGTTGGAAAACCTTCAGTTAGGTTCTGTTACCTAACTTAGTATTTACCAACCAGTGTGCCTCCAGCTGTTGCAAAACTACAACTCCCAGCATGTACTGATCGTCGAAGGGCATGCTGAGAGATGTAGTTATGCAACAGCTGGAGGTACACAACTACAACTCCCAGCATGCCGAGACAGCTGTTTGCTGTTAGGGCATGCAGGGATTTGCAGTTTTGCAACATCTGGAGGGCTACAATTTAGAGATCTCCAAACTGGGGCCCTCCAGCTGTTGCAAAACTACAAATTCCTGCATGCCCTAACAGCTGTCTGGGCATGCTGGGAGTTGTAGCTTTGCAACATCTGGATGGTTACAGTTTAGAGACCACTGTATAGTGGTCTCAAACTGTACCCTCCAGATGTTGCTAGGCAACTTACCGGCTTCCGTCGGATCCAGGGAGCCAGCCGCATGACATCGCCGGACTCCGATCTCCTCCACCGATGGTCGCCCGCAGCCTCGCCCGTGGGGTAAGTGGACGTCGGCGCCGGTCCTATGTCGGTTCCCCGTCCTGCCCCGCCTATTGTGGGTGGGCAGAACGGGGAAACCGAAAGTAAAGCCCCCCGCCCCCGATCTGCTATTGGTGGTCGCGTCTAGACCACCAATAGCAGGGATAGGAGGGGTGGCACCCCTGCCACCTCACTCCTATGCCTTCAGGGGGATCGTGGGTGTCATGGACAACCGCGATCCCCGTTATATTCCGGGTCACCGCGTCACCATAGACCCGTATGACCCGGAATAGCCGCAAATCACAAGTGTGAATTCACTTGCGATTTGCAGCGATCGCCGGCATGGGGGGGGGTCTGATGACCCCCCTGGGCATTTCCGCGGGGTGCCTGCTGATAGATATCAGCAGTCACCCCCGACCGGTCCCCGCCCAGCAGGGACCGAAATTCCCACGGGCGTACAGGTACGCCCTTGGTCCTTAACCCTATTAACCGGCAGCTTTCGCTTTTAGCGAAAGTGAAAGCTGCCGGTTAACTCAGTGGGCTGTTCAGGATAGCCGCGGCGAAATCGCGGCATCCCGAACAGCTTACAGGACAGCAAGTTAAAAGTTTGAATCACCCCCCTTTTCCCATTAAAAAAAAAACACAGTGTAAATAAAAATAAACATATATGGTATCACCGCGTGCGGAAATGTCTGAATTATAAAAATATATCATTAATTAAACCGCTCGGTCAATGGCGTATGCGCAAAAAAATTCCAAAGTCCAAAATAGTGCATTTTTGGTCACTTCTTATATCATTTAAAAATGAATAAAAAGCGATCAATAAGTCCTATCAATGCAAAAATGGTACCGTTAAAAACATCAGATCACGGCGCAAAAAATGAGCCCTCATATCGCCCCATACATGGAAAAATAAAAAAGTTATAGGGGTCAGAAGATGACAATTTTAAACATTAATTTTCCTGCATGTAGCTATGATTTTTTTCAGAAGTACGACAAAATCAAACCTATATAAGTAGGGTATCATTTTAATCGTATGGACCTACAGAATAAAGATAAGGTGTAATTTTTTACCGAAAAATGTAATACGTAGAAACGGAAGCCCCCAAAAGTTACAAAACGGCGTGTTTTTTTTTCAATTTTGTCGCACAATGATTTTTTTTTCCGTTTCACCGTAGATTTTTGGGCAAAATGACTGACGTCATTACAAAGTAGAATTGGTGGTTCAAAAAATAAGCAATCATATGGATTTTTAGGTGCAAAATTGAAAGAGTTATGATTTTTTAAAGGCAAGGAGCAAAAAACGAAAATGCAAAAACAGAAAAAACCCCGGTCCTTAAGGGGTTAAGTACCAGGGAGCAAAGGCGTACCTGTACGCCCTTGGTCCTTAAGGGGTTAAAGTGTAGCTGTCGTCAACAAAAATTTTATATTATGTAGATAATACCATTATATGTATATTTATAATATACATTTAGTTAAAAAATGTGTATATTTTAGGGTGAAAAAATGCTGTCCCTGCAGCTATTGCCTGTGTGTCTCTGTGAGGAGACCAAATACAGTGAGTAAGAGCAGGACAAGCAGGGCTCTGCAGGCTCCTGGCTTGTCAGTCATCCTGATGAATGAGCTGGGGGCATGTCATAGAGCCTCAGTGCACAGATCCCTGCTTGTCCTCAATGTACAGAGCCCTGCTTGTCTACCCACACTTCCTGTACTTTGTCACCTTATAGAGCTACAAATGCAATAGTTGTAGGGACAAAAATATACACATTTCTTTACCAATGTATATTACAAATATACATATAATGGTATTATCTACATTACAGTATATAAAAAGTTTTTGTTGACGAAAAGTACACTTTAAAGGAACTGCAGGAATTTCTGGCAAGTACTGGCTATGTGCTACATGTGACAACAATCTGCTTTATTCTTCATATGAATGGGCTTTGGGGAGATTAGCAAGATGAAAGCCTTTTCATACTAAGAAAAAATTCAAAGCTAGGCAGAAGTTTGTAAAAACAAACATCCAATCCCTCAAAAGCACAGCGGAAAATGTGTTATGGTCAATTGAAACCAAGGTGGAACTTTTTGGCCGTAATTCCAAAAGGTATGTTTGGCGTAAAAACAACACAGCACTCAAAGAACACCATACCCACATTGAACACTGGTGGTGGCAGCATCATGCATTAGGGCTGTTTTTAATTTCAGCTGGAAACGAAGTCAGGGTGGAGGGAATTAAGAACAATTCCAAATACCAGGCAATTTTGGGTCAAAACCTGGCATCTGTGAGAAAGCTGAAGTTCATCTTTTAGCATGACAATGGCTCTAAGCACACATCCAAATCCACAAAAGTATGGCTTCACCAGAAGATTATTTTTTTAGAAGCCAGAGCCCAGACCTTCTAAATCCTCTCTGATGACACCTGTCTCGGGAAATACCCAGTTTAGAAGAGGTTTGCTATGGGGATTTGCTTCTAAAATGGGCGTTTCCCGAGACAGGTGTCATCAGAGAGGATTTAGACAGAAAAGAACAACCTTAACTTCAGAAGCTCATAAGTACTGAAAGGATTAAGATTTTTTAATAGAAGTAATTTACACATCTGTTTAACTTTATGGAGCCAGTTGATATATAAAAAAAAAGGTTTTTTTCTTGGAATTCCCCTTTAAGGGTGTGCACACTTATGCAACCAGGTTCCATCCTCAAAGTTTTCAATTTGTTTTGCAATTGAATTGTTCACGATATAGGTCACATTGAAGGTGGAAAAAGTTCTGACATGATTTATCTTTGTCTCATTCTTAAACATCACAAGAATCTGGTATTTTAAAAGATGTGTATGTGGTGTGAGCTCTAGGGGCTATTTAGAGGGAGATGAGATCACTTAGGACAGAACTAGAGGCCCCCCGCTGAGACAACACCACACTGACAATGAAAGAACTACAAAACTTCCTTCAGGGGAGAATTACACTGAAACCAGTATAATTTGTGATAACACTATATTAGTAAGGTATATATCTTGGGGTGATAGTCCTATATACATTTTCTGATACTGAAATACCCCATTAACATGCACCTTTCCTGTCTTATACATTAAGCAGAAATTACAAACGTGGTTTGAGCACCGTCAAATCAGAACTAGATTTACATTTAACAAATTTACAAATCTGTTTAACTTTCTGGCACCAGTTAATTAAAAACATTTTTTATATATGTGTGTGTGTTAACTAAAATAAATTGTAGCCAAAAGTACAGTAATACCATACAGATTTTGATCAGTGCCTAAACAACTTTCTTCCTGTGTAAACAAACAGTAAATCACCCGAGGAATGTACTTTTATTGCATATTTAGGTTTTATCTATTTTTCGGTTTCATTTTATATGTCTGTCACACAAGGGGGCACCAAAGATACATCACATCGCATTCTCCAGAATAGAAGTAGTGAAAAAATACTGTGAATCCAGACACATTTATGTGAATTGTTCCTTTGATTTTCTTGATGTTATTGTCTTTGTGTCAGTTATTATATATCAAGGTGAAGTTTACAGACAGAGAACATGAATAATTTGGCAATATCCATATATTCTTTCCTGGCCTTATAGGGGCTCTCTGTGGGATATAAATAATGTGAATTGAAGAGAACACACGATGCACAGGAAGACTGTAAGAAATAAGACCTGTCTGGAGCTACATGGGACTGTGCGGTATCTTTACATTCGGCTTATACAGAAGAGCCGCCCAACAATTTCTCACTTTGGGTGCGTTCACACGGCCGTCTGTCCCCGTTTTTTTTATCCCCGTTTCGGTTCCGTTCTTGCAGGCTGTAAACGGATTAAAAACGGTTTAAAAAATAATCCCATTCATGTCAATGGGATTTTTTTTACAATCCATTTACATCCATTTGTACCCGTCTGCACTCATTTCCGTTTTTTTGACGGCAGAAAAAAACATCACATGCAGTATTTTTTCTTCCGTCAAAAAAACGGATGCAGTAAATTTAACTTTGAAGGCTATGGAAAACTGATGAGACTTTAATGACATCCGTTTGCACGCATTTGCATCCGTTTTTACTTCTGAACATGCTCAGAACAAAAAAAATATGTTTTCATTATTAACTGAACAATAATAGATACAAATGGATAACATCCGTTTGTATCGATCACTGAGATCCCCCCCAATGACAGATTTGCACACCCCCTTTGGAGGTTCCACATTGATGAGCGGATCAGCTGTTGCAGAGAGGAGGCAGACAGTAAGATAAGTATTTCTTCTGGTCACACATTATATTAGTGTCTCCCAACAAGAGTGCCTCCAGCTGTTGCAAAACTACAACTCCCAGCATGCCCAGATGTGATGTAGTTTTGCAACAGCTGGAGGCACCCTGGTTGGGAAACACTGCATTATATGTATGATCCCCTTAGTGGCTGAACCTCAATGGATTATCCAATCTACATGCCAAACTATGCATCAAAGTTGGGGGGGGGGGGGTTGGGGGGTTAGGGGGGGGATGGTCTCGGCAATGGAGCACCCTTATTAGCAAAATCCTATAGCCACTGCAGAGAGGGGCTCTCACTCTGTAGGACTTGTTGCAACGATATATTGTATGATCACCCTTTAACGTCAAATGGCATCAAGTAATAAAAAATGTGACAGCACGTTCACCTTCAGAACCCTGTGAACCAGTTCTCTATCAATGGGCGTTTACTTAGGTACCGCAATGGTGTTCGTTTCTTTGTTATAATACAAGATGGCAGGATTACTGAATTAGTCAAGGGGCAGAAAATTATATCTATCTATCTATATATAATCCAGGATGCAAAAAAGTACGGCAGCACACCCAGTAGTAAAGTGCAAAAAATTGGGATTTATTGACCCATATCAGATGCGACGTTTCGACGGCATCCCGCCATCTTTTTCAAGCATGATACACAGGTTACAACATCCACATTATTTCAGGTGTGTAATTAACAAAATCAAATGTAAATAATATCATAAAAGTGATCAAACATACAATCATAAAATTTGGGTGTATACAAAATATAAAGTGCATGAATTACAAACCAATACAGTCATAGCATAAATATACATTTAACAAAATCTACAGAAAATAAATGTATATCGGTTTCCCTAAACCGGAATCCACAGGTGCGCCTTATCGGCAGTGAATTAAAAACAAATTAAAAGCATGAAATCTACCTTGAGACAGATCCACATACTCCTGTGTGCCCATAGACGCCATGTCGGCGTTCCTCACTTCTGCATCGATATCCAGCAGTCACGTGATCATCACCTGATCACGCGAGTCACATGGGCTTCTCCGGCTCCAGCCAGCCGGTTCGGCGCATGCGCATATACTGCTGCATATCGTGCAGAATATTGGTGAATAATCATAAAAAGTTCTGTAGGTGATAATTTCAAAGATCGAAAATCTAGCTACAATGTATAGAGCTCTCGCTAATGTCAGTATGTAAATTACTAGGGGTCTATGCGCGTTCTCCAACACTCGTGGAGAATGCATAAAATCCGCAGCACAATGTGAATAAGGACATAACTACATAAACTAGTGAAAATTTGTAAAAAATTGGTAAAAAATGATTTATCAGTGATAACGATGATGAATTAGTGTTATAATAAAACAAATGTGGATGAGTTTCCGACGCGTCCCACCGGACAACCGGAAGAACGCATCGAAAATGCATCCACATATGGATGTATACACCCAAATTTTATGATTGTATGTTTGATCACTTTTATGATATTGTTTACATTTGATTGTTTGTTAATTACACACCTGATATAATGTGGATGTTGTAACCTGTGTATCATGCTTGAAAAAGATGGCGGGATGCCGTTGAAACGTCGCATCTGATATGGGTCAATAAATCCCAATTTTTTGCACTTTACTACTGGGTGTGCTGCTGTACTTTTTTGCATCTTGGATTATTTGAGCCGTCTGCGATTGGGACTGCTATCCTTGCTTGCACCCCAAGATTTTGCCAGAATACGTGGTTGTGCTGCCTACTCTCTACATTGATATCTATATATAATGATATCAAACATAAAGTCTACAGCCTCATACAGTCATGGCCGTAAATGTTAGCACCCCTGAAATTTTTCTAGAAAATGAAGTATTTCTCACAGAAAAGGATTGCAGTAACACATGTTTTGCTATACACATGTTTATTCCCTTTGTGTGTTTTGGAACTAAACCAAAATAGGGAGGAAAAAAAGCAAATTGGACATAATGTCACACCAAACTCCAAAAATGGTCTGGACAAAATTATTGGCACCCTTAACTTAATATTTGGTTGCACACCCTTTGGAAAAAATAACTGAAATCACTCACTTCCTATAACCATCAATAAGCTTCTTACACCTCTTAGCCGGAATGTTGGACCACTCTTCCTTTGCAAACTGCTCCAGGTGTCTCTTATTGGAAGGCGCTTTATCCCAACAGCAATTTTAAGATCTCTTCACAGGTGTTCAATGGGATTTAGATCTGGACTCATTGCCGGCCACTTCAGCACCCTCCAGCGCTTTGTTGCCTTCCATTTCTGGGTGCTTTTTGATGTATGTTTGGGGTCATTGTCCTGCTGGAAGACCCAAGATCTCGGACGCAAACCCAACTTTCTGACACTGGGCTGTACAGTGCAACCCCAAATCCATTGGTAATCCTCAGACTTCATGATGCCTTGTACACATTCAAGGCACCCAGTGCCAGAGGCACCAAAACGACCCCAAAACATCATTGACCCTCCACCATATTTCACTGTAGGTACTTTGTTCTTTTCTTTGTAGGCCTCATTCTGTTTTTGTAAACAGTAGAATGATGTGCTTTACCAAAAGCTCTATATTGGTCTCATCTGTCAACAAGACGTTATCCCAGAAGGATTTTGGCTTACTCAAGTTCATTTTAGCAAAATTTAGTCTTGCTTTTTTATGTCTGTGTCAGCAGTGGGGTCCTCCTGGGTCTCCTGCCATAGCGTTTCATTTCATTTAAATGTCGACAGATAGTTCGCGCTGACACTGATGCTCCCTGAGCCTGCAGGACAGCTTGAATATCTTTGGAACTTGTTTGGGGCTGCTTATCCACCATCTGGACTATCCTGCATTGACACCTTTGATCAATTTCTCTCTTCCGTCCACACCAAGGGAGATTATCTAGAGTGCTATGGGTTGCAAACTTCTTGATAATGTTGCGGACCGTGGACTTGAGATTGTTGATATATTTCCACAATTTTGGTTCTGAAGTCCTCAGACAGTTCTCTTCTCTTCTTTCTGTTGTCCATGCATAGTGTGGCAAACACAGACACACAATGCAAAGGCTAAGTGAACATCTCTCCTTTTTATCTGTTTTCAGGTGTGATTTTTATATTGCCCACACCTGTTACTTGCCCCGGGTGAGTTTAAAGGAGCATCACATGCTTGAAACAATCTTATTTTTCCACAAATTTGAAAGGGTGCCAATAATTTTGTATAGACCATTTTTGGAGTTTGGTGGGACATTATGTCCAATTTGCTTTTTTTTTTTCCTTTTTTTGGTTTAGTTCCAATACACACAAAGGGAATAAACATGTGTTTAGCAAAACGTGTTACTGCAATCCTTTTCTGTGAGAAATGCTTAATTTTCTAGAAAAATTTCAGGGGTGCCAACATTTACAGCCATGACTGTATGTAATATGGCTGCCATATACCTGCAATTTCATACATTCAATTCAACAGTGCCTATAGTGCACATAGCCATACAGATGTAATGTGTTATGGACTTCTATCACCCTTTATCAAAGCAGAAAAATAAGTTATTGCTGCATCAGATATATAGAGCTCATTCCTCAATAAGCCTGTACTGCAAGTCCTTGTGGAAGCTACCAGACACTGCTAACTTAACAGATGCACCAAGAAAACCTTTAACTTGATTTGTACTTAAATGTGCACTATCACAATCAAAAAGTTTTTACATGTAGTACATCTTGGCAAAACATTTACATTTGTAATATACTTCATAAAAAATTTTATCTCCTTTTTATAAAAAAAATATATGGTTTTCGAAAAGACCACTAGGGGTCCCCATACCATCCATAGTATAATCCTGTATGGCTGCAGTATCATCTTTGTCCAAGCTGAAGCACAGGCTACAGAGCAGCCTGCAGTGATTGGATGAAGAGACACAGCACAGCAGACTCAGGGAGGAAGTAAATGCATGATGAGTGAGAGCGGGCTCAGTGCTTGCCTTGGATACACCCCTTCCTGAGGAGTGGATGTCAGAATGAGTTAGCAGCAGAACAGAGGGATTTGTGAGCTTAATACAGAAGCTTGACACATAAAAAACACATGTAAATCATCTGTATGACCTAGAGTAACATATATGAAGAAAAACGGTCACCTGTCCTCCCACACTATAACCCGATACACTGGGTTATAGTGCTGGTGAACAGGAGACCGATGCAAGGTCTCGGACGGCTATACCTACCTGCAGTCCAGAGCCCCGATCCCCCGAAGGTCCCCCTCTTCCAGCGCTGACTTGTGCTTTGAGGCAGGCCCACCGGCTGGATTAAAACATTCATAAACGCTAGTCACGTGAGCGCTCATACCTACTGAGGGGGACCTTCAGGGGATCGGGGCTCCGGACTGCAGGTAGGTATAGCAGTCCAAGACCCTGCATCGGTTTCCTGTTCACCTGCACTATAACCCGGTGTATTGGGTTATAGTGCGGGTGAACGGGTGACCGTTTTTCTATAAGCATTATTCTTCTCTGAGATATGACAGGTACACTTTAAATGGATCTTTAACAGAACCATAAACTAGAAAAGCGAATACAACAAAAGCGCTTCCCACCACAGACCTTCCAGAGGTATAATTTAACAAATAAAGGGGTTGTTCAGCTAAAAAAAGAAAAAAAAAAAAAACACTGCTTATTTCTGGCAAAAACAGCACCACTCCTGTCCACAGGTTGTGTCTAGTATTGCAGCTCGGCTCCATTGAAGTGAATTGGACTGAGCTGCAGTACTACACACAACCTGCGGACAGGAGTGGAGCTATTTTTGCTAAAAAAAAAACCAAAACAGGATAACCTCTTTAAAGGGGTTCTTCGGTGCTTAGACATCTTATCCCCTATCCAAAGGATAGGGGATAAGATGCCTGATCGCGGGAGTCCCGCCGCTGGGGACCCCCAGGATCTTGTACGCGGCACCCCGTATGTAATCAGTCCCCGGAGCGTGTTTGCTCCGGGTCTGATTACCGATGACCACAGGGCTGACGGTGTGTGACATCACAACTCCATCCCCGTGTGACGTCACGCTCCGCCCCTCAATGCAAGCCTACGGGAGGGGGCGTGATAGCTGTCACGCCCCCTCCCATAGGCTTGCATTGAGGGGTGAAGCGTGAAGTCACACGGGGGCGGAGGCGTGACATCACACGCCGACGTCCCTGCGGTCTGGATATGTTTTAGTAAATATCTCTGAATAGTCTCTTGTTTACCGCCCTGGGTTATATCCAGTCCTCTTTGTCATACTGAGGCACAGTGGCTGAATTAGCTCATTCGGTAATAGGACTCTTTCTGGTAGCTCTGGCTTTTGCCCCAAGGACAAACTTTATCATGGCATAGATTAGTGTTTCCCAACCAGGGTGCCTCCAGCTGTTGCAAAACTACAGCTCCCATCATGCCTCGATAGCCAAAGGTCATGATGGAATGATGGGAGTTCTAGACAAAGGTAGTTAATAGCCAAAGGTATAAATTGTTATGAATTGCCATCAAAGTTGCTGTAACTCTAATGTCCATATGATTGTAGAGCCCTGTCTTCTGTTTGGGTCCTTCAGTTTGTCCATGACTTGTGGTTTTCTGTCTGCTTTGTTATAACCTTCAGGGAAAATGCAAGGTGATCGCAGCCCAATTTCATTTACATTCAGAATAACTAGAAATAACAACTAGAGCTGTGTTCTCACAGCTTTCGTGTTCTGCCAGACTTGACACTTATACTTCTTCTTTATATGGCTTTGAAGTGCAACATTGAACTGTGAATCTCGGATATTTAATTAACTTAAAAACAAGATAATAAATTAAGATCAGAGTAAGCATTTGGCAGAGGTTCTCTATGGACAGTATAGTGAACTGCAGACAAGATGTGCTCGGCGTATAATAAAACTGCTGTCAGACCTGAACTGAGCAGTGGCCTGGTACTCCGCTTGTTGTGCGGTTGTGGAATGTACAGCCCCCAAAAAAAGAAAGCACCAGTCACAAAGAAATACCCCAAATATATACATTTTATTGATAACATACAGATAAAAAGTCAAAATAGCATTGTCATGATTGAAATTCACGTAGGGCAGGGAAGAGTGAGCCCTAAGCTGACCCTGAACCTCTTTCCCTGCCTACTTTCATAGCCCCCCTAAATCGGTGGCTCTACAACTGGGCGACAGTTCATACGCTAACTAAAGTGCAGGGGCGCCATGATCAAAACAATAAACAGGAACTGTACATAGTCAGGGGATACAAGTCGGCAGGAATGCAAAGTAGTATACAGATATCAGGGAATCATAGCAGCAGGTATATAGTGTACAGTGGACGGCAGATATGATAATATGAACAAGACAGGATAACTAGAAAAATGAAATGGTGAGAACAGACCAGGAATACAGGGCTGCACAGTTTAAACTAAAGTAAGACACTATATAGATCAAGAATACATAAGAACCAATCCACACTAGACAAAATACAAAAACAAACAAAGATCCACTGGTCTGAACACGGAGGAACTGGATTAACTACAAAACCCAAACTCCAAACAAGGAGGGAATACAAAATCCAAATAGATTCCAAGTTAGGGGCACACAACTATGAGGGACAGGATCTTACCTAGGAGGAATACGCAAAATACAAACAAATCTACACACAGGTAAAGATTCAGGATTAACAGAAACAGGTGTGAACACTAACCAAGATACAGGACTGTATACAGGACAAGACTAACGTCCACATAACATATACAAGCAGGACAGGCTAAAAATTACCAAGTACACACAGAATAACAAAGAACAGGACAAGCTGAAGTAAACTAATAAGCCATGGCTATACAAAGTATATATGTGCACAGACAAGAGTGCAAAATTAATTCAAACCAGCAGCACAGCCTCAAAGGCTGGAGGCCTAGAACTAAAACCCACTAGCTGCTGATTGGACAAGAACCTCGAAATATCTCAGTACAGACATTCCGGAGACTGCAGACACCGTAGATAGCTATGCATTCCATGTGGAGTCTGCAGAAAGAATGAACAGGTTAATTCTTTCTGGGGATACAGAATCCAGAATTTCTGTGCTGGAAACATCTGGCACGGAAATTTCGCCATGTGCACAGCACAGCAGAATCTTGTTGAATTCAACGGGACTCTACTGCAGCAGAATTTGCATGCAGAATTCCAAGCGTAATTCCGCACGAAAATTCCAAGTTGTGAACATGGCCTAACTCTTACCTGACCAGGGAGCAATATGCACATACAGCTCAGGTGCGCTTATTACAAGCATAGCAAGAGGATGAGGCCCTACAGCTAGACCAAACAGAAAAGTAGGTGGCGGTGTCAAGGTTGGCTTCTGGTTAGGCCTTAAAATGTGAGTGACTGCCGCTGTATACTGTTGAGTGTCGACACAAGAAATAAGCACCAGACAAAATGTTGGTATATATCTCCTTCTCAGCATACTGGCTAAGGAGCTGTCCCAAGGAGTTATGTTTATTATACGGAAGTACATTGTTTTTTACAGTTGACAAAAAGGGGAGGTTAGTTATCACGTCAAAATCATCATGTTATATTTTGATTGGTTATTTGAGTATTGCGTCTGTATATATTAGCATTTTAAGTATTCATTTGTTTCTTAACCATAGGTCACTTATGTTGCCATTTCCCTATTCTACCAGAAAATTCTTGATGTATCAGTCCTTCTGCACAGTCTATATTTCTTCAGATGTTTTGTCTCTAACTTCCAACTTCTTCTTTATGTTGCATCTATTGGCCTCCTCCCAGGGTCTTCATCTTAGTTATAAGCAAATAGCAAGCTGATATATAGGTTAAGGGTAACAAACATATTTTTGCAGCATTAGCAATGGCATATAAGTATTAATATATTGATCAACAATCAGAATCATTATAATCAATTTCAACAATTCCCCCTAAAGTTATTTGTTACCCAACATCTTTCCCTATAATATATTCTGTCCAAGGTTCAGGTGGAAAAAGGTGTATGGGATGCTTCACTGGTTTGAGACGAGTGGCTCCTTATGAACCCCCCCCCCCCTTTGTAATCAGACTGATCCTTCACCTGGGACTCATATATTAGCCCTACTCTACTGGTTCTACTAATAAGCACCAACACTACTACATGTCAGTGAATGCAATCTACATTTAACCCAATGGCACAACAATGGTTTAAAAGCAGTACTTTTAAACTGACAAAAACAGTACAGTATGTTCTACGTGGCCTGACAAGTAGTTAAGGCAAAATTGTGCAAAACAGAAAGGTGACTTAACAGTATCTGTAAGCCAAAGAGATAAGGTATACTGAGGAGAAAGAAAAAAATAAAACAAACACAAGAAATAATTAAGAAAATAAACTAGGAAATGGCGCTCTTAACAGAGAAAAACAGAGTGAGATAGAGACAGAAAGAGAGTGAGAGAGAGAGAAAAAGAGAGGGAGAGAGAGAGAAAGCGAGAGAGAGAAAAATGACAAAAGTTACCAGCCCTCTGGATTTAAAATACCCCCGAACTTGAAGAATGTATCTCTTTTGATTGTTCCCGTATGAACAGGAGTTCAGTGCTGCAGCTGGGTACGTGGGCTGCTATCCCCCCCCCCCCTGTTCCCCTGTTCCATATCCTTGGAAATAACACAAGCAGGTTTACATACTCCAGAATTTCCATTAATCCGGCAATATTTTACATAATGTATTACTGCAAATATTGATTACCTTTTATCCCATGAAATAATCTATTTTGTAACTCATGAAACCATTATTTATTAAAAAAGGATATATATCAAGAACATGGTATAGGAACCCTCTTGCAGTGCGAGGCGTGTATCCATGTTGATTTTCCTTCCAGCTTAACTGATGTGGGTGTAATATGCCTACTCAGAACAGCTCATGGTAAACAGTACATTCAACTTTTCCTTGTCTCTTCCATAGCTTCTCTCAGTTTGCTTTTTAGTATACCATTATATCTTTCTACAAACTCTACTGACTGGGGGTCATACCCATTCCTTCTATTAGGTGTTTAGAAAGGATCTTTCCCCATATCAAGTGGTTACATTTTGTTTAAACAAAATATAAAAAATAAGAGGATAATTTGACCTCGTAACAACTAACACCATATTGTTTATAGCTAATGTCTGACTATGAAGGGCATTGTAGTTAGGACCTTAAGAGATACCCCAAACAAAGCTGATATGGTGTTTGAGAAACATTTTGTTGTTGTAAAGAAATGTTTATGAGAATAGAGGTTAAAGTGTGCAGTATCGCAGGTCTATTAAAATGGCTGCTGTTATGTTAACTTAAGAACATGCCATGTTAGGCAAGAGAAAGTGGAATATTTATGAACGATAGAATAAACTATGTGCAACTCTAAAACTTTATTAAATGTTAGAATCACATGTGTTATGGGTGATACAGTGTACAGCTGATTATATACAGAGTGTGAATATAAAATTTGTTTGTGTAATGCACCATTTCATATCCAATTGAATAACATTTATCATTTTGGTATTTAGGGTTAAGTTTTGAATGCATCTGCTTAAACATGGCTGCCAGGATCAAAATGGAGACTCATGTCCCTCCACTTCATTCTGATCCAATCAGAATGCATGACATATCCCCCCCCCCCTTCATTTCCGTGAGTGAACAGGAAGTTGACTCAACTGTAATGAAGAAAAGGTAAAGTGCTCCCCATTATCATATATTGGAGAACATATCTTACATTTAAAATAAATTGACCACAAATTGTGTGTACTTTTATGACACGTACCCAATGTGCAAATATAGTTATGCAACTTCACTTTCAGTGCATTAATGTGGATATTAGTTGTAGACCATTAGTGAATATGTGTGCTAATGATAGCAACAATTATTTAGATGATCACAGTAGAGAAAACATCTTGATTATTGATTTTTAAGAAACTGTCTCTGGAACATTTTTTGGTGGTATTTAATAAGCTCATTATAGTATGATTTAGCTCTATTTAATTTTAAGGAAGCTTCTACTTTTCACTTCAGTTATAATTCTAATTATTATCATTCTTATTATTATTATTATTATTAAGAAGTACATTTGACCTTGATTTGGTACACTCTGCTCTGTGATGCTGATAAGACGTTCACAGTGTGCTGAAAAAGAAAATGTTTACATGAAGCTGCAAAGATGTGACAGGCAGTTTCTCCCTTGCTATGCCCCCCCTTGCTCTTAAGGGGGCTCTTAGGTGTTAAAGTATACAGCTCTGCCACTTGTTTACACTATCGGGCAGGTCTCAGGTACCTGCTTGAGAGTTCTTAAAAGGGGTGAACCTATTTTGAACTTGGTTCTGAAACATAGACAAAATTAGAAACATCTCCCCCTTCTGAGGATAAGCATATCTTCTACACGCAACTTTGAATCATGCACAAAAATTAGAAACTTTGCAAAAACATGTGGTTACACTAGCATTGGACAACAAGTTAGAAAAAAACAACTTAAAGATTATCTTGCTATTGGAGATTTTTTACTTTGTCAGGAATTATTTAGAAAGAATATATATATATATATAGATGCAAATCATAAAATGTTGCGGTATCTTGTAATACCTTTTTTATTGGACTAACAGCATTTTGTAGAAACAAGCTTTCGGGATTCCTCCCTTTATCAAGTCCAAAGGAGTGGACTAATACGGCTACTCAAATTTACTATATATATATATATATATATATATATATATATATATATATATGTAAATATATATGTGAAAATGTTCCTCTACTATCCTATCCTGCCTCACACTCTCATATTCATTGTATCTATGGTTCCGGAACCAGTACAGTCAGACAAGGACATACTTATATTGTCCCACCTTAGGCAGTTAGATGAAGTCTACTCATAGTCTCTGAAACATGATGATTATGGAGTGTGTTGTCAGGTACCTTTGTTATTTTACCTAGTCATAACAGATGTAAATAATGATGTCTGCAGAAACCCTCTTTTTGCATTGTTGAATCCTGAGGCCACCCAATGTACAGACATTACTACACACATAGCTCCCTTCTGCTTAGTGTATGGGGCCATATATGTTACCATGGAGTACAAGACTGCTGGCACACACAGTTTCTTACCAACTCTCCAGATGCCGTCTTTGCCCTGTACTAACTCTTTCTTCTTCCATTGGTCTCTCTCAGCATGCATTACCGGTTCCTGTAAGAGACCTAACCAGACAGATCCACACTCCCCATCCACCTGTACACTATGTGCCATAACTGTGGGAGGACAGGAGCAATGCAGCCTTGGCAGCCTCCTTCACCATTCAGTCCCCTTGGCTTCTGAGGTTGTTTCCTTCACGTGGGTCTGATCTTTATGATGGCCACCTTCTCTGGCAGCTCTAGGACTTTGAACACTTTAATTACAAACTACAGATTGATTTTCCCAAGGATTCAAGAAAACCTTTACTCCAATAGGCCCATACTAGTGGGCGGCAATAAAAGTGTACCCATACTCATTGCGTCATACCTTCAGATATTTTACACCTTTTACCTTTTACATACCTTCAACTCTACTTTATGAACCACCAGCTCAGATCGAGTGGTTTATTGTAGTAGAACTTCATTTTGCATGTGGTCACCATATATGCTGTCTTATGTATTACATCTTTGCATCACTTGGAACAAGCTTACATTTACAACTCAGCATCAACCATGGATTCTCTGATATTTTATCATGGCTCTTGACTTCTTATCCTCATAAGGTCAAAACAATGTAATCATATTCTGAAAGTTGCAAAGCTGCCAAAGGGGGGGGGGGGGGGGGGGGGGTGGACTATATATTTTTTTCCTGCATCTTTAGATTGCACTAAATTATCATTATAAAGTTAGCCACTCAAAATTGATATTATTCAAGTAAATGCAATGTAGAATGTATAGGTATATCACATTATGTATGCAGGTACTATAAACAGACAGAGAAAAAATATATATATAATATTCAGCTCACCACTATGGAGTCCAATGACTGAAGATCCAGTGAAGGTAGGAGAGCAAGGCAGGCAAACAGCTGGCCGTGCCCCGGAAAACAAATGAAAATGAGGGCAAAAAAGCGGGGGCCTCCAGCTGCTCCAAAAGTCAAATTAGTAGAAAAGTTAATAAAACTAAACTTTTAATCCATTCTTTAAAAATCAAGGATATCCATGTTGAATAAAATGATGATGTGCAAGTAACCGACGCGTTTCGAGCCGAATCTGGCTCTTAGTCATGGCATTCAGTCTGTCGTAAACACACTCAGCTTTAAACAGTAAATATATATACATTTACTTCAAGTTTAATGTGATTTTGTGTTTCAGGAGTGGACGCTGTCATTCTCCCTATAGGCCCCACCTTTCTCCTCCCACTCCTCTATGGCACTGGTCACCGCCCCTTTGAGTCTGGCTTTTTGTTCTCCCTCAGGTTTGGTCAGTCTTCAACAATGCTTGAATGTCTAGTATCTGACTGGATTTCTGTGTTACTTTACATCAAGAGACATTCAAGACACATGTAACATGTAACAATACTGATGTACAACACACAGGGCCCACATTCTCACCAAAAATGTAAAAGAAAAAAAGTATACAGAGCTCTTTAAAACATATTTTTTTGGGGGGTAAAATCAGCTTCAATTCGCATTGTTTATAATCCAATAAACCATTAGCTGATTTTAACTATGTAGGTAATATTTATCAATTTAATAGTGATCACTTTTTTTTATATCTTATTTTATTTTTCTTGGCCAAACTTCTTTGCTTTTTACTCCAGTAATATAATCAGACAATTAACCTTTTAAGGACCCATGAGGTACCGGTATGTCATGAGTCTGCTCCCGTTCTATAACACGGGGATACGGCATGGCCCCATGTCATAGTGGGTTGGGCCCAGCACCTAGCAACATCCAGGACCCATGGCAAATAGCGTGCGGCACTGATCACGGTGCCGCACACTATAAACCCTTTAGACGTGAAGTTCAAAGTTGATTGCCGCGACTAAAGTAAAACTAAACTAGCTCAGGGGGCTGTTCGGGATCACCGCGGTGAAATCACGGCATCCCAAACAGCTGTAGGACACAAGGAGGGTCCCCTTATCTGCCTCCTGTGTCCAATCGCTGAATGACTGCTCAGTGCCTGAGATCCAGGCATGAGCAGTCAAGTGGCAGAATCATCCTATTTCCTATGAGAAACCATTGATCAATGTAAAAGATCAGTGTGTGCAGTGTTATAGCCCCCTATGGGAGCTATAACATTGCAAAAAAAAAAACTGGGGAAAAAAAAGTTAATAAAGATAATTTAACCCCTTCCCTCATAAAAGTTTGAATCACCCCTCCTTTTCCCATAAAAAAAAACCAGCGTAAATAAAAATAAAATTAAACATATGTGGTATCGCAGCATGCGGAAATGTCCGAATTATAAAAATATATCATTAATTTAACCGCACGGTCAATGGCGTACACGCTAAAAAAGTCCAAAATAGCGTATATTTGGTCACTTTTTATATCATGAAAAAATTAATTAAAATAAGTCCAATCAACACAAAAATGGTACTAATAAACACTTGGTACTAATAAAAACTTCAGATCATGCCGCAAAAAATTAGCCCTCATACCGCCCCATATGTGGAAAAATAAAAAAGTTATAGGGGTCAGAAGATGACAATTTTAAATGTATAAATATTCCTGCATGTAGTTATGATTTTTTTCTGAAGTACGACAAAATCAAACCTACATAAGGCTGCTTTCACACTTCATTTTTACATTACGGGTGCCGGATTCCGCCTAGGAGAGGGGCAAACCGGGCTCTCCCGTACCCCAGCCGAACCAGGGGTATGGGAGAGCCCGGTTTGCCTATCTCCCAGCTGGATCCAGCACCCATAATGTAAAAACGAAGTGTGAGTGCAGCCTAAGTAGGGTATCATTTTAATTGTATGGACCTACAGAATAAAGATAAGGTGTCATTTTTACTGAAAAATGTACTGTGTAGAAACGGAAGCACATATGGAATATTTCCGTACTCGGGAGAATTTGCACTACAAATTTTGTGGGTCTTTTTCTCCTTTTACCCCTTATGAAAATGAAAAGTTGGGGGCTACACCAGCCTGTTAGTGTAAAAAAATTAAACATTTTACACTAACATGCTGGTGTTGCCCCATATTTTTTATTTTCACAAGCGGGAAAAGGAAAAAAAAGACCCTCAAAATTTGTAACGCAATTTCTCCTGAGTATGGAAATACCCCATATGCTCTACGTGCGCACAACACGACTCAGAAATGAGAGCGCACTATGTACATTTGAGGCCTAAATTGGTGATTTGCACAGGGGTGGCTTCAGCGGTTCTGACATAAACGCAAAAAAATAAAAACCCACATGTGACCCCATTTTGGAAACTATACCCTTCACGGAATGTAAAATGGGGTATAGTGAGCCTTAACACCCCACAGATGTTTGACAAATTTTCGTTAAAGTTAGATGGGAAAATGAAAAATAATTTTTTTTTCACAAAATTTTTCATTTTTACAAGGGAAAATAGGAAAAAAAGCCCCCCAAAATTTGTAACCCCATTTTTTCTGAGTAGAAACATACCCCATATGTGGATGTAAAGTGCTCTGCTGGTGAACTACAATGCTCAGAACAGAAGGAGCGCCATTGGGCTTTTGAAGAGAAAATTTGTCCGGAATTGAAGGCTGCTTTCTCCCCAAATTTTACATTTTTACAAGGGGTAATAGAAGAAAATATCCCCAAAAATCTGTAACCCCATTTCTTCTGAGTATGGAAATACCCCATGTGTGGACGTCAAGTGCTCTGCTGGCGCACTACAACGCTCAGAAGAGGAGGAGCCCCATTGAGCTTTTGGAAAGAGAATTTGTTTGGAATGGAAGTCAGGGGCCATGTGCCTTTACAAAGCCCCTATAGTGCCAGAACAATGGACCCCCCCCCCCCCCACATGTGACCCCCATTTTGGAAACTACACCCCTCACGTAATGTAATAAGGGGTACAGTGAGCATTTACACCCCACAGGTGTCTGGCAGATTTTTGGAACAGTGGTCTGTGAAAATGAAAAATGTAATTTTTCATTTGCACAGCCCACTGTTCCAAAGCTCTGTCAAATGCCAGTGGGGTATAGATGCTCACTGCACCCATTATTAAGTTCTGTGAGGGTGTAGTTTCCAAAATAGTATGCCATGTGTTTTCTTTTTTACTGTTCTGGGATCCCGGACCAAACTCACCAACTTCCTCAACACAATGCACACAGCCATTTGTCCACTCAAACTACCATATCCAAAGCCACCAAGGAACATTCTTTAGGAGATCATGAGACAATTAATCCTACTCAACAACTTAGTTTACAACACAGACAAAGTTTTTAAACTTCTATACACTTCCCATCTTTGCACACACATACATCCTTCCCTTGGCACAACTCAGTCACCCATTTCTTCAGAGATAAAACATTAGGGCTCAATTAACTGACACATTTAAATACAGTTCTACCTTTTTATCTAACTCTGGCTTTTAAATAATGATTACTTTTTTTTTTGGAGTAGTGAGGATTGTGTAATTACCCTATTAACAAGATATCTCAAAGGATCGGCCGTACAAAAATTGGTACTCAGCACAAACAAAAAGGGTGCATATAGGTACAACCAAAATTTGTCTACTGATACTACTCAAAGTTATCTTCTGGTACAAAAAGATACTGACTGATACACCATAAAAAATACCAGAGTCAATTTTTAGTTCAGGTACAACACAAAAGATGCAGTACAATATAAAAGATATCGGGGATACAAAAAGATACTGGACTGTAAAAAATATCAGATAACTCTGATACAGCACAAAAGCTACCAGCAGTACGATAAACACAAAAGATATCCTCTGATACAGAAAGATACTGGACTGGTACAATACAAATGATATCAGATAACTCTTATACAACACGAAAGCTACCAGCAGTATGATAAACACAAAGAATACTTTACTGATACAATACAAGAGATATCAGAATTAGCTTTAACTCTGATACAGCTCAAAAGCTATCAAAAGTACAGAATCACAAAAGATATCAGGGATACAAACCACACAAAAGATACCAGAGATCCAAAATATAAAATCTACGGCAAAAACCAAAATCAAAAACCAAAATCAAAAATCAAGGAAAAAATTACATTTTACTGGTTCTCTCACAACTTCTCCCCATTTGCTTAACTGTGGACTTAGATTTAAGCAGCAGCAGTCAGTCACCTGCGACTAAAACTCCTCCGTGAAATTGAGACCACACAGCGGGAGATTCCCTGTCGCTAAGGGCTAGTCCTAGAGGGTCGACAAAAGCCATCTCCCAGGCTCCCACAAAACTGCCCAAAGGACACAGATAAGCTACAGATTCATAAAGAAATCAGCAGACTTACTGTGTTCTTGTGGAACTGATCAGTCTCCTAGTTTTGGACAGTTCTGGGTTGCCCTGGACGGCCGGGGGTGTCGGTCCACCAGACCTGGCTCTTCCCTTGAGTGTGGTTGAGGGATCAGATCCCACTTATGACACCAAATGTCAAGGTTGGCTTTTGGTTAGGCCTTAAAATGTGAGTGACTGCCGCTGTATACTGCTGTTTTCAACACAAGAAATAAGCACCAGACAAAATGTTGGTATATATCTCCTTCTCAGCATACTGGCTAAGGAGCTGTCCAGAGGAGTTCTGTTTATTATACAGAAGTACATTGTTTTTTACAGTTGACAAAAAGGGGAGGTTAGTTATCACGTCAAAATCACCATGTTATATTTTGATTGGTTATTTGAGTATTGCATCTGTATATATTAGCATTTTAAGCATTCATTTGTTTCTTAACGATAAGTATATATATATATATATATATATATATATATATATATATATATATATATTTATTTATTTTTGTTCTTAATCTTTTTTTTATTTTACTTCACAAAAGGCAATACAACATAAAACACAACCCCTAGATACAGGAAAACATCAAAACAAATAAAGAAAAAGAAGGGGAAATAATTCATAAACCAATTCATTCATTCATACCTGTAGGGTTCCCTGTTTATTGTGGGTCAGGAGCTAAGTAGTTATACTTTATGTGCTGCAGCAACGTAACTTATTTTAACCTGTTCAGGACGCAGGGCATATCTATACGCCCTGCATCTCGAGTCCTTAAGGACTGAGGGCGTATGGATACGCCCGTGGGAATTCCGGTCCCCGCCACTAGCCGGTTGGGGACCGGATCGGGATGCCTGTTGAAATCATTCAGAAGACACCCCGGCACATCGCCCAGAAGGGTCCTGAGACCCCCCCATGTCGGCGATCGGAGAAAATCGCATGTCAATTCAGACATGCGATTTTCTCCAATTCCGAGCTGATCGGGTCTCTGGTGACCCGATCACCCGGAAAATAAGGATGATCGGAATTGTCAGTGACAGCCCCGATCAGCCTAAGGGATAGGAGTGAGGTCGCAGTGCTGCGATCTCCTCCTATCCCCTGCCATTAGTCAGAGTTCTGACCAATGGCAGCGCAGGACAGGGGGTTGCCAAGGAAACCCCCCGTTCTGCCCACCCCTGGATGTCGGGCAGAACGGGGGGGGGGGGGGGGGGAGAAGATGGAAGCCTTTACCTGAGGACCAGATGCGTGGGGCCCGGCGATCATCGCAGACAGCCAGCGGAGATCACAGCTAAGGTAGGTGATCGACAGTGGGGGGGGGGAGAAGTGAGAGTAATGTGATCTTTATTGTGGCAACCACTAGGAAGGCCTGACTGTAACTCCCAGCATGCCCAGACAGCCAAAGGCTGTCTGGGCATGCTGGGAGTTGTAGTTTTGCAACATCTGGAGGGTCACAGTTTGGTGACCACTGTTACAGTGGTGCCCAAATGGTAGCCCTCCAGATGTTGCCAAACTACAACTCTCAGCATGCCTGGACTGCTCAGGCATGCTGGGAGTTGTAGTTCTGTAACATCTGTCCCTTCAGATTTAGCAATTTTTATGAATTTTTTGAAAATTGCTGCTCTACTTTGAAGCCCTCTAATTTTTTCAAAAAGTAAAAATATGTCCATTTTATGATGCCAACATAAAGTGGACATATTGTATTTGTGAATAAAAATAATATTTATTGTGAATATCCATTTTCCTTACAAGTAGAGAGCTTCAAAGTTAGAAAAATGCAAAATTTTCTACATTTTCATGACATTTTGGGATTTTTCACCAGAAAAGGATGCAAGTAACGTCGAAAATTTACCACCAAAATAAAGTAGAATATGTCACGAAAAAACAATCTCAGAATCAGAATATTCGGTAAAAGCGTTTTCGCGTTATTAATTCGTAAATCGACGGTGGTCAGAATTGCGAAAAAGGGCTCAGTCCTTAAGGTGAAAAAAGGGCTGCGTCCTTAAGGGGTTAATAAAGTAAGTATTAATATATTGATCAACAATCAGAATCATAATAATCAATTTCAACAGCAGTAAGAGCAGATATATCATGGATATGTACAGGAAAGTAGGTCACAACTTATACAAGGGAAAATATCCATGTTAACAGTCACAATAAAGATATACCATACAGAAATGCTGGATAAATAGTAACTAGACGACAGGACACAGATAAAGTGACTAGTATGATATATATATATATATATATATATATATATATATATATATATATATATACGGCTTGCAAATGTGGACATACAAACTCGAAAAAGCAGAGAAAAGGAACACATCTGCCATGTACACTGCCTGAAACCAAAACCACCCATGGTGCCCTAACGTATGTTTCTCAATTAGGCTTCGTCAGGGGTCTGTAATATGTATCCAAATCACTAAATCTTGCTTGGGTATTGCAAGTTCAACTTGTCCATTGTGTCACATTGTCTCCAAACTTCTAAACAGACATGAACACTACGCAGTTAGGGGGAAACATGCATGGATACAGTTTAAGACTAAAACTAATTATATTTTGCCACTCAAGGTCTAGTAATGTATATGGTATATATGGTACATAACCATCGGCCTGGTTATACAACGATTTTATCGAGGTGGTAATTATGTGTAAAAATAAAACTGATTATGTTAAATAAGTTTATCTATAAACATCTAGATATTACACAGGGCCCTTGATATAAAAAATAAGAAAAATACCAATATATTCAGAAATATTCAAGAATAAATAACAATAACAATAAAACATCAAATCTATATAATACATATTATACAGTGACCCCTCGACCAACGATGGCCCCGCCAGACGATCATTTCAACATACGATGGCCTCTCAGAGGCCATCGCATGTTGAAGGCAGCATCAACATACGATGCTTTTGTATGTCGGGGCCATCGCATAAACGGCTATCTGGCAGCACAGACTGCTTCAGCTGCCACCGGATAGCCGTTTACGGTGCCCCGTGTGGTCCGCTGACGATCACTTACCTGTCCTCGGGGCTCCGGCGTGTCATCTTCGGGATCCCCTGCATCGTCGGCGCTCTCCATCGTCGTCATCGTGTCGCTGCGCACACTGTCCCGTCATCCAATAGGAGCGGCGTGCGTATCGACGTGATGGTGGCAACGGAGAGCGAGGATGCCGGGGAAGCAGAGGCCTTGCTGGAGCGTCGGGGTCACCTCGAGGACGTGGCGACAGCGATGGACGGTGATGGTCTGGAGCGGCGGGGACAGGTGAGTACATCTTCCTCTAACAGTGGTCTACAACCTGCGGACCTCCAGATGTTGCAAAACTACAACACCCAGCATGCCCGGACAGCCAACGGCTGTCCGGGCATGCTGGGTGTTGTAGTTTTGCAACATCTGAAGGTCCGCAGGTTGTAGACCACTGTCATATACCTTACATTGCACGGATCCCTCAACATGCGATGGTTTCAACAAACGATGGTCCATTTGGAACGGATTACCATCGTATGTTGAGGGACCACTGTATATATAACATAATAAATGTTATAAAAACGTAATAAATGTTTAGTCCGATCAATGAGATAAGCAGTTTAAAAAAAATGCTAAGTTTTTTGTCCTGTAAGATATCAGGGGAAAAATTATCCTGCAAAAAAGTCCTGCAAAGAAACAATCTAATAGCACTATTTTAAATGTATGTGTCTTATGTATTATTTTGTGATTCCATAAAGATTTACTACTTTCTACTATAATTGGGTGTGCATCAGTATTTGGTGTTTTCTGTCCATCTATATCAGTGTTTTCCAACCAGTGTGCCTCCAGCTGTTGCAAAACTACAACTCCCAGCATGCCCAGACAGCCTTTGGCACCTTCCTGTTTTCAGAGGAGTCCAGAACATGGTGAGAAGAGGGGACTGAGCCCTTGCCGAAACAACAGTAATGATGGGAGTCCAGATTATATTTTTTAGCTTAGCATGAGCATTTTTAACAATAAAAATTAATCACTGACCTCTTTAATATTATGAATGGGACGTGTGTGTGAATATATATATATATATATATATATATATATATATATATATAATCTACATCATAAGAGAGCATTTAAAAGAATAGGTTGTTCCCTTTATGACAGTAAGGCCACCAGCCATGATGGAGTTAAGCATCTATACAACTAAATTCATCTAAGACACGAATATGCTAAATTTTCCTTTTTTTTTTGGCAGAACGCAGCCGCCAATTGCAGACAAAGCTTGAATCTATTGAAAAGTGTCCATTTGGTCCAATTCCATAGTGAGAACTGCTGTTTCAGCCCAGTTGCAGCCTAAGCTACCGCATGTCTAAGTTCCCTCAAGCATATTTATGTCTAAACAGATTATCTTCGGTGCATGATGAAAACCTGTCGTCCGCAGTTCATTTCCAAAGGATTTGCTTCATAATGACACTAAACATTTGACAAGGGTCCAACTTCAAACAAAATCCTCCACCATATAAATCACTAGGATGATGAGCATTCGGGTTGGTGGGGGTGCTTAGCAGGGACAATAATCCCTGCCGGGATGTGGGTTTTAGGGTATCTATTAGATCCTGTAATGGTGCTCTAACACAGGGCATTTTGAAGCCACAACCAGATCAGATGATGATGAATTAGTTAAAATAAAGAACAGATGCCGCTTCTGCTCATTTTTATTTCGTAGCCCATTCTTACACGCACCACTAGCTGCTAAGTCTAGCGCTGCGTTGATGATGATCGCAGACCGGTCCTGGAGTTCCCACAGTGACTTGTCCACGTACATCCCGCAATTATGGGTAAATCCTCAGCATTAGCCGTGGCCGGTGCTGATTCCTGATAAGTACTGGATGAACTTGCTGCTGGTTGTCTAGGGAAGACATTTTTTTTTTTTCTAAAACCTGTTCAGGGAGGGGGTTAAAACATTACTTTAAAGGGGTACTCCGGTGAAAACCTTTTTTCTTTTAAATCAACTGGTGGCAGAAAGTTAAACATATTTGTAAATTACTTCTATTAAAAAATCTTAATCATTCCTGTACTTATTAGCTGCTGAATACTACAGAGGAAATTCTTTTCTTTTTGGAATGCTCTCTGATGACATCACGAGCACAGTTCTCTCTGCTGACGTTATTATAATAATAATAACGCTTTATTGTTGTCCTTAGTGGGATTTGAACCCAAGTCCCCAGCACTGTAAGGCAGCAGTGCTAACCACTGATCCACCATGCTGCCCTTAGCATACATCTGCTATGCATGGTTGCTAAAATGGACAGAGATGTCAGCAGAGAGCACTGTGCTCGTGATGTCATCAGTGGAATTTCCTCAGTAGCATTCAGCAGCTTATAAGTACTGGAAGGATTAAGATTTTTTAATAGAAGTAATTTACAAATATGTTTAACTTTCTGCCACCAGTTGATTTAAAAGAAAAAAGGTTTTCACCGGGGTACCCCTTTAATTAAAAACAACTTCTGACAGGAGACCCGGGGCGATTAACAACTTTTGACACATCTGATCAACATGTCAAACGTTTTAAATAACAGTAACACTTTAAATTAAAAAAAAGAACATTCTCTTACCTTCTGTGGCCCCTGTCATTGCCAATATAACAGAGCTCTTTTTCCCACTGTCCAGCGCTTCCGAGTTTGGTGACCTGGCGTCCCACTCATCCAATCAGCAGCGGCAGCGTTGTCTCACCTGAGTGACATCATGGTCCCAATCCCGGAAGTACCAGTCACTGGGGAACAGAACATCTGCTGTGGAAATTATGAAGAATACCATTGATATCAATAGGGCTCTGCTGCAGAAACGGACTTGGAATTCTGCACGGAAATCCCATTGTGTGAACATATCCGTAGGCTAGGTTTCCACTTGGTTTTTTTTCTGGCAGTTTTTGGAATACTACCACTGCAGTTTTTGAGCCAAACCCAGAAGTGTATTCAAAAGGAATAGGACATATAAAGGAAGGACTTATACTTCTCCTCCCTTATGGATCCACTTCTGACTTTGACTCAAAAACTGCAGAGGCTGTATTCCAAAAACTGCCAGAAAAAAAACCAAGTGGAAACTTAGCCTTAGAGTGACCTTATTTGAATGAAATCCACACCAGGAGTGGTTTAACCTCTTCAGGACATAGGGCGTATGGATACGCCCTGCATCCCGAGTCCTTAAGGACCGAGGGCGTATCCATACGCCCGTGGGAATTCCGGCCCCCACCGCTAGCCGGTTGGGGACCGGAGCCGGATGCCTGCTGAAATCGTTCAGCAGGCATCCCGGCATATCGCCCAGGGGGGTCATTATGCCCCCCCATGTCGGCGATCGCCGCAGATCGCTGGACAATTCAGTCCAGCGATCTGCGGCGATTCCGGGTCAATCGGGTCTCCGGTGACCCGGAATTACTGGCTGTTCGGGGCCGTCTCTGACGGCCCCGAACAGCAAGAGCCTGCAGGGGTGAGGTGGCACTGGTGCCACCTCACGATCGCCCTGATTCGTCGGCCGGATTACCGGCCGACCAATCAGGGCGCCTGCTGCGGGTGTCACTCCCGCACCCGCTCCGCCCCTCTTCCGGAGGGCGTGAGCGGGTGCGGGAAGACGACCCCCGGTGCTGGGGACCCCGATCCCCGGCGCCCCTGTTGGGATCGGGGCCCCAGGAGCAGCTGCGGCGGCGAGGGACAGTCCAGCGATGAAGCAACAGCAGGAGGTGAGTTACAGCCTCCTGCTGTTGCTTAGCAACAGCTCCCAGCATGCAAAAAGGGCATGCTGGGAGCTGTAGTTATGCAACAGCAGGAGGCAGACCACCACAACTCCCAGCATTCCCTTATGGGCATGCTGGGACTTATGGTTTTGCAACAGCTGGAGGCACATTATTTCTATGGAAAAGTGTACCTTCAGCTGTTGTCTAACTACAACTCCCAGCTTGCACAAACAGCTAAAGTGCATGCTGGGAGTTGTAGTGGTGCATCTGCTGGTTGCATAACTACAACTCCCAGCATGCCCGTTGGCTGTCGGTGACTGCTGAGAGTTGTAGTTTTGCAACAGCTGAAGGCACACTGGTTGTGAAACTCAAGAGTTTTTTTTTACCTAACTCAGTGTTTCACGACCGGTGTGCCTGCAGCTGTTGCAAACTACAACTCTCAGCAGTCACCTTACACCATGCACCGTACATGCTGGGAGTTGTAGTTTTGCAACAGCTGGAGGCACACTGGTTGTGAAACACTGAGTTAGGTCACAAACTCAGTGATACATAACCAGTGTACCTACAGTTGTTGCAAAACTACAACTCTCAGCAGTCACCGACAGCCAACGGGCATGCTGGGAGTTGTAGTTATGCAACAGCTGGATGTCCCCCCCCCCCCCCCCAATGTGAATGTACAGGGTACACTCACATGGGCGGAGGATTACAGTAAGTATCTGGCTGCAAATTTGAGCTGCCGCAAACTTTCTGCTGCAGCTCAAATTGCCAGCGAGAAACTACTGTCAACCCCCGCCCGTGCGACTGTACCCTAAAAACACTACACTAACAAAAAATAAAATAAAAAGTAAAAAACACTACATATACACATACCCCTACACAGCCCCCCTCCCCTCCCCAATAAAAATGAAAAACGTCTGGTACGCCACTGTTTCCAGAACGGAGCCTCCAGCTGTTGCAAAACAACTCCCAGTATTGTCGGACAGCCGTTGACTGTCCAGGCATGCTGGGAGTTTTGCAACAGCTGGAGGCACCCTGTTTGGGAATCACTGGCGTAGAATACCCCTATGTCCACCCCTATGCAATCCCTAATTTAGGCCTCAAATGCGCATGGCGCTCTCACTTTGGAGCCCTGTCGTATTTCAAGGCAACAGTTTAGGGTCACATATGGGGTATCGCCGTACTCGGGAGAAATTGTGTTACAAATTTTGGGGGGTATTTTCTGCTTTTACCCTTTTTAAAAATGTAAAATTTTGGGGAAAACAAGCATTTTAGGTAAAAAAAAAAAAAAAATTTTTACATATGCAAAAGTCGTGAAACACCTGTGGGGTATAAAGGTTCACCTAACCCCTTGTTACGTTCCCCGAGGGGTCTAGTTTCCAAAATGGTATGCCATGTGGGGTTTTTTTTGCTATCCTGGCACCATAGGGGCTTCCTAAATGCGGCATGCCCCCAGAGCAAAATTCGCTTTCAAAAAGCCAAATGTGACTCCTTCTCTTCTGAGACCTGTAGTGCGCCAGCAGAGCACTTTTCACCCCCATATGGGGTGTTTTCTGAATCGGGAGAAATTGGGCTTCAAATTTTTAGGGGTATTTTCTGCTATTACCCTTTTTAAAAATAAAAATTTTTTGGGAAAACAAGCATTTTAGGTAAAATTTTTATTTTTTTTTTACATTTGCAAAAGTCGTGAAACACCTGTGGGGTATTAAGGTTCACTTTATCCCATGTTACATTCCCCGAGGGGTCTAGTTTCCAAAATGGTATGCCATGTGGGTTTTTTTTTGCTGTTCTGGCACCATAAGGGCTTCCTAAAGGTAACATGCCCCCCAAAAACCATTTCAGAAAAACGTACTCTCCAAAATCCCCTTGTCGCTCCTTCCCTTCTGAGCCCTCTACTGCGCCCGCCGAACATTTTACATAGACATATGAGGTATGTGCTTACTCGAGAGAAATTGGGCTACAAATACAAGTAAAAATTTTGTCCTTTTACCCCTTGTAAAAATTCTAAAATTGGGTCTACAAGAACATGTGAGTGTAAAAAATGAAGATTGTGAATTTTCTCCTTCACTTTGCTGCTATTCGTGTGAAACACCTAAAGGGTTAAAACACTTACTGAATGTCATTTTGAATACTTTGGGGGGTGTAGTTTTTATAATGGGGTCATTTATGGGGTATTTCTAATATGAAGACCCTTCAAATCCACTTCAAACCTGAACTGGTCCCTGAAAAATACTGAGTTTGAAAATTTTGTGAAAAATCGGAAAATTGCTGCTGACCGTTGAAGCCCTCTGGTGTCTTCCAAAAGTAAAAACACGTCAATTTTATGATGCAAACATAAAGTAGACATATTGTATATGTGAACCAAAAAAAAATGTATTCGTAATATCCATTTTCCTTACAAGCAGAAAGCTTCAAAGTTAGAAAAATGCTAAATTTTCAAATTTTTCATCAAATTTACGGATTTTTCACCAAGAAAGGATGCAAGTATCGACAAAAATTTACCACTATGTTAAAGTAGAATATGTCACGAAAAAACAATCTCGGAATCAGAATGATAACTAAAAGCATTCCAGAGTTATTAATGATTAAAGTGACAGTGGTCAGATGTGCAAAAAACGCTCCGGTCCTTAAGGCCAAAATGGGCTCCGTCCTGAAGGGGTTAAAAAAAAAAAAAAAAAATAAGTAGCATCTGTCCTTTCTATTTTCCAAGTCAAAACCAGGTTTTGGCTTCAAAACTGAACAGCAACTGCAGCGTGTATGAGCACCCTAAGGCTAGGTTTCCATTTGTTTGTTTTTTTGGCAGTTTTTGGAAAACTCCCACTGCAATTTTAGAGCCAAAGCCAAAGTGTATTCATAAGGAATAGAACATATAAAGGAAGGACTTACACTTCTCCGCCCTTATGGATCCACTTCTGACTTTGGCTCAAGAACTGCAGTTTTCCAAAAACTGCCAGAAAAAAACCAAGTAGAAACTTAGCCTAAAAAGGGCTCTATCATTGCAACATATTTCCTCTAATAGCCTTTAACAAGAGAGTCATCTGTTCAAGATCATTCCCCTTTTAGGTCATGTTGAGTAGGAGGATTTGCACTATTGAGTATATACTCTATAGGCCACAATCAAAATTTGGATAAAGGGTGGCCCTCACCTCTATGTAAATGAATGAAAGCCCATTTTACTGGGGACCATGATATAAGAATAAGCATTGGTTCCCCCGATGATAAACCAGTCAACACTCCCATACACAGCTTATCACCGCTGCAGAATGTAATGTTACCAAGGGTGTATGTACCATAGAGACAGAACATATGGCTGCTATGGGGCCCTTGGAGAGAGGGGGCCCAGTACCAGTCAGAATTCCTCTCTTCAGTTGTTTGCATTGTAAGAAAATGAATGGAGGGGAGAATTGACCAATGGATCTTGGAAAGAAAGGGGAAATAAACTCTGTCCTGGGGGGCAACATAAGTCCCCATTATAGAAGGCCCGTGTCAATATTTGGCATGGGGCCCCCTTTCTTCTATGTAAGCCACTGTTTGTCACTATGGATGAAACGTCACAGGGGATCGTAGCTTTTGGTCACATTACATCATCATATGACATCACGTAATTGTGTAGTAATCTATGCATACAAAGTAAAGTGTTGTATATAAAGCATACTACAAAAGCCTGTATCCGTATGTGTTTCATAATGTGCACTGCTCAGCACCTACAGAAACACATAAGACTGTGGCTATGTTCACACGGCGGAATTTCCATGCAGAATTCTGATAAAGAATTCCGCTAGAAATTCTGCCGATATATAAAGCCCATTGGGGGAGATTTATCAAAACGATGCCCATAGCAACCAATCAGATCGCTTCTTTCATTTTTAAAGAGACCTCTGAAAAATAAAAGAAGCAATCCGATTGGTTGCTTTAAATCTGTCTTTAAATTTTAAATTCAAAATTTGTGCGGAATTTCCAAAATTCCGCCATGAGATCATAGCTTAATAATGCAGAAGATGGGGACTTTAGTACACAAAACAAAGTGAAGTATTTAAAGGGGTTATCCAGGAAGAAAAACATTTTTTTTTTTGATCAACTGGTTCCAGAAAGTTAAACAGGTTTGTAAATTACTTCTATTAAAAAATCTTAATCCTTTCAGTACTTATGAGCTTCTGAAGTTAAGGTTGTTCTTTTCTGTCTAAGTGCTCTCTGATGACACCTGTCTCGGGAACCGCCCAGTTTAGAAGAGGTTTGCTATGGGGATTTGCTTCTAAACTGGGCAGTTCCCGAGACACGTGTCATCAGAGAGCACTTCAGAAGCTCATAAGTACTGAAAGGATTAAGATTTTTTAATAGAAGTAATTTACAAATCTGTTTAACCCCTTAAGGACACATGACGTACTGGAACGTCATGTGTCCACTCCCGATCTATAACGCGGGGCCACGGCGTGGCCCCGCGTCATAGCGGGTCGGGCCCGGCCTCTAACAACGGCCGGGACCCGTGGCTAATAGCGCGCGGCATTGATCGCTGTGCCGCGCGCTATTAACCCTTTAGACGCGGCGTTCAAAGTTGAACGCCGCGTCTAAAGTGAAACCGAAAGCATGCCGGCTAGCTCAGTCGGGCTGTTCGGGATAGCCGCGGCTAATCGCGGCATCCCGAACAGCTTACAGGACAGCGGGAGGGCCCCTACCTGCCTCCTCGCTGTCCGATCACCGAATGACTGCTCAGTGCCTGAGATCCAGGCATGAGCAGTCATGCGGCAGAATCATCGATCACTGGTTTCTTATGAGAAACCAGTGATCAATGTAAAAGATCAGTGTGTGCAGTGTTATAGGTCCCTATGGGACCTATAACACTGCAAAAAAAAAGTGCAAAAAAAAAGTGAATAAACATCATTTAACCCCTTCCCTATTAAAAGTTTGAATCACCCCCCTTTTCCCATAAAAGAAAAAACACAGTGTAAATAAAAATAAAAATAAACATAAATGGTATCGCCGCGTGCGGAAATGTCCGAATTATAAAAATATATCGTTAATTAAACCGCACGGTCAATGGCGTGCGCGCAAAAAAATTCCAAAGTCCAAAATAGTGCATTTTTGGTCACTTTTTATATCATGAAAAAATGAATAAAAAGCGATCAATAAGTCCTATCAATGCAAAAATGGTACCGTTAAAAACTTCAGATCACGGCGCAAAAAATGAGCCCTCATACCGCCCCATACACGGAAAAATAAAAAAGTTATAGGGGTCAGAAGATGACAATTTTAAACGTATTAATTTTCCTGCATGTAGTTATGATTTTTTCCAGAAGTCCGACAAAATCAAACCTATATAAGTAGGGTATCATTTTAATCGTATGGACCTACAGAATACATATCAGGTGTCATTTTTACCGAAAAATGTACTACGTAGAAACGGAAGCCCCCAAAAGTTACAAAACAGCGTTTTTTTTTAAATTTTGTCGCACAATGATTTTTTTTCCCGCTTCACCATAGATTTTTGGGCAAAATGACTGACGTCATTACAAAGTAGAATTGGTGGCGCAAAAAATAAGCCATCATATGGATTTTTAGGTGTAAATTTGAAAGAGTTATGATTTTTTAAAGGCAAGGAGCAAAAAACGAAAATGCAAAAACGGAAAAACCTCCGGTCCTTAAGGGGTTAAAGGGGTACTCCTGAGAAAAACTTTTTTTTTTTTTAAATCAACTGGTGCCAGAAAGTTAAACAGATTTGTAAATTACTTCTATTAAAAAAATCTTAATCCTTCCTGTACTTATTAGCTGCTGAATAGTACAGTTGAAATTCTTTTCCGTTTGAAACACAGAGCTGTCTGCTGACATCATGAGCACAGTGCTCTCTGCTAACATCTCTGTCCATTTTAGGTACTGTCCAGAATAAAAGGAAATCCCCATAGCAAACATATGCTGTTTTGGGCAATTCCTAAAATGGACAGAGATGTCAGCAGAGAGCACTGTGCTCATGATGTCAGCAGACAGCTCTGGGTTTCAAAAAGAAAAGAATTTCTGCTGTAGTATTCAGCAGCTAATAAGTACAGGAAGGATTAAGATTTTTTAATAGAAGTAATTTACAAATCTGTTTAACTTTCTGGCACCAGTTGATTTAAAAAAAAAAAAAAAAAAAAAAGTTTTACACCGGAGTACCCCTTTAACTTTCTGGAGCCAGTTGATATATATATAAAAAGTTTTCTTCCTGGATAACCCCTTTATAGTTTACTACAAAATGTTGAATCAGTATGCAAGCTATCTGCTGTGTGATGGGTATGTGCCCGTCTTCTATAGTAACACAAGGAAATAGTAGTTCAGAAGATGGGGGTTGTAGTATTATACAAAGTGTGGTGTATATAAAGTATGCAACTAAAGGCTGCATCAGTAACAGGTTATCTGCTGTGTAATGGGTGTGTACACAGCTTCTACAACAGCACAAAGGGCTAGTAGGCAGATGATGGGGGTTGTAGTAGTAATAGACAAAACAAAGTATTTAAAGTATACTATTAAAGGGCTGCATCAGTATGTGAGATGGTTATGTTCACTGCCCGGCTTCTACAAGAGCATAAAAGATAGTGGTGCAGAAGATGGGAGTTGTAGTAGTACACAAAACAATGTGTAGTATATAAGGCATGCTGCAAAAGGTAGATGATGAGGGTTGTAGTTGTATACAAAGTGTGGTATATAAGGCATAATACAAAAGACTGCATCAGTATGCAAGTTATTCCCTGTGTGATGGGTACAGGCACTGCTCAGCATCTAAAGCAGCAGTAAGGACTAGCAGAGCAGATGATGAGGGTTGTAGTTGTATACAAAGTGTGGTATATAAGGCATAATACAAAAGACTGCATCAGTATGCAAGTTATTCCCTGTGTGATGGGTACAGGCACTGCTCAGCATCTAAAGCAGCAGTAAGGACTAGCAGAGCAGATGATGAGGGTTGTAGTTGTATACAAAGTGTGGTATATAAGGCATAATACAAAAGGCTGCATCAGTATGCAAGTTATTCCCTGTGTGATGGGTACAGGCACTGCTCAGCATCTAAAGCAGCAGTAAGGACTAGCAGAGCAGATGATGGGGGTTGTAGTTGATGGACGTAAGCCTATCCTTACTATAATGGACTTTGTGGCATCACTGAAGCAACTTGACAGGGTGTCAGGTTATACAGGATGAAGCTTATAAAACACACTGCACATCCCATTCACACACAATATATTGAGCAGCGTTTCCCAATCAGGGTGCCTCCAGCTGTTGCAAAACTACAACCCCCAGCATGCCCGGACAGCCGAAGGCTGTCCGGGCATGCTGGGAGTTGTAGTTTTGCAACAGCTGGAGGCACCCTGGTTAAAAAAAAAAAAAAAAAAAAAGACTGCTAGTTCTGCACACATGTCCAGGATGTGGTCGCCTCTGCCGAGACTGCTACCTGACACCGCGCAGACTATTGGGATTTGTAGTTCTAAAAGTAAAAGCTGGGTCTGTTTAGAGATAGCCTAAGAACCACGTGTTGAACTCCATCTCCCAGCGTGCACCGCGCTTTTCCTCTTCCTACTAAGTCCTATGGAGGGTAATTCAGAAAGTTCCCGCTTGTGATGTAGTGACGGAAAAATGAGCGGGAGGTAAGTGGGGGCGCTAGTGAGCGTTTATGGCTCCTGAACTGTAATATTGTGCAACGTGTGTGTGTGTGTATATATATATCTATATCTCCAAAAGAGCGCACAGACTGCATGCTGGGAGTTGTAGTGGAACAGAAGCTTGACTACAATAGTTACATAGAATCAGTGTGGTGCAGGACTACATCTCCCAGCGTGCCCGGGCAGCCAATTGCTTCTCCAAGGCTGTCCAGACATGCTGGGGGGAGATTTAGCAAAACCTGTACAAAGGAAAAATTGCCCAGTTGCCCATAGCAACCAATCGGCTTCTTTCATTTTGCAGAGGCCTTGTTAAAAATGAAAGAAGCGATCTGATTGGTTGCTATGGGCAACAGGTTTTCATAAAGCTGGGGGTTGTAGTTTTGCAGCAGTATTTGTTTTTTGAACTAGTGCACAACAGTCGTGTAAATCCCATTGACTTTTATGGGACTTGTATAACAGCGTGGCCCCTCAACCTATTTCAGTAACGCGCGGTATTTCGGATATGTTAGAAATGTTGGGGTTTGGGTACCACACTACTGGGTTCACATGTAATATATGATGGCACGTTATACGGTCGTTGCCTAAAAGGGATTATACCAAATTAGAAAAACATAGCTGCTTTCTCTCCAAAAACAGCGCCACACCTGTCTTCAGGTTCTGTGTGGTATTACAATTCATCACCATTTACTTCAATGCATCTAAACTGACCCCTTTAATGTAGCCCCATAATCCCCTACTCCTTACTGTGCTATGTCCTAACATGCCTTATATTGTGGGGGGTAAAAAGAAGCAAGAAAAATGACTTTCTAAGTCCATTACCAGTGTTCTGTAGGTGGGGCCAGTTGGTTCCGATCGGTGCTGATCCGACATGCCTCTCCCAGACGTCACTGAGCTATGATTGACACATAGGGCTATCCGGCCAGCAGCTGCCCTGTGTGTGCCGCCCTACGCCAGGATGGAAACTGTTCTCGCCGTCAGGGGTCAAATGCTACTTTTTTAGTTTCTTTTTCAGCCACCACAATATAAAAGTAAGGACCCTTTCACACAATAAATTCATCCGTTTTAAAGACCCGTTATAATGTTCCGTTCTGAAAACCCTTAAAGGGGTACTCCGCCCCTAGACATCTTATCCCCTATCCAAAGGATAGGGGATGAGATGTCAGATCGCGGGGGTCCCGCTGCTGGGGACCCCGGGGATCGCTGCTGCGGCACCCCGCCATCATTACTGCACAGAGCGAGTTCGCTCTGTGCGTAATGACGGGCAATACAGGGGCCGGAGCATCGTTACAACACGGCTCCGCCCCTTGTGACGTCACGGCCCGCCCCCGTCAATACAAGTCTATGGGAGGGGGCGTGGCGGTCGTCACACCCCCTGCCATAGACTTGCATTAAGGGGACGGGCCGTGATGTCATGAGGGGCGGAGCCATGACGTCACGCTGCTCCGGCCCCTGTATCGCCCCTCATTACGCACAGAGCGAACTCGCTCTGTGCAGTAATGATGGCGGGGTGCCGCAGCAGGGATCCCCGGGGTCCCCAGCAGCGGGACCGCGGCGATCTAACATCTTATCCCCTATCCTTTGGATAGGGGATAAGATGCCAGGGGCGGAGTACCCCTTTAAAACGTACCGGTCAGATCCAACAACATTTTTTTTTTTAATATATCACTCAGTATCTAATACTGACCATGTACATCTACTTTTTATGTGTCTAGCACCTTATTTTTTTTTTTTATTACACTTTTAATTTAGCTCACTAGTCTGAATTCCTCTCAAAGGGAGGGGTCGTGGCCTCACTGTGCAGGTCTCCCCCCTCCCTCAGTATGCTGTCTGCTCACATCTACCCTAGCATTAGCAAAACTACAACTCCCAGCTTGTCCTCACTGACAGTAGCGGGACACAAGCTGACAGTGGGAGGATTTTTCCTCTAGCTGAGAGCCCTGCGCTCACAGCTGTCAATCAAGGAAGTGTGTCCATGACATAGGTGATGATGCATGGACACAGCAGGATTAGTAGGTCTCCAAGCAGGCAGGGGGGGACAGTTGGTTGAATGGCTTTTTCAGTATGAAATACAGAAAATTTTCAAATGAAAGCAATAGCAAAACCTGTTACATGCTTTACAACATATCAAAAGTGTTTGTATCTGACAGTGCCCATTTAAAATCGTCCATTACAAAATCTCATACGGCCGTTTACAAAATCCATTATAGTCTATGGGATTTTTACATTATCCGTTGTAACCCGTCATAGCCCATTATTAATAATGGACGTTATTTTGTGATGGGAGAAAGTAACGGGGGAAATAGTGCATGTGCTATTTCTTCCATTCTTTCTCTTGTCACAAAATAACGTCCATTATTAACCCCTTAATGACCAAGGATGTATATTTACGTCGTTGGCCGGCTCCCGCGATATAACGTGGGGTCACGTGGTGACCCCGTGTCACGTGGTGACCCCGTGTCATATCGGGTCGGTCTGAAGCTGGGACTCGGGGCTAATAGCGTGCGGCAGCGATTGCGGTGCCGCGCACTATTAACACCTTTAGATGCGGCGTTCAAAGTTGAACGCCGCATCTAAAACGAAAGTGAACGCTTCCCGGCTGCTCAGTGGAGCTGATCGGGACCACCGCAGTGAAAATGCGGTGTCCCAATCAGCTGGGACACGAGCAGAGGTCCTCTTACCTGCCTCCGGCACGTCCCTTCGGCGATTGATTGCTCCAAGCCTGAGATGCAGGCTTGAGCAATCGACTTCCGATAACACTGATCAATGCAAAGCTATGGCTTTGCAGTGAACAGTGTAAAAGATCAGTGTGTGCCGTGTTATAAGTCCCTATGGGAGCTATAACACTGCAAAAAAAAAAAAAAAGTTAATGAATGTCATTTAACCCTTTCCCTAATAAAAGTCCAAATCACCCCCCCCCATTTCCCATTAAAAAAAACTAAACATGTAAATAAAAATAAATATAAACATATGTGGTATCGCCGCGTGCGTAAATGTCCAAACTATAAAAATATATCATTAATTAAACCACGCGGTCAATGGTGTACGCGGAAAAAAATTCCAAAGTCCAAAATAACATATTTTTGGTCACTTTTTATATAAAGCGATCAAAAAGTCCAATCAATACAAAGATGGTACTGATAAAAGCTTCAGATCACGGCGCAAAAAATGAGTCCTCATACCGTCCCATACGCTGTAAAATAAAAAAGTTATAGGGGTCAGAAGATGACAATTTTAAACGTATACATTTTCCTGCATGTAGTTATGATTTTTTCCAGAAGTGCGACAAAATCAAACCTATATAAGTAGGGTATCATTTTAATCGTATGGACCTACAGAATAACGATAAGGTGTCATATTTACTGAAAAATGTACTACGTAGAAACGGAAGCCTCCAAAAGTTACAAAATGGCGTTTTTTCTTCAATTTCATTACACAATGATTTTTTGGGTAAAATGACTGAGGTCACTGCAAAGTAGAATTGGTGCCGCATAAAATAAGCCAGGATATGTTTTTTTAGGTGCAAAATTTAAAGAGTTATGATTTTTAAAAGGTAAGGAGGAAAAAACGAAAGTGCAAAAACTGAAATAACCATGGTCCTTAAGGGGTTAATAACGGGCTATGACGGGTTAAAACGGATAATGTAAAAATCCCATAGACTATAATGGGGTTTTGTAACGGACGATTTTAAGGGTTTTCATAACGGAACATTAAATGGATGAATTTTATAGTGTGAAAGGAGCCTAAAGGTATGTTAGGACATAGCACAGTAAGGCTACTATCACACTACACTATAGGCTGCGTTACAAACGGACATTAAAGGCTCTTTTTTAGTTTTTTTTTTTTTTTTTTTGTTTCACTTTGACCGCCCTTAAACGGGTGGTCCAGAAAAAACATTTTTTTATGTATATCAACTGGCTCCAGAAAGTTAAACAGATTTGTATATGACTTCTATAAAAAAAAATCTTAATCCTTTCAGTACTTATGAGCTGCTGAAGTTGAGTTGTTCTTTTCTGTCTAAGTGCTCTATGATGACACCTGTTTCGGGAACTGTCCAGAGTAGAAGTAAATCCCCATAGAAAACCTCTTCTACTCTGTGCAGTTCCTGAGACAAGCAGAGATGTCAGCAGAGAGCACTGTTATAAGACAGAAAAGAACAACTCAACTTCAGCAGCTGATAATTATTGGAAGGATTAAGATTTTTTAATAGAAGTAATTTACAAATCTGTTTAACTTTTTGGAGCTTTTTCCTGGAATACCCCTTTAACGTCCGTTATTGTAACAGAGCCTAACGTTAGTCATAATGGGCACAGAGGATCCCATTCACTTGAATGGGATTCTCGGACATCCGTTATTCCGCCAGAAGATAGCGGGAGAAAAAGAGGTTGCATGCACAAATTTCTCCCACTATCTTCTAATGGCCATCACAGTGCTGGGCACAAACGGCAGTGTGAAAGGAGCCTAAGGAGTATGTGCTTATGGGGGCTACATTACAGGGGTCAGTTTAGGTGACAGAGTTTAGGTGACAGATTAGGTGACAGACGCTTTAACTGGAATGCCACACACAACCTGTGGACGAGGGTATTGCTGTTTCTGGAAAAAAGCTGCTTTGTTTTTTGAAATCCTGGAGAACCCCTTTAAGCATCAGGCTCTATTGACATCTTGGGGGGATATTTCTTAAGCCGCACCAGTGGTGCAGATGCCCAAATGCTGGTAAGGTCACATGTAGCGAGCTCCCAGCTGTCTGTGCATCTGCCACGAGCCGGCACAGCGTCTACCCAGCCACAGCAGGGAGCCCGCTACATGTGACTTTACCCTTATGCAGAAAAATGAGTGACTGGAGCATGTACACCACCCGTACCGAGGGATGAAGGGGCTTGGCTTGCATGGAGGGGGGATGCCAAGGGTGCCCCCTCCTCATCAGGCATGGTGCAGGTATTTTTGCCACCCTAGGCAAAAGCTAATTTTGCCACCCATAGGCTCCACCCTTTGACATGCCCCATCTTTCTACTGGGGTGACACACTATAACAAACCTCCTCCTCATGTAATCTCCTTACTACTGGGGTGACACACTGTAGCAAACCCTCTCCTCATGTAATCATCTTACTACTAGGGTGACACTATAACAAACCTCCTCCTCATTTAATTACCTTACTACTGGGGTGACACACTGTAACAAACCTCCTCCTCATGTAATCTCCTTACTACTGCGGTGACACACTGTAACAAACCTCCTCCTCATGTAATCTCCTTACTACTGCGGTGACACACTGTAACAAACCTCCTCCTCATGTAATCTCCTTACTACTGCGGTGACACACTGTAACAAACCACATCCTTATGTAATCTCCTTACTACTGCGGTGACACACTGTAACAAACCACATCCTTATGTAATCTCTTTACTACTGGGGTGACACATTGTAACAAACCTCCTCCTCATGTAATTACCTTACTACTGGGGTGACACACTGTAACAAACCTCCTCCTCATGTAATCACCTTACTACTGGGGTGACACGCTGTAACAAACCCCCTCCTCATGTAATCTTACTACTGGGGTGACACACTGTAACAAACCACATCCTTATGTAATCTCCTTACTACTGCGGTGACACACTGTAACAAACCACATCCTTATGTAATCTCTTTACTACTGGGGTGACACATTGTAACAAACCTCCTCCTCATGTAATCACCTTACTACTGGGGTGACACACTGTAACAAACCTCCTCCTCATGTAATCTTGTTACTACTGGGGTGACACACTGTAACAAACCTCCTCCTCATGTAATCTTGTTACTACTGGGGTGACACATTGTAACCAATCCCCTCCTCATGTAATCACCTTACTACTGGGGTGACACGCTGTAACAAACCCCCTCCTCATGTAATCTCCCTACTACTGGGGTGACAGGGTTTTGCTGGCTGGGCGGGTGCTCCAGATGCTGGCTAACTTTATTGCTGCGGGCAGAGTGGCGCCTCCATCAAGAGTGCGCTCCTATTTTGCCTATAGGCAGAGCCGGCCCTGCTCCTCATGCAACTTTTGGGCCAATCTACGACCCTGAAAGTCACAGAAATACATTCAAAATACTAGCTAGCTTATATTTCTGCGAGGGGCGCGAAGGCAGCCACAGCATCACTGTATTTCCTAAAAGGCAAGTTGTGTAGTGCTGTGTATGCCGCCATGCTGTACCTCTCTAGACCTCTGATTGTATACAGAGCTTTTTAAAGGGGTACTCCGGTGGAAAACTTTTTTCTTTTTTTTAAATCCACTGATACCAAAAAGTTAAACAGATTTGTAAATTAGAGATAAATGGAAATGTGTGTGCAGCTCACAACCTTGTATCCGAGGTTAAATTGTGGTTGACAAATCGGTCCCAACCGACTGAGTAAAATGAATTTAGAAACAAAATTTCAACCACCCCTCAAGGATACCACCCTACTGGGTGCACAGTGAAAAAATGGTTTGATGACAGTTTGTTTGGACAATGCAAAAAATATTTATTAAAATACAATTATAAAATTATTCATTTAAAAAACATTTGAACAGAGAAATATTGAATATATTGGATTACCATAGGGCCCTAATGGTATATATTCATAGTAATATATGAGGTAAATAATGGCCGACTCTCCGGATTGTACTGTTAAACCGGCAATTTGTATATCTACAAAATTTGCCTACTGAGGAAGGGGTCTAGTTGCAGTACCCTGAAACGCGTCTAGACTTAAGACTTTGTCTGAACAGAGCACTACAAAGACGCACTGCCCATTCAGAAGCCGACTTAATCTAAACCAGCCGCCTACAGACCTGCTGCTCCAGCCGGGATTTCTATCCATCTGACGCACTCACCTGCTTCTGATTCTACCTTACATGCCTGACATGCTGCCACCACCGCGAGCATTTCCACCGGAGTAAGCCCACGAGGGTCCGACATCACAACAGCTGCACGCCGCAGCTACGGAGCCATCTGCTATATCACCGCTCCCAAACCAAGCCGAAATCAACGCTCTGCTTGTGAAGTAGAACTGCTACTCCCATGATTTTCGGCCGGTCGCAGTACGGGACCAGCGGACACGGTGAACACTATTCATCTCCATAGAGACTACAGGCATTTTTAGTCCAATCCACACAAAGGACTTTACAACCAGATATACAAATTGCTGGTTTAACAGTACAATCCGGAGAGTCGGCCATTATTTACATCTGCAGTGCCTCATATATTACTATGAATATATACCATTAGGGCCCTATGGTAATCAAATATATTCGATATTGCTCTGTTCAAATGTTTTTTAAATGAATAGTTTTATAATTGTATTTTAATAAATATTTTTTGCATTGTCCAAACAAACTGTCTTCAAACCATTTTTTCCACTGTGCACCCAGTAGGGTGGTATCCTTGAGGGGTGGCTGAAATTTTGTTTCTAGATTTGTAAATTACTTCTAATAAAAAAAAATCTTAATCCTTCCAGTACTTATTAGCTGCTGAATTCTTTAGAGGAAATTCTTTTCTTTTTGGATTTCTTTTCCGTCTGTCCACAGTGCTCTCTGCTGACACATCTGTACATTTTAGGAAATGTCCAGAGCTGGATATGTTTGCTCTGGGGATTTTCTCCTACTCTGGACAGTTCCTGACAAGGACAGAGGTGTCAGCAGAGAGCACTGTGGTCAGACAGAAAAGAAATCCAAAAAGAAAACAATTTCCTCTGTAGCATACAGTGGCTAATAAGAACTGGAAGGATTAAGATTTTTTTTTAATAGAAGTCATTTACAAATCTGTTTAACTTTCTGGCACCAGTTAATTTTTTTTTTTTTTTTTAAGTTTTTCACCGGAGTACCCCTTTAATGTTGATACGCAATACCTTTCCATTCTATGGAGGTATTTTCCCAATAAAGCATTTCTTCATAGCCCTGTTATATGGCACTCTATGGAGTCTACAGCTCTTAAAGGGGTATTCCAGGCAAAAACTTTTTTTTATATATCAACTGGCTCCGGAAAGTTAAACAGATTTGTAAATTACTTCTATTAAAAAATCTTAATCCTTCCAATAGTTATTAGCTTCTGAAGTTGAGTTGCTGTTTTCTGTCTAACTGCTCTCTGATGACTCACGTCCCGGGAGCTGTCCAGCTCCTATGGGGATATTCTCCCATCATGCACAGCTCCCGTGACGTGACATCATCATTGAGCAGTTAGACAGAAAACTTCAGAAGCTAATAACTATTGGAAGGATTAAGATTTTTTAATAGAAGTAATTTACAAATCTGTTTAACTTTCCGGAGCCAGTTGATATATATATATATATATATAAAAAAGTTTTTGCCTGGAATACCCCTTTAATGTAATTCATTTCTTGGCAGGAAAAAGAATTTGCTGAAAACTCCATCCAAAGTGGAGCAGGAAGAGATGACGGCGGAGGGTCTGCAGCTCCAGGTAATCCCCCAGCAGTGTCTGGAAGGAGGACAGAAAACTGCTGGGAGCTTCATTGTGGGGTATTGAGGAGATCCGTGTTGTCTCCTTGAAGACGATGACTATTATGTGTTATGACTCTATCATGCATAATGTTTTAGGGAGTAGGGTTTTTATCTTCAAATTGTGGACTTCCAGTTGTTGCAAAACTACAACTCCCAGCATGCCCGGACAGCCGTTGGCTGTCCGGGCATGCTGGGAGTTGTAGTTTTGCAACAGCTGGAGGTCAACTGTTTGAAGACCAATGGAGTAAGGAATAGACTAGGTAGCCATTACTTAACCCCTTAAAGGGGTACTCCGGTGCTTAGACATCTTATCCCCTATCCAAAGGATAGGGGATAAGATGCCTGATCGCGGGGGTCCTGCCGCTGGGAACCCCCGTGATCTTGCACACAGCACCCCGTTAAAATCAGTCCCCGGAGCGTGTTCGCTCCGGGTCTGATTACTGTCGATCACGGGGCCGGAGTATTGTGACGTCATGGCTCCGCCCCCGTGTGACGTCACGCTCCGTCCCCTCCCACAGGCTTGCATTGCGTGACGTCACACTGGGGTGGAGCCGTGACGTCACGATACTCTGGCCCCGTGATCGACAGTAATCAGACCCGGACCGAACGTGCTCCGGGGACTGATTTTAACGGGGTGCCGCGTGCAAGATCACGGGGATCCCCAGCGGCGGGACCCACGCGATCAGGCATCTTATCCCCTATCCTTTGGATAGGGGATAAGATGTCTAAGCGCCGGAGTACCCCTTTAAGGACTCAGCCCATTTGACAATTTTTTTTTTCCGTTTTTGTTTTTTCCTCCTCGCCTTCTAAAAATCATAGCTCTTTTATATTTTCATCCACAGACTAGTATGAGGGCTTGTTTTTTGCGCGATCAGTTGTCCTTTGTAATGACATCACTCAATTTTACCATAAAATGTATGGTGCAACCCAAAAATTACTATTTGTGTGGGGAAATTGATAAGAAAACCACAATTTTGCAAGTTTTTGAAGGTTTCGTTTTCATGCTGTACAATTTACGGTAAAACAGACCTGTTTTTCTTAATTCTGTGGGTCAATACAGTTAAAATGATACCCATGATAACATACTTTACTATTACTGTTGCGCTTAAAAAAAATTGCAAACTTTTTAACCAAATGAGTGCGTTTAAAATCCCCCTATTTTGCTGACCTATAACTTTTTCATTTTTCCGTATAAGCGGCGGTATGAGGGCTAATTTTTTGCGCCGTGATCTGTACTTTTATTTTTATACCACATTTGCATATATAAATCTTTTAATACATTTTTTTTATCAATTTTATGTGGAATAAAATGTTATCACAAAAAAGAGCAGCAATTTTGGACTTTTTTTTTTTACGTTCACCGTACGGGATAATTAACATTATATTTTAATAGTTCGGATATTTACGCACGCGGGGATACCAAAAAAATTTATTTAGTTCATTTAGTTCATTCGATTGCTAATACTGTTCAGTGCCATGCATAGGACATAGCACTGATCAGTATTATCGGTCATCTTCTGCTCTGGTCTGCTTGATCTCAGACCAGAGCAGAAGACCCATGGAAGGCAGCAGCCGAGACCTGCCGCACATGACTCGAGCATCGCTCCGATGCTCGCGGTTATGTATAGGACGTAAATGTACATCATGGTGCGTTAAGTACCACCGCACCAGGGCGTACATTTACGTCCTGCGTCGTTAAGGGGTTAAAGGGGTATTCCAAGAAAACTGTTTTATATATATCAACTGGCTCCAGAAAGTTAAACAGATTTGTAAATTACTTCTATTAAAAAATCTTAATCCTTCCAATAATTATCAGCTGCTGAAGTTGAGTTGTTTTCTGTCTGACAACAGTGCTCTCTACTGACATCTTTGCTTGTCTCGGGAACTGCAAAGAGTAGAAAAGGTTTGCTATGGGGATTTGCTTCTACTCTGGATAGTTCTGGAGACAGGTGTCATCAGAGAGCACTTAGACAGAAAAGAACAACTCAACTTCAGCAGCTCATAAGTACTGAAAGGATTACGATTTTTTAATAGAAGTAATTTACAAATCTGTTTAACTTTCTGGAGCCAGTTGATACATAAAAATAAGTTTTTTCCTGGAATACCCCTTTAATAAATTGGCATGAAAGCTTATGCTACAGATGCATCCAGATACAAAGCACTGCATGAACATGGGCATAAAGTCCTTTATTTGTTATTTTAATTGGAAAAACTGATGAATAAGAATGTATTTAGGACATGACGGTTTTTGTTTATTCCTTATTTTATCCATTTTATCAGCAAGAGCTGGAGACTCTGAGGCAGGTGCATTCGTCTATCAGCGCCTTGTGTGAAATGACGCTCACGTTACAGAAGGTAAATCGTCTTCTTCAGCAGTCTTAGGCTGTGTTCACATGTCGAATGTCTGATGGGAAAATTTCAGGGAGGACATTCGGCAGACCGCCGAGATGGGGAGGAAATGCACCGTCACTATAGACGGCAATGCATTTTTTTAAAGCAGAATCTACAGAAAGAATTGACATGTCGATTCTTTCTGCGGAGGCAGAAATCTGTAATTTGAAATTCTGCTCTGTGCACGGTGCAGCAAAATCCCATAGAAGACAAGGGGGACAAAAAGGGGCAGAATTTTTCTGTTGGATTCTGCTTGGTAATTCGGCCGTGTTAACATAGCCGAATTACAGCCTCTGCAGACAGAATTGACAATTCTTCTGCGGAATCTGCTCGACGCATAGAGACAACGCATTTCCAAACAGTCCTAGTAACAGTTCATAAGAGTCCATCAAGTTCAACCTATAACCCTAATAAGTCCCTATTGAGTTGAGTTGAACCGTGTAGTGCCGGCATGTTCTGCCAAAGGCTGTCTGGGCATGCTGGAAGTTGTAGTTTTGCAACAGCTGGAGGCATGCTTGTTAGGAAACACTGCTGTAAGCTGACCTTGAACAAGCAGGCATTTTTGCAGCTTGCAGAACAGGCCCTCATCTATCAAGCACGCTGTAACTTAGGGTCAGTGGCCCCCAACCTTTGGCTCTCCAGCTGTTTGCAGGCATGCTGGGAGTTGTAGTCTCACCACAGGTTGGCATCCACTGTTCTAAGGGCATGTTCACTCATAGCATTTTATTGTGTTTTGGCCTCTGCTGTATATAGAATTCAGTACTACAATTATAGGGCATGCTTGCAATGGACTTATCCTTCTGCTTTCCATTGAGTATGTTTATAGAACTATATTTTTTTAGGGATTGTGTTGTCTACAGACTCCAGCATACATAGATTAAGGACCCATGGACCCCTAAATGGCTAATAACAATGAGTGATATTTTGTAATCAAGAATTATTTTCCCTAGAAAACCACTAGGGGGTGCATGATCTCTTTACTTTTCAACCAATTACCACAGAAAACCCTAAATCCTCAATACATTAATGGGGTACTCCATGGGAAAACATCTTATCCCCTATTCTTTGGATAGGGGATAAGATCAGGGGGACCCCCGCGATCTCCGCTGCGGAACCAAGTCATCACCACAGCCGTCACATCCCCTCTCATAGACATGAATGGAGGGGGCGTCCGTGTTCCGGATGCCGCCACTGCCGGTTCGGAGGTTGTGGGGATCCCCAGCAGCAGGACCCCCGTGATCAGACATCTTATCCCCTATCATTTGGATAGGGGATAAGATGTTTTCCGGCAGAGTACCCCTTTAAATATAACATAAACTTGTACCATGTATAAAAGTATATCCTTTTTTTAACATTGCAGACCCTGGAATCTGTTGCTAAAAACAGTTCTGACCTAAAAGGTAAGTATGCTCTTTTAATTCAGTTTACAATTAGATGCATCAGGAAAAAAGTTCAATTGATTTAACTCCATTATCTTTTTGTTTTTTAAACAGAAGTCGAAAAATTACATATTGACTCTGTAAAATAAGCTCTGCTTGAGGTGTCCCAGGCCACCCTGGGTCAGATGCCTTTTTGTGTCATGACAGCCAAACTCCTTCTTCAATGGCAATGCTAATCTGGTCCCGGCTTTTTAACCCTTTCATCATCACTACAGTCAAGATTGACTGTGGCATTATGAAAGGGGTCTCCCCTCTGATCTGGTCATCAGCTTTCCCCGTGACATGGTATTAGGACTGCAACACAAGGAAGACACAAGTGTGGGAAGGGTCTCATAAGAGTTAAATATACAAAAACAGCTCTGCCAAAGAGACAGAGTAATGTTATATGGGTTTAAAACTCCTTATAGTGAAAACCATCCTGGGAGGAACCTGTTTGGTTCTTATTTAAAGGGGTACTCCGCCCCTGACATCTTATCCCCTATCCAAAGGATAGGGGATAAGATGTTAGATCTCCGCGGTCCCACTGCTGGGGACCCCGGGGAACGCTGCTGCGGCACCCCGCTGTCATTACTGCACAAAGCGAGTTCGCTCTGTGCGTAATGACGGGCGATACAGGGGCTGGAGCAGCGTGATGTCATGGCTCCGCCCTTCATAGACTTGTATTGACGGGGGTGGGCCGTAACGTTACGAGGGGCGGAGCCGTGACGTAACGATGCTCCGGCCCCTGTATTGCCAGTCATTATGTGCAGAGCGATCTCGCTCTGCGCAGTAATGATAGCGGGGTGCTGCAGCAGCGATCCCCGGGGTCCCCAGCAGCGGGACCCCCGCGATCTGACATCTTATCCCCTATCCTTCGGATAAAGGGGGTACTCCGGTGGAAAACTTTTTTTTTTTTATGAACTGGTGCCAGAAAGTTAAACAGATTTGTATATTACTTCTATTAAAAAATCTTAATCCTTCCAGTACTTATTAGCTGCTGAATACTACAGAAGAAATTATTTTCTTTTTGGAACACAGAGCTCGCTGACATCACGAGCACAGTGCTCTCTGCCGACATCTTTGTCCATATTAGGAACTGTCCAGAGCAGCATATGTTTGCTATGGGGATTTTCTCCTACTCTGGACAGTTCCTAAAATGGACAGAGATGTCAGCAGAGAGCACTGTGCTCATGATGTCAGCAGACAGCTCTGTGTTCCAAAAAGAAAAGAATTTCTTCTGTAGTATTCAGCAGCTAATAAGTACTGGAAGGATTAAGATTTTTTAATAGAAGTCATTTACAAATCTGTTTAACTTTCTGGCACCAGTTGATTTAAAAAAGAAAAAAAAAAAGTTTTCCACCGTAGTACCCCTTTAAAACATGTTAGCCCCTCCTAACATGTTTTTTTTTTTATCACAGAAGTTACGTTTTCAGAGGCTATGGGGGAGATTTATCAAAACCTGTGCAAAGGAAAAGTTGCCCATAGCAACCAATCAGATCGCTTCTTTCATTTTGCAGAGGCCTTGTTAATAATGAAAGAAGCGATCTCATTGGTTGCTATGGGCAACTGGACAACTTTTCCTTTGCACAGGTTTTGATAAATCTCCCCCTATGACCTGGTTACATAGGTGACCACATCCTGGACATTTTTACATAACTTTACTGACTCTCTGTAGAAGTGTTTCCCAACCAGGGGAGCCTCCAGCTGTTGCAAAACTACAACTCCCAGCATGCCCGGACAGCCTTTGGCTGTCCAGGCATGCTGGGAGTTGTAGTTTTGCAACAGCTGGAGGCACACTGGTTGGGAAACACTACTGTAAAGTCTAACATTCTGGCACTATATCAGAATAAACAGTCACACCTTACAAGCAGCAGAAATGTTAGTATTTCCATTGATAAGATAGAGCTTGGTGATAATCCGTTCTGCGCTCTGACATCTGCTGCATGAACAGTCCGATCATTGTAGGAATAATGGGAGAATACAGGAGGCACATGTTTTTAAAGCCCTTATCTGCGCGGCTATTGTCTACTTCATGGTCACTGATCCAAGCTTTTTTGTATTTTCAGATTTAAATGAAGGCTGGAAGATATTTTTTGGACAAAGATGAATAATGGCTCTAAGCAATTTATACTGCTATACACGTCATTGAAAATGTATTCCTTCACATCTGTAAATAATATATGTGTAGAACCATTAGTTTAATGATTATACAGAGATAAGCAGGGCTACTGTCGTCTTAGGCTTCTCCTGGGCCCAACCACTAGAAGACTGACCTGTTGTGCTTGCTCTTAATAAAAAGAAAGAGGTTCTTCATCAGCTGCAGTGCTTATTCTACAATTCTGTATCCTTGTTGCTACAGAACACACTGCAGATTCTGCAGACCTTTTTTTTTTTGTGATAAGAATGAGGGCCTTTTATATCATCAAAAAGAGGTTCTGCAGCAGCTTAGGTGTGTAGTTTAAGAAATAATGGGTAGAATTTAGGGCTGCAGGATATATCGCAATCGAATCGCGATAATTGCAGATTGCGATTTTGCCTGTCTCAAAATGAAGTAGTTACTACTCGCGCCGGAGAGGCCGGGGCACGCAGCACTGGAGCTGACTTTCATGTAAACCACGGCAGCCGATCCTGGTTCCGGTCCCAGAGATGGCTGTATGCTCAGCCTCCGTGTGGCGCGGCCCCTCCGGCGTGAGTCTCACTGTCTCTCCTCCCAGCAGTGCCTAGCACTGGGAGGAGGTGCCTTAACCCCACCACGGCTGCCCGCCATTGAGCTGAACTCGCTTCATGCTGGCTAATGCCGGTCATCACTGATCCGGGTGATGTCCAGCATTAAAGGAGAACTCCGGAATATAAAAATTGTCTCCCATAGTGCCGGCAGTAAAAAAATAAAGATGTACATACCTTCCTCCGCTCCCCCGGGGCCTCCAGTAACCGGCTCCGGCCTCCGCCGTGATCCTCTTCCTGGTTGCCGGTGGTCGGAGAGTCATACTGTGCTAAACCAATCACCAGCCGCAGTGAAGTCCGACTCGGCCGTCGATAGGCTAGTGGCAGTATGATATTTTCGGCCCCGGCCACAGGTACCGGTGTAGTGAAGAATTTTGTGTCCTGAAGTATTTTCACACTGCCGCTCAGCCTATCGCCGGCCGAGTCGGACTTCGCTGCGGCTGGTGATTGGCTGAGCGCAGTATGATTCATCCGACCACTGGCAACCAGGAAGTGGTTTGGATAGGGGATAAAATATTTTTGCCCGGAATACCCCTTTAAATTAATAACGAACATTTGTCACAGCATGATATAGCCATGATATATATGTTGATCCTCGGGTAGGGGCAGCAGGCACTGACTATACAATTGGTCCCTTCATACAGCACTGATCCAGGACACCCACTCTTCACAACAGACTGCTTTTCTGTAATAGCCAGTTGTGAAACACAATATACATTACATAAATACAATGAGTGCTGCCATTTTAAATATAATAATGCTGGGCATGCTCCGAAGAGCTTCTTTAGTGCCCTCCCAGTCAGAGTACACACAGAGAAATAATTCAGGGGACACAACTATCAAGATTGCCGTGGCTCCTGTATTGCATACAGGACTGAGCAGGACCATCCGTCCCCTAGTACACCATGGACAGTCCGTGCTGCTGTTTACAAGTGAAATCTGTCATACAAGTTATTAATGATTTTTCGGAACAATCCTACATTATAATCATTATCAATATAATTCAAGGTACGCTTTAGGTACTCAATACCGTCAATAGCGTTTTTCAGCTGCTTTTCTCCAACATCGAGACAAAAATCAATAGCCAGTCTGATCCCAATACGTGTATCCACTCGTAGCAAAAATATGTTACAGACATCATCCTATCTACAGATTTAGTTTATAACCCACAGTTATGTTTCATTGCTTTTAAAGGGACCTGTCACCAGTTTCATGCTGCTTGAACTAGGGCTGGGCAGTATACCGGTTCATACCGAATACCGAAATTTTTGTGCTGCACGATATGAATTTTAACCTTACCTGCCTCCTCGGTGTCTGCTCCGTGCCGGGATCCCCTGCATGGCCGGCACTCTCCTTCATCGTCATCACGTCGTCGCGCACGCCGTCCCCTCATCCAATAGGAGCGGTGTGAGTAGCGACGTCCGCAGGTTGAAGATCACTGTCCTATACTTTACATTGTATTTGGTTCAGAATCTTTATTTTCTAGATTTTTATGCTTTAAAATTGGGTGCGTCTTATATGCTGAAGCGTCGTATATGTCGAAAAATACGGTAGTCCCATAAGCGGATCTACAAAAAAAGAAAAAAAAAAAAAAAAACAGTCTCCTCCCAGGATGCAAACAAGCCAATGATGCTCATTGCACAGGCAAGCTACAGGCAAAAGCTTATAGCCGGCCACTTATTTCTGGGGGCTAAACATCATTCTTTCTGACACCAGCACAATCTGCGGGGCTGCAAAATTGTAAAAGCTCCTGAATGGAGTAGAATAGGCAATGATCTACTATTATGTGATGTCCCAGTACGGGATATCATCCTACAGTCCTATCTGCTTGAGTCCCTCTACGTCCTTAGGGCTCACCTGTAGTGTTCTCCCATAATATAATTTGTTGTACATTGAATGTGAAAGACCTTTGATATGGTCACATGGTTATTAGTCACATGATAATGGTTGTCACATGTTAAAGTCACGTTTTGTTACCCAGAGAGCACCAGATGACCCACAGCTAGCCTATGGTCACCTTGCTCAGCCCCCCTTTATAAGAGGGGGAGGTACTACAATCCCTGTCTTAGATCCTGAGGTCCAGTCCAGATGTCTCAGACCCATCTGGAGGCCTCAAGCCTAAATTACAGCCACAAGTCAGTAAGTCAAGTCATCTCTGTCTGCTGTAATTATCTTCAGTCAAGTCTATTATAGTCAGCGTGGCTGTGCTAAAGTCTGTCAAAGTCAAATCAAGTCCCAGTAAGCTGCGAGGTCCCCTGTGTTACTGGTCATCTCTCTGGGATCCTGGCCTTGCTGTAAAGACTGTACCATCTGTCTACCTCAGTAAAGCTACGTTAACCCCTAACCTGGCCTTGGACTATTATTTGCCCTGCCTAAACTAGTACTAACAGGATTTCCTTCAGGTGGTTACATAGGCAAACCATGCCCTGGCGTCACGAACACTTAGGAGTTAACACCATCTGGGCAACACCATCTGCCCCTTACACCTCGCATCACCCCCCGACTCCGCCACAATTACTTTTATGTTGTCCTACTATAAATGAGTACATTTTTATATAAAATGTGCTGTGTGACAACTTGTTTAGTCATCTGTTGCACCTGTACGTTATCTGGATGCACCAGGCTGAAGAATTGGTCTCCTTTCTGGACTGCTCTGTGGCTTTATGGAGACTTGTACACGCTCCTTAATATCCAATTAACATGAACTTGACTGGGCAGCCTAGAGAAGCTCTCATCTCCGTAATGAATAATTAAAGTAGTAAATCCTGAATAATCAGAGCGTCTGTTTATATTATGCTACGGGCTCCGCAAAATAAAGTGAAGGTCAAATACTATAAGCTTTATAGCACTCTGGAGCGTGGTGAGACTGTGGGTGTCACTTCACTTTAAGGGTACGTTCACACGTACGCAGATTTTATGCCCAGGATTTTCTGCTGCAGATTTCAATGTAAACTAAATGACTGAGCATCGTTTTTAATCTGTAGTTACAAATCGTACGCATCAAATCTGCGCAGGATCCTGTATGTGTGAACATACCCTAAAGCAGTGTTTCCCAACCAAGGTGCCTCCAGCTGTTGCAAAACTACAACTCCCTGCATGCTGGGAGTTGTAGTTTTGCAACAGCTGGAGGCACCCTGGTTGGGAAACACTGCTTTAAAGGATCCCTCACATAGTATGGTTTTAGTAAAATAAAGGATATTAAAGGGGTATTCCTGGATTTTTTTTATTTGACTATGCTAAAGGGGCTGTAAAGTTAGTGTAGTCCATAATATAGTGTGTGTACCTGTGTGTGACGGTTTTCTCACAATTCTGTGGTTTTCACCCCAATATTTATGTTTACCAGCATACAAAGTGACTGTTGTCTCGGATTTTTCCCAGCTTGCAATGCAGCCGAGACCTGACTCACTAGTCAGCTGATGACAGGGAGCCTGTCTGCTTCAATGGGTGGAGAGAGCAATTTACAAGTAATGCAACAGCTGGAGGCACCCTGATTCAAAACCACAGGTCTGCAGCTCATTTATGTTTCAATGGGTGGGGTGGCTGATGTGTGGGAGGGAGGAAAATGGAATTGTGGGAGTTGTAGTCAAAAAGAGAAAAGTCAAACAGGAAATACTAGTTCACAAAAAGCTAGCCACAGTGTTATGGTAATCTCACAACATAGCCATTTAGCCCCAAGACAAGCGCAGATCCTTCCTAAGCATGTCCATTACTGTCTACTAAAATCACCTTATGGTGGAGAACCCCTTTAATGGATCTGGCATCTATTGAAGGTGGAGGACAATGTGAGTTCCGGATGCAGGACTTTGGCTTTGTTCCAGACAACAGGGACACCACATGCCCCTGCAATAGTTCGTGTCTGTTCTGGATGAATGGGGCCAGAGACCGAATACACAGTGACTGGTGTTGGCTCACATGTTGTTCTCTACCTACAATAGACGCTGTATAAATTAATATGATTTTATTAGAACCATAGTACATTAGAGATCTTTTAAAACATTATGAGGAACCCACTCAGTTATTTTTGCACTGATGTATATCTCAGCATCTGATGTCTTTAAATGAGTGAACGAACAGCTACAATCTGCTATTATTCCACATTCACATTATGCACCTAGTTAGTGCTGAACAGAGGCGTTACTATAAGGGGTGCCTGAGGGGCCCATGAGGGCCCCTTTTTCCTATAGAAGTATACCAGTACTATAAATTGAGCATTATTGCTGGGGGCCCTTTAACAGTTTTTGCTTTGGGGCCCAGCAACTTCAAGTTATGCCACTGGTGCTGCGTAAACTATGGTGTCCATGGAGCTTTCTGATTATATCTCCACTGAGGACCTCACTATCATAGGTAACAGAAATGTGTTGGGACTAAAGAGTCTTGGTGTATATTGGTGTTGAGTTACCCTGAATGTTAATAGAATATGAGATTGGTACATCTTTGTATATAGTTTTCTATATAGTGTATGTCCAGTAGTTGTAATGGTAACTTCATAAAGGTTACATCTGCAGTGTACCGGCACTCACTCCCCCCCCCCAGACATGGGCTATTTCACCCCCCCCAGAGATGGGCTATTTCACCCCCCAGAGATGGGCCATTTCACCCCCCAGAGATGGGCCATTTCACCCCCCAGAGAAGGGCTATATCACCCCCCCCCCAGAGATGGGCTATTTTACCCCCCCAGAGATGGGCTATTTTACCCCCCCAGAGATGGGCTATTTTACCCCCCCAGAGATGGGCTATTTTACCCCCCCAGAGATGGGCTATTTCCCCCCCAGAGATGGGCTATATATGGGCCGGTAAAATATGCTGCGGATCCGTTAAAGGGTACCTCTCATCAAAAAAACTTTTGATATATTATAGATTAATGTATGCAGAATAATTTCACAATTGCATGTTATTAAAAATATGCTTCTTTCTATTTAATTTTCCACTTTGAAGAAATGACCACTAGGGGTCTCCCTACCAGTCCTGGCAGCTAGCATTTCAGACTCATGCTGGAGTCCTAAACACTACGAGCTGCCAGTCTGCTTTGTTCACAAAGGAGAACATTCAGAGCTGCCAGCCTGCTTTGTTCACAGCCTGTTTGGCTGTGAACAAAGCAGGCTGGCAGCTCTGAGTGTTTAGGACTCCAGCATGAGTCAGAAATGCTTGCTGACAGGACTGATCGGGAAAAATACAATAGAAAGAAGCATATTTTTCATTTACATGCTATTGGAAAGTTATTCAACATTCATTAATCTAAAATATATCAAAAGTTTATTTGAGGAGAGGTACCCTTTAAGTGTGACCCTACCGTTAAATAGATTGGAGCAGAAGTGTCTTCTGGGTTACTCCTCTTCAGCTTCTCCCTGCGTGGCCGGGTGTGACTGACAGGTCTACAGCAATTTGCATATAAAGAGACACTTGTCATTTAAACCTAGATGGACAGGGAGTCTGTAACTTCAACCTTGGGCACACATAAGTCTGTTGACAGAAAAGTAGGGTATTTTTAGGTTTTTAGGCAAAGGTGCCTAACATTTATTTCAGTTAAATAGTTTATCTTACATTTTACCTGCCTCCATTTTGTGCACCTACACAGAAAAAATATATAGTAACAATAGAAAATGAATTCTTTTCTTAGATATAGACAAATGTACATTTCAATGTAACGCAGGCAAGAATCCACACAAAATGCAAAACATAAAATGTGTCCTTGGGTAGAGATCAATAAGAGCATACATATTATATCAAAGCAACATAACTGAGTACATGCGGCATGGGTGCGAGATCTCTCCCCAGAAAGCCACTGATCCTCCAATATACCAGTGAAAGAATACCAGATGGCCTCCAATGGCCTCCAGACTTCTCTCCCTTAAAGCACATCTAGGACATCATTGGTCGGCAATTGCAAAGGCATGTAAGTGTACGTATTTCTGCACTTGCCACTCACACTTGATACTGAATAAAACAAGATGTTTAGAATATTTTTTCATCAATTGCATATCATTAACATATCTAATTAACCTGTGATTTCCACAACTCCACAATTTTTTCTTGCTTGGTGTTGTAATTTCAATGTTGAAGTGTGTAGATAACCTTTAATTATTACCTAACTCTTTAATGATATTGGACATAAATGTACTGGTGCCCTGGTACTCAATGCACCAGGTCATACGTTTACATCCTGAGGGGCATTTGTACTATGAAGCAAGCGCAGGACCCTTCGAATGCCATGATCAGTGCTAATCACGACATCTTAAACAGTTGCAGTGCTTGTAATCACTTATCAGACCACCCTCAGCATGATCAAGGGGGGCTGATGAGTGAAAAATGCGTCCGGAGCTCTGCTTACCTGCTCCGTACCACTGCAGGGATCTTCTGTGGATGGAAAAATAAAACACATGGAGACAATGCTCTAGTCCACTTACCACCAGAAAGCCGCAGCCCGGAGAGATACAGAACGGCTTTGGTAATTATGAAAAACAGAAAATCCAGCTCAGCAAATTGTAGTTGCTTTAAATCTGGGGACTTTATTCCCAACACAGAGAATAAAGTCCAAAAATTGAAAGCAACTGTTTGCCGAGTTGGATCTTCTTAAAAATAACAGTTATAGCTCTTAGAAAAAGCAAAAAAAATTAATTGGCTGTGTCCTCAATGCCATAGTGGGCTGTGTCCTTAAATGGGCACTGTCAGATCCCAAAACTTTTTATATGTTGTTACTGATGAAAAGTAAAGACCTTTTGTAATAAGGTTGTTTAATTTTTTTAAAATAATATTTAATAAAGAAAACAACTTCTGAAAATCCCACCACTAGGGGTCCCCATACCTACTAACACTAACTAATCAGTCCTCCAGTAGCATCAGGCTTGTCCATGAGTCTGCTGTAATTTTCCCAAAAATCACAAAAAAATGCACTTTGAATAAGAAAATGCATCAGAACTGCATGTAATGTACACTAATACTAACTCACTTATACTGGAAGTCTCATCAGTGTAAGCTGCTGTCTGCTGGAGTCTAGCCAGATGATACCATTAGAAGTGCAGTGATCAAACACTGCCTACTCTATGCAAAACCAGAGGAATAATAGGAAATGTAGGCAGCAATGTAGAAAGTCATTTCAGTGATGGTATTGGAATCAGTATGCCAAAAACCCCATGCTTGCCACATCAGCTAAAACAGGTAAGCACAAGGCATACACAGGGACCTCTACATTATTCTCTAATAATAGTTATAGTCTATGCTGCACAATATAAGCAAAAAGAAAAAGAAAAAAAATCCTTGAGTGCTGCCTCAAAGCATCTACCATGGATTTCTTTACAGGTTCTTATGTAAGATCATTCATTCCCAGAATCACCCACTGCTGGGACCTCCATCTGGTGTTGGCATTTTCTGCCAGGTAAGAATAACATAATGTAGACGCACAGATGGCAAATACACAAGAAGCAATATGTTTCCTGCTCCGGAACGTGCGGGAATCATTTCTTACATTACTAAGTCAGACTTGGCTAGATGGATATATTATTAATTATTTATTACTACAAAAAAGACCTTGTTATTCCACTTTTAAGGTAATTTCAGGTTTTATTGGACTTGTGTGTATATAACACCCAGGGCCCTCTTGCACTTAGTAAATGGCATAGCTCCAATCATTCAGTTTATTGCTATGCATTGGTAATTACTGTCAATTGTAACAAACAGACATAGTATGGCTGCTTGGAGAATAACACAAATTATATTATGAATTCTTAAGTTGTCATTGGGATTTGGGTTTATTTTTCCAAGGAGACATTTGTTGACTTTCTTTTATTGTTGTATATTCTTACCAATTCCCAAGATTCTCATTATAAAGAAAGTCAATCCTTCTCTGGGGCCGACCAACGTTCTCTTATTCCATCGTGCATAGCAACGGGTTTACTTTGAGGTCTCTACTTAACAATACTGTACTGAGTCATTGATGCATATGAAGATATTTATATTGTTTTAAAGGAGAACAACAGAATCTAAAGGACATTTCGGGCACTGAGAATGAGCCATCAGTCTTATTAAAGGGGTACTCCGGTGGAAAACATCCGGTGGATAGAAATCCCGGCTGGAGCAGTAGGTCTGTAGACGGATGGTTAAATTAAGTCGGCTTCTGAATAGGCAGTGCGTCTTTGTAGTGCTCTGTTCAGACAAAGTCTTAAGCCTAGACAGGTTTCAGGGTACTGCAACTAGACCCCTTCCTCAGTAGGCAAAACTTTCTATCTTCTACAATAACCCTGCTGCCAGCTCACCGGGAAGGGCCACAGCTGTCACCTACTGTCTCCTTGCAGGCTGAAAGCCCTTTTGGGCAGGGCCTTTCTCCCTCTGTATCAATCTGCCATTTACTCTGTATCACCTTCATTGTGTATGTGGTATGCGTTTTAACCCTTATCATATGTACAGCACCCTGGGAGAAAGGGCACTATAAAAAGAAAAAGGCGTATATGGTATATGAAAGCTTATTGCCTAAACACATTCGCTGTATCCTTGTTATGAAAATAAAGCACAGTATTCAAAATAACATGAGTGCCAGGAGTTTCTCTATTATCAATTTAATTAGGCCAGATTACCCCTTGAGGCTAGGATTCCACTTGGTTTTTTTTCTGGCAGTTTTTGGAATACAGCCACTGCAGTTTTTGAGCCAAAGTCAGAAGTGGATCCATAAGGGAGAAGAAGTATAAGTCCTTCCTTTATATGTCCTATTCCTTTTGAATACACTTCTGGCTTTGGCTCAAAAACTGCAGTGGCAGTATTCCAAAAACTGCCAGAAAAAAACAAGTGGAAACTTAGCCTAAAGGGAATCAGTTACATTGAAAATGCAGCCCCCATGTTATAAAGCAGGAGGAACAGAACAGATTGAAATAGATTTTTATAATAAAAAATATTATCTTTTCCTGGGCTTAAAGGTCCAGTGGGTGGTCCTGCTCAGTGACAGACAGCTATCTCCTTACACAGAAATGCTGTCAGTCACGTTATAGTACCACCCACTGGACTCATAAGCCCAGAATGATCAGAGGTTTAAATAAATGCATCACTAGTTATACTGAACTATATATCAATCTGCTCAGTTCCTCCAGCTCTATAACATGACGCCTGCAGATTGAATGTCGGTTTCAACATGACAGGTTCTTTTTTTAAGACGCTGTAAACAGCCTATCACGTTCAGTGGAACAGATCCAACCTCCTACATTAGGGCAGCTGCCTCGTAAACGTATGAAAACACCATTAATCACTAACACATTTTTCCCTTGGAAAGTGAAGGATCATATTCCTGGTTTGGTGGAAACTTTTGAGACTTCTGTCAAGAGCTCGAGAGAACATTCTTCTTTTCTCCGTTTTTTTCTTCTGGGTACATTTGTTTAGTATTTTCACTGAGAATCAATGGGAGGTTCAGTATCTCATGGCTGCAGCAACATATTATTTTAGGGTCAGAGACATAGAACTGATTAGCTGCACTTTTCTGAAAGGCGTCCAAGAATCTGTCTTGATCTCCAGCCAGCGTTCCTGAAATACAAGGAAGGCTCATAAAAGTATCACAGCTCCTCATTATTAAAAAGGATGATCTTTGGGCAAGCAAGTTCATTTGAAAGGCTCGCCGCCTGACTTCTCAGACATATTCCCATACCTATTTACCCAAGGTCACCAGAAATGAGAGGACTTGGAGCTCCATTGTTGAGTCAATGAAAATATAAAACGTGAGAAGTGGAGTTATTATCGCCGTGACCCATAAAATGTTCTCAGCTGCACCCTATGTGAGAAATGAACAACATCATTTTTTGTCAGTTAACAAGAAACACTATCTTCTAGTTATTAACCTGTCTTCCTTGATGTTTTTGTCTAATGTTTAATGAGGAACATGTACCTATTTGTAAAATATGTGTTAAAAACTGATAAAGTGAGAAATCTTTCTAAATAAAATTCATTTAGATATGCCAAACACTTACCCCTCTTTCATAGCCTGTTGTTTGGGGACTGGTCGTTGAGACATAAGCCACCCAAATATTTTTATGGTTAGATTAAGTATACTAAAGTCAGAGACTAAACATATACATACAGTGGGGCAAAAAAGTATTTAGTCAGCCACCAATTGTGCAAGTTCTCCCACTTAAAAAGAGGAGAGGCCTGTAATTTCCATCATAGGTATATCTCAACTATGAGAGACATAATGAGAAAAAAAACCCATAAAATCACAGCCTGATTTTTAAAGATTTGTTTTTATTCGCAAATTATGGTGGAAAATAAGTATTTGGTCAATAACAAACGTTCAGCTCAATACTTTGTTATATACCCTTTGTTGGCAATAACAGAGGTCAAACATTTTCTGGAAGACTTCACAAGGTTTTCACACACTGTTGATGGTATTTTGGCCCATTCCTCCATGCAGATCTCCTCTAGAGCAGTGATGTTTTTGGGCTGTCGCTGGGCAACACGGATTTTCAACTCCCTCCAAAGGTTTTTAATGGGGTTGAGATCTGGAGACTGGCTAGGCCACTCCAGGACCTTGAAATGCTTCTTACAAAGCCACTCCTTCCTTGCCCGGGTGGTGTGTTTGGGATCATCTTCAATGCCCTTGCTGATGGAAGGAGGTTTTCACTCAAAATATCTTGATACATGTCCCCATTCATTCTTTCCTTTACTCAGATCAGTCGTCCTGGTCCCTTAGCAGAAAAACAGCCCCAAAGCATGATGTTTCCACCCCCATGCTTCACAGTAGATATGGCATTCTTTGGATGCAACTCAACATTCTTTCTCCTCCAAACACGACGAGTTAAGTTTTTACCAAAAAGTTTTACTTTGGTTTCATCTGACCATATGACATTCTCCCAATACTCTTGTGGATCATCCAAATGCTCTCTAGCAAACTTCAGATGATTTGAATGATTTGAGTCCCTGGTGGCGTTGTGTATTACTGATGGTAGCCTTTGTTACTTTGGTCCCAGCTCTCTGCAGGTCATTCACTAGGTCCCCCCCGTGAGGTTCTGGGATTTTTGCTCACCGTTCTTGTGATCATTTTGACACCACGGGAGGAGGTCTTGCATGGAGCCCCAGATTGAGGCAAATGATTAGTGGTCTTGTATGTCTTCAATTTTCTAATTGCTCCCACAGTAGATTTCTTCACACCAAGCTGCTTGCCTATTGTAGATTCATTCTTCCCAGCCTGGTGCCGGTCTACAATTTAGTTTCTGGTGTCCTTCGACAGCTCTTTAGTCTTGGCCATAGTTGAGTTTGGAGTGTGACTGTTTGAGGTTGTGGACAGGTGTCATTTATACTGATAACAAGTTCAACAAGTGGAGGACAGAGGAGAAATCTTGCTTGTTTGTAGGTGACCAAATACTTATTTTCAACCATAATTTGCAAATACATTATTTTTAAATCAAACAATGTGATTTTATGGATTTTTTTTCTCATTATGTTTTTCATAGTTGAGGTATACCTATGATGAAAATTACAGGCCTCTCTTTTTAAGTGGGAGAACTTCCACAATTAGTGGCTGACTAAATACTTTTTTGCCCCACTGTATTGCTGATCGTCCACCGATCAGGAGAGCCAGCTCGGTTCCATGTCACATGATCAAGAGAAACTCCCAATGTAAGTTTATGGAGCATGTCTTGATACAATAACCCAAAGCAGATAGGAGTGCACGCCATGCGGTCTTCTCCAGACTCCTTCTCCTGATCGGTGAAGGTCTGAATACTCAGTACCCCACCATTCAAAACCTTTAACATGTCTCTAGGACATATTAAAAGTTTTTTTTTTAAGTAACCGTTACACATTTAGGGCAGGGTCACACAGAGTGCATCCGCAGCATATTTCACACTGCGGATGTGCTACCGGTAGTCACAAAGGGACTGCAGAGTGAGCTCCCAGCTCTGGCCTGGTAGCTCTGTGTGTCCGCCCGTGACTGTCAGCGCCGGTACAAGCATGCAAACAGAGCTACTTGGCCTCAGCCGGGAGCTCACTCTGCAGTCCCTCTATGACTGCCGATGGCACATCCACAGCAGGAAATACACTGCAGATACCCCTTGTGTGACTCTGCCCTAAGAGAAGCTTTAGTGAAAACTGTGATTTCCACTTATTATATGCATCTTATTGTGCAAGTTCACGTTTATAACCTAGAATGGTATAAAGATTGCTCTATGTTGCTTTGCTGGAAGGCTACACACATCATTCATTTCACTAGCAAGAGGAGACCTGAATTACTCCAACTCTTTACTTCCTCCATGGTGAGATCATCTGCAGAAGCAGATAGCTGGATATGCAGAGAATATTGATCCCTGTAGTTTTGCAACAGCTGGAGGCACACTGTTTGGAAATCACCATAATAGAGGTTAGTCCCATGTATGTGACCCTCTTCTATTATGTATAGCACAGTGGGGACCAGTTACTGTTATGCTTATTGTAATATTCCTTGTTATTCTAATATATATTGGCATATGGACGTGTATGTGTTTGTGATCCAGCCTTATCAGCACAGAACATCCTCTGAACGGTGTCCGATCAAGGCAGAACCATACAGAAGTGTATTATCTGAGTCCGGGATTATGACATTTATCTTGGCCCTAAATCCTGTAATTTATATATTATTAATAGTTGTAACACTGATGTTAGTAATAAATGCTAACAACATTAATCACTCGATCGATGTAATGTTGATTTACTTTACTAATTTCTAAAGATTAACTCCATGTAAGTCACACAACCTGGTTTCAGTAATCCTACAAAAGTGAATTGTGAAAGGGCAGTTTTGCATTGCAAATATTTCCAGATGATGTCTCAGCATCTGCTTATACGAGGAGGGGTAATTTATCCCGTACGCTTCATTTTAATGGTATAATTATACTTTGTAACAAAAAGACTGAAATATGTTTACTGGTGCACGGCCGAACCAGCTAAACCATTGTGAACTGAAGGATCAGCGATGCAGCAAAACCTAAGTGGATAAAGTGTTTACGTGGTAGAACATTTAATATATTTCCCCTTCTATCTATCTATCTATCTAGGGGCAGGGCAGATGGTATTAACCCCTTGTATTCGTGACGGCAGAGTGTGGTTTAGCCTATAACCACCCAAAGGTTTACCGCTGGATCCTGTACTAGGCACGGGGGCAATAAAGACTCCGATGCGAAGTTACGGACAACAGTAGCTTTACTGAGGGTAGATAGTTGGTAAAGTCTATACAGTTCATATAGGGCCCAGCAGCACGTCCAGAGTATTCAATCAGTAGCGGGTGCAGGTATAGGATTGTGGTAAATCAATCTAGAGTAATATTTCTTGGATAAAAACACCAAACAAGTACCGTATATCTTTGCAATGGTGATTTATTCCATAGCGTATAGAAGAAAAAATATGTGTATTTTTTTCTTCTATATACTATGGAATAAATCACAGTTGGTTGATAATGGCTGTGTGAGACAGCCGAAACGTATCTGCTTGTACACAGGATGAATAAAGACCGCATCTGATTCACCTGATTCAGTGCTGCTGGATTCCTTTTTACTTTCTCTCTCTCTCTCTCTCTTTACTGTATCTATCTATATTATCTATCTATTAAGATTATCTATTCATATTATTCATCCATCCAAATTATTCTTCCATCCATCCAGATAATGCATCCATCCATTGATTCAGATTGTCCTTCTATCCATCCAGATTATCCTTCCATCCATATTATCCATCCATCCAGATTATCCTTCCATCCATCCATCCATCTAGATTATCCTTCCATCCATCCAGATTATCAATCCAACCAGATTATCCTTCTATCCATCCATCCAGATTATCTTCCAACCATCCATCCCTCCATTCATCCAGATTATTCTTTCATCCATCCATATTATCCTTCCATTCATCCATCCAGATTATCCTTTCATCCATCCAGATTATCCTTCTATCCATCTATATTATCCTTCGTTCCAGCCAGATCATCCATCCAGATTACCCTTCTATCCATCCATCCAGATTTTCCTTTCATCCTTCCAACCATCCATACCTCCATCCAGATTATCATTCCATTTATCCAGATTATCCTTCCATCCATCCAGATTATCCTTCCATGCATCCAGGATATCCTTCCATCTATCCAGATTATCCATCCAGATTATCCTTCCATCTATCCATTCACATTATTCTTTCATCCTTCCAACCATCCATCCAGGTTATCTTTCCATCCATCCAGATTATACTTCCATCCATCCAGATTATCCGTCCATCCATCCAGATTATACTTCCATCCATCCAGATTATCCGTCCATCCATCCAGAATATCCGTCCATCCATCCAGATTATTCTTCCATGCATCCAGGATATCCTTCCATCTATCCAGATTATCCATCCAGATTATCCTTCCATCTATCCATTCACATTATTCTTTCATCCTTCCAACCATCCAGGTTATCTTTCCATCCATCCAAATTATCCTTCCATCCATCCAGATTATCCGTCCATCCATCAAGATTATCCTTCCATCCAGATTATCCATCCAGAATATGCTTTCATCCTTCCAACCATCCACCCATATTATCCTTCCATCCATCCAACACTGGTGTAAGCCATTAATATCTAGGTAAAAATGCAAAAGTATTATGGTAGTGATACCTTTTATAATATGTTTGTCTTTTTTGACAAGTATTATTATCACATGGTTTGCAAGCTAAAATTTCTGTAATGTATGATCACCATCCAAACCAGCTGTGGCAACTACAACCAGGCCTCACAGTGGGCTCACAGGCCCCCAAACACATCAAGCCCTTCAGGGTCTGACATATACAACATCCTGATGCAGGCTCTTTAAACAACTAAAGCCACAATTAATATATCCCCTATCCAGAGGACCAGTGGGACCCCCAGTGATCTCTGGAACTGGACCCAGGAATACATGCTGCGTACGGCACACACTCCATTCCTCTCTATGGAAGAAAGACCCGAGTACAGCTCTTGGGCATCATCAGTGCTCTCATAGAAATGAATGGAGCATGTGCCGTTTACCGGTATATGACACGGGCTCCTCACTGAAGGAGCCAGTGTCCTGGTCCACAGATCACGGGGGTTCCAACGGTTGGACCCCCTTTGATCAGCTACTCATCCCCTATCCTGTGGATAGGTCATATGTTAAAGGGGTATTCCAGAATTTTTTTTTATTTGACTATGCTACAGGGGCTGTAAAGTTAGTGTAGTTCTTAATATAGTGTCTGTACCTGTGTGTGACGGTTTTCTCACAATTCTTCTGTGATTTTCACCCCAATATTTATTTTTTACCAGCATACAAAATGACTGTTGTCAGGTTGCAATGCGGCCGAGACCTGACTCACTAGTCAGCTGATGACAGGGAGCCTGTCTGCTTCAATGGGTGGAGGGATCAATCGGCAACTAATGCAACAGCTGTAGGCATCCTGATTGAAATTTTGAATGGATACAGCTCATTTATGTTTCAATGGGTGGGGTGGCTGATGTGTGGGAAGGAGGAATATGGAATTATGGGATTTGTAGGCAAAAAATAAAACTCAAACAGGAAATACCTCACAACATAGCCATTTAGCCCCAAGACAAGTGCAGATCCTTCCTAAGCATGTCCATTACTGTCTGCCAGGTACGTACTAAAATCACCCCTTTAATTGTGGCCGGAGTTCTCCCTTAGGACCTGTGTGCATAGGCCTGGGGATAAGAGAAGCTGGGACTGCAGATAGGTAAGTCGATGCTTGTTTTTGTTTTGTTTAGGTTTTTTGGTGGTGGGGGTGTTTGATCTGAGATGGGATTTAGAAGTCTCATTTAAAAGTATCTTCACTCTGCCCCTGATCACAACATTAAAGGGGTACTCTGGTGGAAAACATTTTTTTTTTTTAAATCAAAATTAAACAGATTTGTAAATTAAAAAAAAACAAGAGATAAATCGGCACAGCTTACTTCTGATCCTCTGGATTACTATAGCTCTGTAGCTGATAATGAAGTGAGAACTGGTGGTGCTCAGACTAACTGAGGAGTAAATGGAGCACTGGCCAGTTGAAGCACTATGTAGTGCGAAACAGCGTTGTCGCCTCTCTGTGGTACCCCCCCCCTGTGTGTCCATCATCCCCGTCTTCTCCCTGGGCAACTCTGTTGTGAGTATGTGCAATAAAGAACTCTGCTGAACCGAAGATTGGTGAGTTGCCGACTGTCTTCTTTCTCTACTAGCAAGTTTAATAGATTTGTAAATTACTTCTATTAAAAAATCTTAATCCTTCCAGTACTTATCAGCTGCAGTGTAATACTTTTATTTTTGAATTTATTTTCTGTCTGTCCATAGTGTTCTCTGCTGAGACCTCTGTCCATGTCAGGAACTGTCCAGAGCAGGTGAGGTTTGCTATTGGAAATTGGGGGAGATTCATCAAAATCTGTCCAGAGGAAAAGTTGCCCAGTTGCCCATAGCAACCAATCAGATCGTTTCTTTCATTCTTAACAAGGCCTCTGCAAAATGAAAGAAGCAATCTGACTGGTTGCTATGGGCAACTGGGCAACTCTTACTTTGCACAGGTTTTGAAAAATCTGCCCCCATTGTTCTTGCTCTGGACAGTTCCTGACATGGTCAGAGGTGTCAGCAGAGAGCACTGTGGTCAGACAAAATTCCAAAAGAAATGAACTTCCTCTGTATTATACAGCAGCTGATAAGTACTGGAAGGATTAAGATTTTTAATAGAAGTAAATTACAAATCTGTTTAACTTTCTGGCACCAGTTGATTTAAAAAAAATGTTTTTCCACCAGAGTACCCCTTTAACTGCACATTTACACATTAAAATAATTGGCAAGCAGTGACTAAAGTTTAGTTTTATTGTGTGAAAATTGTGATGTGTGAAGCCACCCTAAGGCTGAAATTCCACTTGTTTTTTTTTTGGGAGGGGAACGCCAAGAAAAACGCCAATTCTGTCGCATGGCGTTTTTTCGGCCAAAAAACACTTTGGCCAGATGTTAGCTATAAATCAATGAGAAATCGCAAAATTCTTTTTCCACTTTGCATTTTTAAGTTTTGCTTTTTTTAATCCTTTTTTTAATCCGTTTTTTTCACTCTTTTTCAGCTCCTTGGTGGTTTTGCAAAATCGCAGCATGTTGAGCCTATGGCGTTTAGCCCCTGAAATCATGGCCTTTTTCTCCCATAGAAATCTGTGGAAGTAAAAAAAACGCCAAAAAAAACGCCAAGAAAAGCCATGTGGGTTTTAACTTTGGCGTTTTTGCAGGCGTTTTTTATTCTTTTTTATATTCAAAAAAAGTGATGGAGATACCTTTTTTAATAAAATTTTGCAGGGTACCATTAAGAAAAATCATAAAAAAGATACAGTAGTGATGCAAAAAATTGTATTTAACAAAATTAATCTTTTATATAATGACATTTTTACTAATTTTTAAACAGGGATCAATTTATGTGTGCGGGCAGGGCACTAAAAATGTAGCCTACAATAATAAAAATGTAGTGTGTTTGTTTTTCACTTTTTTTTCTTTATTTTTCTCATTTTTAAGGTAGTACTACTACTCCCAGAATGGAACACACTGTTCCCTGATGGGAGTAGTAGTACCTGTACTAATTGACAGATCGCCCTGGGTCTTTTGCGATCCTCCTGTATAATGTATAGATGCGGCCGGCCGCTCTTCTATGGTCCCCTGCACTGCCATATACACCTATTCATATTTCCCACAGAGAGCTGTGATTGGCCAGATGGTTCCAGCCAATCACAACTCTCTGTGGGAAATACGAGTAGGTGTATATATTCGTCAGTGCAGGGGACCATAGAAGAGCGACCACCCACATCTATACATTATACAGGAGGATCTAATGCTCCCAACATGGCACACACTCTGGTCAATGCTGGGAGCTGTAGTACCTGCATTAATAAACAGAGCGCAACAGGTGTCAGAAGTTACACTCGCTACGATCTTTCTATTAATGCAGGTACTACAGCTCCCAGCATGGAGCAGAGTATGCACCATGTTGGGAGTAGTAGTACCTGCAGTTAAGGACAGATCACAGCGGATGTCACTCCTGACACCCGCTGTGATCGTCCTATCTATTGCAGAGATGTGGAGTGCTCTATACAGCGCTCACATCTCTGCACTGTACTCCGGCCAGTGATGTGAATAGAACATCACTCGTTCATATTTCCCTCTGAGAGCTGTCATTGGCTGCAACCATCCGGCCAATCCCCACTCTGGGCGGAAAATATGAATGAGTGATGTTCTATTCATATCACTGGCCGGACTACAGAGCAGAGATGCAAGCGCTGTATAGAGCCGCTCCACATCTCTGCTATACTATGGACGATTGCATCGGGTGTCAGGAGTGATACCTGGGGCGATATGTCTATTAGTACCGGAACTACTACTCCCATAATGGAACAGTCTGTTCCATGCTGGGAGTAGTAGTAGTACTAACTAAAAATGTAAAAAATAGAGAAAAAAAGGGAAACACACACACAAACTTTATTAAAAATGTATTACAATTGCGTTTTGCGTTATATATATATATATATATATATATATATATATATATATATTTTTTTTTTTTTTTATTTATTTATATTTTTTTTTTGGTACCCAACAAAGGGTCCAAAGATGCAATTTCCACTCAAATACGAAAATGCCAGAAAAAAACATCAGACGCAGGGAATTGCACTGGAGTTTTTTGTGGCGTTTATTTCTGTGAAAAAAATGCAGGAAAAGAAACCAATTGGAATCCTAGCCTAAGAGAGAAGTTACATTGTTCAGAGAGTAATAATTGTGTATTTTATTTGTTCGCTAAACGTTGCATTGCAGTGAAGAATCATGCAATTTTCTTGCCACATATATAATAAATATCTAAACTTCAATGACTATTTCTGATGTAAGAATATACCTCCAAAACTGTGTTACTTACAAAAAAAGAGACATAAAAATATTTCAAAGGTTTCCCCTCGAGCTACACTATAGCTTGTTCTTGATTAAATACAAGATACAGCACAGTCTTTATACGCATGAGATCTCACATGTACATTTCTCATCTATAACTATTTATAGTTTATCTAGGAGGCGGTGTGTATATTCTTGAGTGAAGAAGAACACCTGCAGAGACAATTGTGTCATTTTCATTAAAGGTTAATGGTGAAAATGTATTGAATATATTAAGGAATTGCTTAGCTATCATTTCTCTAATATAATAGTAATAATTGGATACTGTATGCTCGATGGAATAATAATACTAGTAACAACATCATGGCCCTCATTTCCTATTCTAAAGCCGACTTGTTTTGTCGGGTTTTTTTGGCGCATCTTTGTCTGCGACATGTCGCAGACATCGTGCGCCAGTCTGCGACAGGATGCAACATGTTTTCCCGACGGACCCGATGTCCCGATTTTTTCCCAAAACCGAAAAGGGGCGTAACCCGACATTTCTGAGCTTATTTATAAAGGTTTCCAACCCGAATTTGTTGAATTGTTGTGGATTTTTTCCCGACAACTCAGAGTTGGAAATCAAAACCAACAAAATCCACGTGCGACAAACAGGATGCGACATAATAATAAATACCAGGGGAAAAAAGCAGTCGGGTAAGAAAGCAACATAGACTTACAACCCGATTTTCTAAGTAAATGAGGGCCCATATCTAAGAATAACAGGATCTCAGGGTATTTAGGATTAAAGGGGTATTCCAGATTTTTTTTTTAAACTATGCTACAGGGGCTGTAAAGTTAGTGCAGTTCACAATATAGTGTCTTTACCTGTGTTTGATGACTTGTCTCACAATTCTTATGTGATTTTGCCCCAATGTTTATTTTTAATAGCATTCAAATTGAGTGTCGTCTCAGGTTTTCCCTGGTTGCAGTGCAGTCCAAGACATTACATCACTAGTCAGGTGTTGAAAAGGAGCCTGTCTGTGTGATGACTGGTTCTGCCAGAATCTGTAGGGTTAATTCTTTCTAGCTCTGTTGTTTTTTTTCTGTTGCTGGGAATATGGCTCTGTGCTCTGGGTGTGGTCCAGATTGCTGAGCCAATTAGAATCTTCCTGCTAGCAGCAAAGGGATTATAAGGAAGTCTTTCTCAGTCATGCCTTTCCTGTGAAAGTTCTTGTGACTGAAACTAGCTACCTTTGTGCTTATATTGTCTTATCTGGTTCTGTTACTTTTTGGCTTGGCTTTTGACAACCCTTTGGCTCTCTCTGTTTATTTCTTCTAATGTACCCTATAAGATTTGTAAGGGTCCATAGGCCCCTCACAAAAGGGGGGGGGGGGTACTGTGATGACTGGTTCTTTCTAGCTCGGTTGTTTATTCTGTTGCTGGGACTACGCCTCTGTGCTCTGGGTGTGGTCCAGCTTGCTGAGACAATTAGCTTCTTCCTGCTAGCAGTTCAGGGATTATATGGAAGTCTTTCTAAGTTATTGTTACGCCGAGCGCTCCGGGTCCCCGTTCCTCCCCGGAGCGCTCGCCTCATCTTCGTTGTTGCAGCGCCCCGGTCAGATCCACTGACCGGGTGCGCTGCGGTCCCGCCTTCAGCCGGGATGCGATTCGCGATGCGGATAGCGCCCGCTCGCGATGCGCACCCCGGTCCCCGTACCTGACTCGCTCTCCCTCGGTCCTGTCCCGGCGCGCGCGGCCCCGCTCCCTAGGGCGCGCGCGCGCCGGGTCTCTGCGATTTAAAGGGCCAGTGCACCAATGATGGTGCCTGGCCCAATCTTCCCAATTAGCTTAATTGGCTCCCACCTGTGCACTTCCCTATATCACCTCACTTCCCCTGCACTCCCTTGCCGGATCTTGTTGCACTTGTGCCTAGTGAAAGCGTTCCCTTGTCTGTTCCTAGTCCGTGTTCCTGACCTCCTGCCGTTGCCCCTGACTACGATCCTTGCCGCCTGCCCCCGACCTTCTGCTACGTCCGACCTTGCTTCTGCCTACTCCCTTGTACCTCGCCTATCTTCAGCATCTTCAGCAGCCAGAGAGGTGAGCCGTTGCTAGTGGATACGACCTGGTCACTACCGCCGCAGCAAGACCATCCCGCTTTGCGGCGGGCTCTGGTGAAAACCTGTAGTGGCTTAGAACCGGTCCACTAGCGCGGTCCTCGCCATCCCTCTCTGGCACAGAGGATCCACTACCTGCCAGCCGGCATCGTGACAGTAGATCCGGCCATGGATCCCGCTGAAGTTCCTCTGCCAGTTGTCGCTGACCTCACCACGGTGGCCGCCCAGCAAGCCCGACAGATCGCCCTTCTAACCCGTCAGCTGTCGGAAATGTCCACCATTTCGCACCAACTTCAGTCGCAACTTCTCCAGCAATCTTCTCCTCCGCCAGCTCCTGCACCTCCTCCGCAGCGAGTGGCCACTCCTAGCCTCCGCCTGTCCTTGCCGGACAAATTTAATGGGGACTCTAAGTATTGCCGTGGCTTTCTTTCGCAATGTTCCCAGCACTTGGAGATGATGTCGGACCAGTTTCCTACTGAAAGGTCTAAGGTGGCTTTCGTGTTCTGCCTTCTGTCTGGAAAAGCCCTGTCATGGGCCGCACCGCTCTGGGACCGCAATGACCCCGTCACTGCCTCTGTACACTCCTTCTTCTCGGAAATTCGAAGTGTCTTTGAGGAACCTGCCCGAGCTTCTTCAGCCGAGATTGCCCTGCTGAACCTGGCCCAGGGTGTTTCTTCCGTTGGCGAGTACGCCATTCAGTTCCGTGCTCTTGCTTACGAGTTGTCCTGGAATAGTGAGGTTCTCTGCGCGACCTTTAAAAAAGGCCTATCCAGCAACATTAAAGATGTTCTGGCCGCACGAGAGACTCCTGCTGACCTACATGAACTCATTCATCTAGCCACTCGCATTGACATGCGTTCTTCCGGATGGCGTCTGGAGCTCCGCCTGGATATGGACTTTGTTCGCACGAAGCGTTTTTTCTCCCCGGCTCCTCTCTCCTCTGGTCCTCTGCAATCTGTTCCTGTGCTTCCCGCCGCGGAGGCTATGCAAGTTGACCGGTCTCGCTTGACACCTCAAGAGAGGACACGACGCCGCATGGAGAATCTTTGCCTGTACTATGCCGGTACCGAACACTTCCTGAAGGATTGTCCTATCCGTCCTCCCCGCCTGGAAAGACGTACGCTGACTCCGCACAAAGGTGACACAGTTCTTGATGTCAACTCTGCTTCTCCACGCCTTACTGTGCCTGTGCGGATATCTGCCTCTACCTTCTCCTTCTCTACTATGCTCTTCTTGGATTCCGGATCTGCAGGAAAATTTTTTTTGGCCTCTCTCATCAACAGGTTCTACGTTCCTGTGACCAGTCTCGCCAGACCCCTCTACATCTATTGTTTTTACAATAAAAGATTGGACTGTCTCGTACGTTTCCACACAGAACCCCTCCTAATTTGCTTCGGACCTCATCACGGAAAAATTGAGTTTTTTTTCCTCAGGTTCTTTGGCCCCAAGAAGAGGGGGAGACCCAAGGGGGGGGGTACTGTTACGCCGAGCGCTCCGGGTCCCCGTTCCTCCCCGGAGCGCTCGCCTCATCTTCGTTGTTGCAGCGCCCCGGTCAGATCCACTGACCGGGTGCGCTGCGGTCCCGCCTTCAGCCGGGATGCGATTCGCGATGCGGATAGCGCCCGCTCGCGATGCGCACCCCGGTCCCCGTACCTGACTCGCTCTCCCTCGGTCCTGTCCCGGCGCGCGCGGCCCCGCTCCCTAGGGCGCGCGCGCGCCGGGTCTCTGCGATTTAAAGGGCCAGTGCACCAATGATGGTGCCTGGCCCAATCTTCCCAATTAGCTTAATTGGCTCCCACCTGTGCACTTCCCTATATCACCTCACTTCCCCTGCACTCCCTTGCCGGATCTTGTTGCACTTGTGCCTAGTGAAAGCGTTCCCTTGTCTGTTCCTAGTCCGTGTTCCTGACCTCCTGCCGTTGCCCCTGACTACGATCCTTGCCGCCTGCCCCCGACCTTCTGCTACGTCCGACCTTGCTTCTGCCTACTCCCTTGTACCTCGCCTATCTTCAGCATCTTCAGCAGCCAGAGAGGTGAGCCGTTGCTAGTGGATACGACCTGGTCACTACCGCCGCAGCAAGACCATCCCGCTTTGCGGCGGGCTCTGGTGAAAACCTGTAGTGGCTTAGAACCGGTCCACTAGCGCGGTCCTCGCCATCCCTCTCTGGCACAGAGGATCCACTACCTGCCAGCCGGCATCGTGACAGTTATGCCTTATCAGTGAAAGTTATTGTGACTTAAACTCGCTATCTCTCTACTTATATTGTCTTTTCTAGTTCTGTTACTTTTTGGCTTGGCTTTCGACTACCCTTTGGCTCTCTGTTATTGTACTTCATTCCCTCCTGGCTTTGACTCGGCTCCCTAACTTTGGTTCAGTGTGTGTGCGTTTAGGTTTATTTCTGTTAGTTTTTGTGTGCCTCCAGCTTTTCCCGACCATTGGCAGTTTTTGTAGTTTATTGTTTTGACCTGAGACTGTCCCCCACTTATTTAGGAAGGGACCGGCACTGTGGTTATGGGCACGCTTCTTAGGGCAGGTATGCAAGTAGTCAGGGACAGAGAGAGTGGGCAAGTTCAGGGTTGCACTCTATCCCTGCTCGATGTGACGGTCTGCTTCAATGGGTAGAGCGAGGTCATTCTCCACAAGGCTGCAGAGAATTGTCTCAGGTGTGCTTCAATGGGGTGGCTGATGTGTGGCTGAAAAGTGACCTCACACTTACAAACAAGGGATAATGGGACTTGTAGTTGGAGGGAGGGAACTTCAACAGGAAATAGCCATTTCACACAAAGAAAGCAGCAGTGTTAAAGTGGACTCACAACACAGCCATTTAGCCCCAAGACAAGCACGGATCCTTTCTAAGCATATCCATTACTGTCTGGCAGGTAAATACTAAAGTCACCTTATGGTGGATAACCCCTTTAACTACTTCCTTAATTTACTCTTTAAAGTGTCTGTTAGGTGGTTCATTGCAGTAAAAGGTATCTCCTCCCAAATATAAAGTATAGTAGCATACTACGGCTACTATCAGCCATTTTTAAGTCTACAGAGGTTTCTTTGTTATTTATCAAAACCTGTGTAGAGGAAAAGTTCCCCAGTTGCCCATAGCAACCAATCACATTACTTCTTTAATTTTTCAGAGGCCTTTTCAAAAATAAAAAAGTGATCTGAATGGTTGCTATGGGCAACTGGTCAACTTTTCCTCGACACAGATTTTAACAAATCTCCCCCAATGTAACAAACAATTGCCTAAATAATTGTGCTATATTCTATATAATATTTAAACAAGTGTGTACAGACCAGCTGTTAAGGTTAGTCTTATGCAGTTGTAATTAATTTATCAACTGACACTTTTTGTGAAAAGGCACAAAAAAAAAGCACAAAACCACCAAAAAGTCTCAAAACTTAACCAGCCCAGACTTATCTTAGCTTTTTGGTGTATGTGAAGAGTAAAATTTCAGAAAATGTGTACCTCCACAAAATTTATCAAATGCTCTGCGACCACTTAATAAATTTGGTGCTCCTACACATTACCAGCACATACAAAAAAAGGTGTAGAACAATTCTTCACTTACACCTACAATGGTAAATGCGCCCAACAGAGGCCAATGGCCGGAGGAAGCACGATCACCGTGCGAAACAGAGCTTGGTCGCCATCCTGTGTCCCCCCACTACCCTCTTCCCATGTAACATATTTGTGAGTATGAAATAAAAATATTTCATTCAGCTGGTTGCGGTGAGTTGCCGGTTATTTCCTGTTCTTTTGAAACGTCTTCTTGCACTATTATTAATCAGAGCACCACCTCCAGCATTCCTAGTCCAACTCTGCCATTTCATCATTGTTCTATACTCAGAAAGGGAAGCAGTGCCATGCTGGCTATCTACGAACTGTGTCTCCTATAGACAGTGGATGGACTGTGCTCCGATCCCACAAATCTATGGGGCCAGGGTCCAGTTCTGAATATCTGGGAACCTCAAAGCTCCCCCGCGATAAAAGTTTTTGTCCCTATCCTTTAGGTAGGGGATACGTTTTAAAGTACTGAGTACCACTTTTATATTTAGAGCCTCTGGTGTCAAGTCATTTTAGGCACCTTCCTGAGGTCAGTCCTGAAACGCCACATCTTTTACTACAAATAGAACTGAGCACACACTGAGAAAGCTTACATAAAATGTCCAGACTATGAGCGCTCTAAGATAAACCTGTCACCAGTACATTCTGATCTGTAAAGGTGGACATTGCTAAGATTCTTACTCCTTTCTACCATCTTTAATGACTTACATGTATCATGTACTCTAAGTTTAGTATTTACTATTAGGATAACACAGTATATTTCATCATAAAAAATATATTTTTTACTTCCCTGTAATTACTTCAGAGACACTTCCATCAATCATACTATGTTATATCTCCATCTTTCATTTGCCTCGTCCCGACCCTCGGTAGATAACACATTGACATCTCCATCTGCCACCATCCCTGTCATTTCCATCCTACATTTCCTCTTCTTGATTAAACAGGCATCAATAAATCTTCATCCCACCCATAATATTAAGAAGCAATTGGAATCCTGCTCTTTCTTGTGTCTCCCTCATAGGAGATTGATTATATATCTCAGCGAGGGACTTTACGGCAGTAGGGCTTCTTCTGCCTGTTTCATGTATTTTTAGGGCCTTAGAAAAAGAGACAATGTGAAAAAACAGCTGGATCTGTGCTTGAATACCTTCAAATGGGTTATCTGAGAATTAAAAAATAAGACTGGCAGCAGCAAATGTGATGCCCACGGGGAGGATGATGGGAGTAGTTCCTCAGGCAGAGTCTATAATGATGTCATGGGTGGCTTGGTGGTTTGCTGACCCTGTCGGTCTCCTGTGAGCATATGCAACTCTTGTAAAGGAGGCTGCTCTTGGCTTGCCCGACCACTTTCAGAAGATCTAAACAGGGCAGAGGTAGCTAGAAATAGCAATTTGATAGGGTTAGACAACTCCTTTAAAGAGGTACTCTGCCCCAAGATATCTTATCCCTTATCCCAAGCATAGGGGATAAGATTTCTGATCACGGGGGGTCCGGCCACTGGTACCCCCGCATTCTCAGGGCCGGCTCCACAGTGTTCTGAACACGGAAGCTTGGAGCCATAGCTGTTATGCCTCCTCTCATAGACAAGAATGGAGATGGCGTGGTGGCTATGGTCGCCCATCATCCGGCACAGAGTGGAGTTTTTTCCGTGCACTGGATGATTGGGGAGGTGACGACCCCCCCTCCCCCCATGATCAGACATCTTATCCCCTATCCTAAAGTATTGGCCACTAATTGTCTCACTTCCCTGCAATTTGCTGTCCATTGCTTGTTGTCAGGGAAAATCTGTCTCTAGTAACAGCTAGATCAAGACAAATTTCAGGAAGTAGTGATGGGGTTTAGCTTGTGTTATATGCAGGGCAGGGAGAGAGCCTTAGAAAGCCTGGCTGAGCGAGTCTGCCTGCTCAAGATGATCCACACTGTCCCTCAAAGGTAAAGCAATGCCTCCCTCTTATCTCACCCATGACCACCCATAAAGATTAAGCAGCTGTATCTTGTGTACTTACTACTGTTTGTACAGTGCTGCAGTTGAATTTCCCCCTTTCCTCTACCTTCTCAGCAGCAACAGTAACAGTTCAGTGCTTAGTGTAACCTTTTCCTTATGGAAATATGATCCTGCTGTTGGTTATTTACTTACTGCTCACATAGCACCTTGCAAACTGTCAGACTTAGTGCTCTGGACAGACACGCTGGCCGTGAGCGCTCCCCTCCTCTGTCCTCCTCTGCCGGCGGGGCTGTGATTCGCATCGAGGGAAGCGCCAGCTCGCGAATCCCAGCCCGTCACTCACCTCTGCTCCCTGTTGTCCCTCCCGACCTCTTGCAGCGCCGGTGCGCATGTCCCCGCCTCCTAGGGCACGCGCATACCGGAGCTCTTAGATTTAAAGGGCTAGTGCGCCCGTAATAATCATCTACACCTGCACCTATCCCATAAGTATCAGCACCTACACTAATCTTTGTTTGCCATTGTGCCTTAGAGAAAGCTATCCTGTGTTTTACCTTGCCTTGTTCCTGACCCCTTTGTTCCGTGACCTGACCTTGTTCCTTGTCACCTGCCTATAGACCTCCTGCTACGTCCCTGACTTCGCACCTGTGCCGCCAGCCCTGACCTTCTGCCATCCTAGACCACGAGTTGCTGTATTCCTCCTGTGCCTCGTACCTCCCCAGCTGCCTGCGTGGTCGGGACGTGCTAGGGATAGGGACCTGGGTGCCGCCTGCCGCAGCAAGACCATCCCGGTTTGCAGCGGGCTCTGGTGAAAACCAGCGGCACCATAAACTCCACTCCCTGGTTTGGCCCACGTCATCTACCACACAGGCCCGGCGGATCCACTACTACCCTGAGTGCTACAGCCAACTGCCGTGAGTTTTACAGTAAGATCCGGCCATGGATCCTGCTGGGGTGCCTCTGCCGGATGTTTCGGATCTTTCTACCGGTATGGCTCAACAGTCTCAGCAGTTGGTTTGTCAGACGCAACAACTGAATCAATTGTCCGCCATGATGCAACAGCTTCTTGCCGCCCAGCAGCAACAACAGCATCAGCAGCCACAACCTGCTCCTGTTTTGCCTTCTGCACCTGCTGTACCTTCCGGATCCAGGCTTCGTTTATCCTTGCCCCCAAAGTATGAAGAAGGAGATCCTAAGTTGTGTAGAGGCTTCGTGACTCTATGCATTTGGAACTTATGGCAGATCAGTTCCTGACGGAGCGAGCTAAAGTGGTGTTCGTGGTCAGTCTATTGTCCAGAAAAGCTTTGGCCTGGGCTACTCCATTCTGGGATCACAATGACCCACTCTCCTTTAATCTGCAGACCTTCCTTGCTGAGTTCCGCAGTATATTTGAAGAACCCGCACGTGCCTCCTCAACTGAGATGGCTCTACTGAACCTCTGCCAAGGGAACTCCTCCATTGGCGACTACGGAGTTCAATACTGCACTTTTGTACCTGTCAAATTGAGATGTAAAGTCTTGAATTGGGGACATTCTTCTTTGCTGGCTAGTCACCCTGTAATACGGAAGACTATTTAACTTATCTCCCAGCATTACTGGTGGCCGCACCTTGAATGCGATGTCAATGATTTTGTCTGTTCCTGTTTTACCTGTGCCCATGATAAAACTCTGCGGCAGAAACCTGCAGGACTCTTACAGCCTTTGCCTATTCCGGAAACTCCCTGGTCTCACATAGCTATCGACTTTATTAACGATCTTCCGATCTTCCACCTTCCTGTAATAATGCGGTCATCTAGGTGGTGGTTGACCGATTTTCCAAGATGGCTCATTTCATTTTGATTCCTGGTCTTCCATCTTCCCCACAGCTGGCAAAGCACTTTTTTCAACACATTTTCTCCTACATGGCCTTCCTAGTCATATTGTCTCAGATTGTGGGGTGCAGTTTGTTTCCAAGTTCTGCTTTCTGTTCCCGTCTTGACATCAATTTGGACTTTTCTTCTGCCTACCACAAATTTTGGAGAGTTACCTTCCTCATTTTGTTTCAGCTTGACAAGACGATTGGGTCGACCTTCTACCATGGGTGGAGTTTTCCTACAATCATAAGGATTCTGTGTCTACAAGGTCTTCTCCATTCTTTGTCGTTTATTGTCTTCATACCCGTTCTCCTCTTCCTATCCCAGTCTCCTTGGGTGTGCCAGCTGTAGAGGAACTTGTTCATGACTTCTCTTCCATTTGGCAACAGACCCAACGGAGATTAGCAGTGGGGAATAGACTGACATGTCCCCGCTGTGCGCTCTGATTGCGCTTGGACCAAGGCAGCAGGGCGGTGGTGGGGAATGACTGAAGCAGTGCATAGGGGTACAGATCAGGTACCGGCGGCAGGGAAATGAGCCCTATAACAGCGCACAGGTGAGACAAGTCCCTCCATTCTCTGCTGCAGCTCTCTGTCAAACATGGATATGAGCAGCATGGAATGGCATGTCCCTGCTGTGCGCTGTGACAATGCTAGAAGATGACCGGGCAGCAGGCAGGGGGGAATCATACATATACATATGGGGGGAATAAAATGAACATACTTAAGGGGGAATGTGATTATACAGTAAGGCACACTGAAGTTTAAAAGCCCAGCTGGGAGCCCTGAATGGCTCATCCGTAAAAATGAAAGTAAAATACATTATACATCGCAGGGGAGCTGAGCATGCTGCCCACCCCCCTGTTTAATAACTTCTAATCGCATCGGGTCTCAGAAGTGAGACCCTGTGAGATCAATCTCCTCAGCCCCTGTACTACAAAACACATCATGGAACAGAGTCTGTTCCATGATGGGGGTAGTAGTGCAAATACTAATGTAGCCTCCCCAGCCACCGGCAGACTTCCGCAGCAGGGGAACTACTACTCCCATCATGTAGTCTCTCAGCACTGCAGGAGTCTGTTGATGTCACCCCTTCTGAACATGCTCAGAAGTAATAACGGATATTATAAACCAGGTGCAAACGGATGACATAAAGGCTCATCCGTTTGCCATAGACATCGAAGTTAAAAATAACGGCCGTTGATTTGCCCGTTTCTTGTGATGGAAGAAAAATTAGTGCATGTGCCGTTTTTTCTTCCATCACAAATTATGTCTGTTATTCATACGGGTCATAACGGATAATCAAAAAATCCCATAGACTTTAATGGGATTTTGTAATGGCCGTTTAACATCCGTTTTTAAGGCTTTTCTAACATAAGTTTATAATGGGTCTTTTAACGAAGCAACTTTATAGTGTGAAAGGGGCCATAGTTGTGAACTGTGAAAGGGTCAAAAAAACAGCAGTGAGATCACTAAAATTGCCTTGTCACCACTCCAAAGGGTTAATCTAACATGTATGGTACACTTTAAGTATGAAAATATCTTCCTGTACTATATGATAATGATGTTTTAAATAGAATTCTTAGAGAAGATGTAAGATTTGTAGCTAAAAAGGTCCATCTGTGCAGAGCCAATGCAATAGACCAGTGTCTCCAGGTGTTGCAAAAATACTATTCCTTGCAGAATTAAGTCCTTCCAACCCAGCACTCACTCCACCCATTGAAGCAAAGACAGGATTCCTCTGATCACCTGACTAGTGATGTAATGTCTCGGGCTGCACTGCAACCTGCAAAAACCTGAGGCAACACTCATTTTATATGTTGTTTAAAAAAAACATTGGGGCAAAGATCAGAAGAATTGCAAGTCCAGCCATCAAACACAGGTACAGACACTATATTATCAATTAGACTAACTTCATCTTAATCCTTCAAATAATTATCAGCTGCTGAAGTTAAAGGACTACTGTAGTGGAACACTTTTATATATTCCCATGCCCGGGCCTCAAAAATAAACAAAATAAACTTATACATACCTTCCTACGAGCCCCCGTTGGTCCGGCACAGGCCTCACGGTCCGACAGTGCTGACGTCATTCCACTTCCTGGTGACAGGGACTCCGCAGAGCCGTCGGCGTATCACCGGCCATAGTGATGTCCCGCCCCGGTCGGTGATAGGCTGAGCCCACTGTCATGTAAGGAGCTCTGGCCCGCTTCTTACATGACAGTGGGCTCAGCCTATCACAGGCTGGGGCGGGACATCGCTATGGCCGGTGATACGCCGACGGCTCTGCGGAGTCCCTGTCACCAGGAAGTGGAATGACGTCAGCACTGTCGGACCGTGAGGCCTGTGCCGGACCAACGGGGGCTCGTAGGAAGGTATGTATAAGTTTATTTTGTTTATTTTTGAGGCCTGGGCACGGGCATATAGAAAAGTGTACCACTACAGTTGTCCTTTAAGTTGTTGTTTTCTGTCTGACAACAGTGCTCTCTGCTGACATCTCTGCTTGTCTCGGGAACTGCAGAACAGAAGTAGAAGAGGTTTGTTATGGGGATTTCTCCAAATGAAGGGTGCCCACTCTTTTATTTTTTTAAAGTTTTTTATATGACGCAACTTTCACCATATTTTGTGTACGGACCATAAATGTACCTAAAGTTTTTCAAAGAAAGAGAAAACCAGTTCAGCGCCATAAGGAGATATCCTCAGGAGACACTATAAGATGCAGGAAGCACAGGAGTAGAAACCGAGCCATTTCCTCTATAATAATGTTGAAGAACAATATACAGTGGTCCCTCAACATACGATGGTAATCCGTTCCAAATGGACCATCGTTTGTTGAAACCATCGTATGTTGAGGGATCCGTGCAATATAAAGTATAGGACAGTGGTCTACAACCTGCAGACCTCCAGATGTTGCAAAACTACAACACCCAGCATGCCCGGACAGCCGTTGTAGGGAGTTGTAGTTTTGCAACATCTGGAGGTCCGCAGGTTGTAGACCACTGGTATTGGAGGTTATACTCACCTGTCCCCGCCGCTCCGGACCATCACAGCTCGTCACCGTCACCGCTTGTCACCGCTGCCCTGGATGTCGCCCTCCATCACTGTCACCGCATCCCCAGGGTGTCCCCGACGCTCCGGCAATGCCTCTGCTTTCCCAGCATCCTTGCTCTCCGTCACCGCCATCACGTCGCTACGCACGCTGCTCCTGTTGGATGACGGGACGGCGTGCGCAGCGATGTGATGAAGAAGGAGAGTGCTGACGATGCAGGGGATCCCGAAGAGGACGGGCCAGAGCCCCGAGGACAGGTAAGTGATCGTCAGCAGACGACACAGGGCACCGTAAACGGCTATCCGGTGGCAGCTGAAGCAGTCTGTGTTGCCGGATAGCCGTTTATGCGATGGCCCTGACATAGAAAAGTAATGCGATGCGATTGCTTCATTGTATGTTGAAATGATCGTATATCGGGGCCATCGTAGGTAGGGGGGGGGGGGGGGGGGTCACTGTATATAGTTCTCCAGCTCCCAATAGAAAATGTACAGAGAATATTATGTACAGGTACATACGGACATGAAGACGTACATGGGTAGATAATGGTCAGCAATACATCTAGACCAAGAAGCCTTTAAAACGATAGATAACTTTCAGGAACTGTATATAAATGTATATGAAAATGTATATGTATTCAATACTTGAGGTAAGTGATGTGCATCAGCCAAAAGCCGGTTTTACAATTTTGTTAGAATCAAGATCAAGGAACAGAAACCCAGAAATGACTCAGTATATGACATTAAATCAGCAAAATTAAGTTAAATTCGCGACTAGATTTATGACTGTCGCTTAGGATACTATTCAATCAAAGTCTTTTGTGAAGGAAAAACTGGAAGCTCCATATGGTGAGTATGTGATGGGATAAGCTTCGAGCAGAAGAGCTTCTTTTTTATATGGTAACAGTAAATTGCACGTTCTAGTGTCCTGAGTGCTCAAGCCATTCATGGCGCCTGCCTATAATTTATGAGAAATGTTCCAGATGAATAAAAATGCCTATACCAGCAATTGTCATCAAATCCCCAAAATCCAAAAAAGAATATTAAAGAAGCACTTAAAGGGGTACTCCGGTGGAAAACTTGAAGTGGTGCCAGAAAGTTAAACTGATTTGTAAATTACTTCTATTAAAAAATCTTCATCCTTCAAGTACATATTAGCAGCTGTATGCTACAGAGGAAATTCTTTGCTTTTTGAATTTCTTTTTTGTCTTGTCCACAGTGCTCTCTGCTGACACCTCTGTCCATGTCAAGAACTGTCCAGCGCAGCATAGGTTTGCTATGAGGATTTTCTCCTGCTCTGGACAGTTCCTGATACGGGCATCAGTTATCAGCAGAGAGCACTGTGGACAAGACAAAAAATAAATTAAAAAAGAAAAGAATTTCCTCTGTATCATACAGCTGCTAAAAAGTACTGGAAGGATAAAGATTTTTTTTTAATAGAAGTAATTTACAAATCTGTTTAACTTTCTGGCACAGTTGATTTAATTTAAAAAAAAAAAAAAAAAAATGTTTTCCACCGGAGTACCCCTTTAAGGATTTAGAAGTTCTTGTATATGCCTTCTGTTTACATGTTGTAGCTTATGTAGCAGGCATGAGATTGGCTCCATGTTGGTTTGCAATTCTACCCTGGAAGTGGTTCTGTAATGCTTCCTATATTTCACATATACTGTCTGAGGGTTAGGTGTTTGATTAGTGTGGCCAGTTTTCCGAGGTGAACTCATTAGACTCCTAAGTGGGTTGAGGTCAGATCACACCATGTAAAGGTTTAATATGTTCACTCATCAAGGGTAGGGTCACACGTGCCATATTTTGCTGTGTATTTGCTGTTGCACTTTTTTTTTTTTACCCAGTGAAGTCAATTGGTAGGGAAATATGCAGCAGAAAATACACAGCAAAATACAGCACATGTGACCCTATCCTCAAAGTGGATTTCTTAGAGAAATATTGTTATAAGGAAAAAGTTTTTGACCTATAATCACAATTGAGTATTTTTTTTTGAGAATTTAAAGTCTTTAGGCTATATTAACATGAACGTAGCCTATCACCATTTTTGTCAAAATATTAGGAAAATTACTTCAAAAACTAAAAAAAAAAGCAATATGTGAACACAGAAGAGATATATAACTACTGTATATCCTGTGCCCATAGAATTAGCAAGCAGTATACAGATCTGGATGGATATCATCCTGTCATTTTTTTTAAAACTGGTTTCCATAGGACCTAACAAGGGGTCCTCTGTGGATAGGGCATACGTTTTCAGGTTAGGAAAAGCTCTTTAAAGAGAATCTGACATCCTCTTCACCCGCACTAAACCCAATATACTGGGTTATAGTGCGGGTGAACGGCTTTACAAAGAGGGGTCAATTACTTAAAACAGTTCAGTATATGCAGAATTCTGGCACAGTAACCTTCCTGCTCCATGGCGCTCCAGCGTGCATTGAAGGCGGGGAGACGACTCACCCAGCTCCCCGCCTCCTCCATATTCTAGGTCCTCTTCGCCTCCTTTATTAATATGCTAATGAATGACATGGGAGAGCCCTCTGCTCTCTGGGTAATACTGAACGGATTTAAGTAAGTGACCCATCTTTGTAAAGCTGTTCACCTGTACTATAATTCAGTATATTGGGTTTAGTGCAGGGGAACAGGATGTCAGATTCTCAGGCTATGATCACATGCCCAGCAAATTTCTCCATGAATATTCCGCATGGACATTCCGCAGCAGTAAAGTCCTATTCCTGATCCCTGATTTCCGAGTCTGCACAAACATTGAACCTATTTAATGTTTATGCAGATTCCCCTCGGAAATGCATTGCTGTCTATGAGACAGCCCATTTCTGAGCGGTCCTAGTGCAAGCATATACTGATGGCACTACGCTGTCTGTGGAATGTCCGCATGTGTGAACAAAACCTAAGGCTGCTTTTATGGAATAGAAATTTTGCTAGACCTTTTCCTTTTGTCAGCAATTGGTATGAAGTGTATATCTTGAAGTGTCTTTAACTCCTTGGGGACGGAGCCCATTATAACCCTAAGGATATGTAAATGAAAAAAACTATTTTTTCACTAAAGTGCAGTTTTTCCCCCAAAATTTACCATTTTTACAAAGAATAATGGGAGAAAATGCCCCCCAAAATTTGTAACCCCATCTCTTCTCAGTATGGAAATACCCCATGTTAGGGCGTAAAATGCTCTGCGGGCGATCTACAATGCTCAGAAGAGAAGGAATCACATTTGGCTTTAGGAAAGCAAATTTTGCTGAAATGGTTTTTGGGGGGCATGAGGCATTTAGGAAGTGCCAGAACAGCACAAAATACCCACAAGGCATGCTATTTTGGAAACTACACCCCTCAAGGAACGTAATAAGGGTACAGTGAGCCTTAACACCCCACAGGTGATTGACAAACTTTCGTTAAAGTGGGACGTGAAAATGAAAAATTTGATTTTTAACACTGAAATGCTGGTGTTACCCAAAACTTTTCATTTTCACAAGGAGTAATAGGAGAAAATGCCCCACAAAATTTGTAACCCCATTTCTCTCGAGTAAGGAAATACCTCATATGTGTATGTAAAGTGATCTGTGGGTGCACTAGAGGGCTCAGAAGGGAAGGAGCAACATTGGGCTTTTGGAGAGCGAATTTTGCTGAAATGGTTTTTGGGGGCATGTCGCATTTAGGAAGCCCCCATGATGCCAGAACAGTAAAAAAGAAAACACATGGCATACTATTTTGGAAACTACACCCTCACAGAACTTAATAATGGGTGCAGTGAGCATCTATACCCCACTGGCATTTGACAGAGCTTTGGAACAGTGGGCTGTGCAAATGAAAAATTACATTTTTCATTTTTACGGACGACTGTTCAAAAAATCTGTCAGACACCTGTGGGGCGTAAATGCTCACTGTACCCCTTGTTACATTCCATGAGGGGTGTAGTTTCCAAAATGGGGTCACATGTGGAGGGGGTCCACTGTTCTGGTACCATGTGGGCTTTGTAAACACACATAGCCTTCAATTGCAGCCTAATTCTCTCTCAAAAAGCCCAATGGCGCTCCTTCTCTTCTGAGCATTGTAGTTCGCCCGCAGAGCACTTTATTTCCACATATGGGGTATTTATATACTCAGAAGAAATGGGGTTACACATTTTGGGGGGCTTTTTTCCTATTATCCCTTGTGAAAATGTAAAATTTGGGGTAATGCCAGCATTTCAGGGAAAAAAAACTAATTTTAAATTTTCATGTCCAACTTTAACGAAAATTTGTCAAAGACCTGAAGGGTGTTAAGGCTCACTATACCCTTATTACGTTCCGTGAGGGGTGTAGTCTCCAAAATGGGGTCACATGTGGGTGTTTATTTTTTTGTGTTCATGTCAGAACCGCTGTAACGATCAGCCACCCCTGTGCAAATCACCAATTTAGGCCTCAAATGTACATGGCGCTCTCTCAATTCTGAGCCATGTAGTTCGTCCGCAGAGCGATTTTCCGCGATCGCCGGCATGGGGGGGGTCTCAGGTGCCCCCTAGGCGTTGCCACGGGATGCCTGCTGATAGATATCAGCAGTCATCCCGGTCCGATCACCACCCGGCGAGCGGCAGTGATCGGAAAAGACGTGAGGGCGTATGCATACGCCCTTCATCCCCAAGGAGTTAAGGTCTATAGCCGACATGAATGAGGGAAGTCATTAAAGGAACCCTTTTGTTCCGAATGCTGGGTGCAGGCTGCGGAGGTTGTGACGTTAAGGCCACCCCCATCGTGACATCATGCCACGCCCCCTCAATGCAAGTCTGTGGAAGGGGGCATGGCAACCAGGGCCAGACTGGCCATTGGGCACACCGGGCATTTGCCTGGTGGGCCAGGCCAACCACCTTCCCTGATGTGACACACTCTGCATCAAGAGTGGGATATACTGTGTGGGACATAAGCACAGAACACTATGTGAAAGATAAGCATGGTAAACTGTGTGGACATAAGCACGGAACACTATGTGGAAGATAAGCGTGGTATACTGTGTAGACATAAGCACAGAACACTATGTGGAAGATAAGCATGGTAAACTGTGTGGACATAAGCACGGAACACTATGTGGAAGATAAGCGTGGTATACTGTGTAGACATAAGCACAGAACACTATGTGGAGGGTAAGCGGGGTATACTGTGTGGGACATAAACATGGAACACTATGTAGAAGGTAAGCGTGGAATAGTGTGTGGATATAAGCACAGAACACTATGTGGAAGATAAGCGTGGTATACTGTGTGGACATAAGCACGGAACACTATGTGGAAGATAAGCGTGGTATACTGTGTAGACATAAGCACAGAACACTATGTGGAGGGTAAGCTGGGTATACTGTGTGGGACATAAACATGGAACACTATGTAGAAGGTAAGCGTGGAATACTGTGTGGATATAAGCACAGAACACTATGTGGAAGATAAGCGAGGTAAACTGTGTGGACATAAGCACGGAACACTATGTGGAAGATAAGCGTGGTATACTGTGTGGGAACATATGGCAGTACGCGGTTTTGCTCATTAACTGCTATTGCAACTGAGTGGAAACACAATCATGGTGCAGTTGTGTAGAATGTAGCCATGACCCAGGATGCTAAGTGATGTCAGTACCTGGATGAAATGAATACGTGTTATCCTGTATGAACTGTATGCGTGATAAATGCAGAGAAACATAGGCGTGTATGGTAACGTAACAGAACGCTGTAAGGAAACGTGTGGCACATTGTGAAACAAAAATGTGGAATACAATGTGGTATCATCAGCAAGGACATCCTATCATACCTGACCTTCAACATGAACAACATATACAGGAGCAGTACCACAGCAGACACACCCCTGCACACATGTAACGGTACCACAGTAGATATATTCCTGTATACAGGGTCCCTCAACATACGATGGTAATTCGTTCCAAACGACCCATCGTTTGTCGAATCCATCGTATGTTGAGGGATTTGTGCAATGTAAAAAGTGCATTTAATACTCACCTGTCCCCGCCACTCCGGACCGCGTCCTCACCGCTCCCGATGCTGTCCCAGGGGCTCCTGATGTTGTCCCGCTGTTCCGGCGTCTTCTTCGGGATCCTCCGGCTTCTTCCGCATCTTCTCCGGTGTCCGGGCATCGCTTTCTGGTGATGTTATTACGTTGCGGCTCCGGGGCGGCGTGCGCAGCGACGTAATAACGACGCCGGAAAGCGAGGCCCGGACCCCGGAGAAGATGTAGAAGAAGCCGGAGGATCGCGAAGTGGACCCGGAGCAGTGGGGATAGGTAAGTGAACCTGTCCGGGATGCTTAAACTGCTATCCGACAGCAGTTTAAGCATTTTGCGCTGTCGGATAGCAGCTAATGCGATGGCCCCGACATATAAAAGCATCGTATGTCGATTTGATCATATGTCGGGGCCATCGCATGACGGGGAGGGGGGGGGGTTACTGTATTGGCACAGATTATGTAAGTTACATAACCAGATAACCTGAACTGCACAACAAGAAATGTTTATCAATCACCTTCCTGAAGAACGTTACCCCTGGCAACCTCGCGCGGCCCCCCCGGGGATGCCCCTCAGTAAATTGCAAGGCGGGGCTCAGCAACTTCTCCTTACACACCACTCCGCAATGTTCATATGACAGCGTGTGCGCCCGTAACTAGTATGCAGTGTACACAAAGCAGGACTTGTGCACAGATGCTGCTCTGCAACACTCACATGCCGCATGTATGCCAGTACCCATGGCGCCGAGTAAACAAAGTGGGCTCATGCACATGTAATACCTAGCTAGCCGCCCGCTGCATGGCTGCCTGGGCTGCCGAGTCCCCGAAGTGAATGTCCATACCTGCTGTAGTGACAAACGTAACCATGGCGCATGCAAGCTGCGCTCTTACCTGACCCCTGTACCTGATGGAGGGGGAATGTAGGAACTGGAAGTGACCACTGACCTAGACAGGAAATCGACCAGAATGACGCCTTGCATGCTGCCGATAGCACCTGTGTGGATGAGGTGGGTATATAAGGACCAGACTCCTCCCACAAATTAGGTTAACTGTTTCAGCTAACCTCCACATATATACATATATAGATAGTATGTAATATTTTTTCCTATTATACCCAACTATAATTAACATTTAGCCCCTCCACGTTGTGGCTCCACCTTTACATAGCCAAACCCATTACAGAAATGGGCTGCTTAGTCTAAAATGCCCAGGTCTATTTTTGGTCCCAGTCCAGCACTGATGGCAACAGCCGTCTGAACAAAATGTTTCAAATGTTGGGTTAGTGGAGTACCCCTTTAAGCAGACACAGTTATGGATTAACCATTTGGTACCCTTTCTGTATACAGACAGTTTTTACACAACAAAACCATTTCTTCAGTTTTATTTGTTTGTCAGGTCTCCTTTGTATGGTTTTCATATTTTTTTCCAGACGTTTGGAGTCAAATATTAGTGACCCAAGCGCACAACACCCTCATACTATTTACCAGTTTAGGATATTTCTCTGTATTACATTACACTGCTGGGTTATATTTCTGCTGGTGGTTTAATAACTGGAAAAATAATTATTTCTCTGCTCTCCTCTTGCTCTTAGCATTCAGCCTAAACACAGATGGAAACAATTACTTCCAAGAATGTTTGTTTTTTATGACTTTTCCCTTGTTTTTCCCATTCTCATATTATCATCATGCGATCTCTTCATCCTCTACTCCTGATCCACACAACTTGCTGCAGAATGAAAAGCTTAAATATAACCCAACATGAAACTTAATTTCCAAAATTATATTTAGCTCATGAACAATTTCATGGTAAGGATAAGCTGAAACGCGCCGTATCCTCATTAAAGCGACAACATTTCATGTCTTTAAATCAAACTTTATCTCATCAAATTTTAACTTAATGAATAATTAAAGTTCTCAAAGTAAGGCTTATTATTTCTTGTAGTGTTGATGTGCAATAACATATGGGACTGGTGTTATTACTATTTTAATTAGTGGGTTCGACCATTTTAGCACTATCAATTGCAAACAGATAAACACAGATAAAGTCATGTAATGACCTAAGACAACATTTTTTTCAATAGTACAGAGTTTTACAGTTGTACAAGGGGTGTCTAAATGATGTTTTTTCCCAAGCTTGGCTGGAACAATGGTGGCAAAGCTTGGGGTTGGCTTAAAGGGGTACTCCGGTGGAAATTTTTTTTTTTTAAATCAACTGGTGCCAGAAAGTTAAACAGATTTGTAAATGACTTCTATTTAAAAACCTAAATCCTTCCAGTACTTATCAGCTGATGTATGTTCCAGAGGAAGTTCTTTTCTTTTTGAATTTCTTTTCTATCTGACCACAGTGCTCTCTGCTAACATCTCTGTCCATGTCAGGAACTGTCCGGAGCAGGAGAGGTTTGCTATGGTGATTTTCTCCTGCTCTGGAAAGTTTCTGACATAGACAGGGGTGTCAGCAGAGAGCACTGTGGTCAGACAGAAAAGAAACTGAAAAAAAGAAAAGAACTTCCTCTGTAGTATACAGCAGCTGATAAGTACTGGAATGATTATGATTTTTAAATAGAAGTAATTTAAAAATCTGCTTAACTTTCTGGCACCAGTTGATTAAAAAAACTTTTTTTTTCCATTGGAGTACCCCTTTAAGGTGCCATGCAGGGTCATAACCATTACTGTTAAAGGGGTTGTGACCACGACCAAGCCCACAAGGCTTCTGTATTCCCACTGCAGTCATATCTATCACCGCTGACCCACCTACCGGCTACGGATTTACATTAGAAGGTTCCACTTACAAGGAGTGAGGCTGCAACCAAGACGGCAGTATACTCCCTCCTGACTCTATCCTTACTTCCTAAGTCTATGTTCACACACGGAATTTCCATGCAGAATTCCGCTGAACAATTCTGCTGGAAAATCCACCGAAAGTTGCTGCCCATTGATTTCAATAGGATTCCGCAGTCCTATGCAGACAGAGGAATTTCCGTGGCAGGAATTCCTCTACAGAAAATCCACTTTCCGAATTCTGCAAAAATATAAGACCATTCTTATATTTTGCAGAATAGCAGAATGACAATAGGGCCTGAATTTCGATGGAATTTTGTGTTCTCAAACACAGAAATTCCGCCGCAATTACGAATTTGTACAGAATTGTGGAAATTCTGCTGTGTGAACATAGCCTCAAATACTAGTCAGACTAACCTAGGACTGTCTGGCCATATTGTGTAGACATAAATAAATCATTTGGCCCTTATATTTTGGGGTACCAATGTGTAGAACTAGGCTTGTTTCACTTTTTGCGGCTACAATGTGGATGAAACTGCGGCAGTATGCAAATCAACGCATTTTTCAAATTACCTTCTGCTAAAAGCTGTTTGAGGCCATGTTCACACAATGTTTATGGCTGGTATTTTCAGTTGTAAAAAATTGGCTGTTTTTTGTTGTAGTATTTAGCATTTTTTTTTTTTTTTAGCTGTTGTGTGTATGAGAAAGTACCGGTTTTATAGGTGCTTTATGGTCCCCAAAAAATTCCATTGTGTAAACATGGCCTGATTGTTAAAGGCCACACAGAATTGTGGGTAAAACTGCTGCTTAAAGGGGTACTCCGCCCCTGGCATCTTATCCCCTATCCAAAGGATAGGGGATAAGATGTCAGATCACCGCGGTCCCGCTGCTGGGGACCCCGGGGATCGCCGCTGCAGCAGCCCGCTATCATTACTGCGCAGAGCGAGTTCACTCTGTGTGTAATGACGGGCGATACAGGGGCCGGAGCAGCGTGACGTCATGGCTCCGCCCCTCATGACATCCCAGCCCGTCCCCTTAATGCAAGTCTATGGCAAGGGGGCCCCCTCCCATAGACTTGTATTGATGGGGGTGGGCCGTGATGTCACGAGGGGCGGAGCCGTGACGTAATGATGCTCCGGCCCCTGTATTGCCCGTCATTATGTGCAGAGCGAACTTGCTCTGCGCAGTAATGATAGCGAGGTGCTGCAGCAGCGATCCCCGGGGTCCCCAGCAGCCGGACCCCGGCGATCTGACATCTTATCCCCTATCCTTTGGATAGGGGATAAGATGTCTAGGGGCGGAGTACCCCTTTATCTACAAAACTGTGTGCAGCCATTATCAATCAGACTGCTTTTCAGTCAGTTTTGAAATCCATACCGACGTTATGACTGCAATGTGTGACCCCAGCTTTATGGCAAAGCAACTAGAAGTCTGAGAGCACCAGGTGTATTACTAAGCACCAACTTCAACTTCAAATATATGGTCTTGTGAAGATAAAATTGGGTACTTTTATCCCCAAAGGATAGGAGATAAGATGTCTGATCGTGGGGGTCCTGCCGCTGGGGACCCCTGCGATCTCGGCTCCGGCACTCCAGACATCTGGTGCACAGAGCAAACTTTGCTCCATGCCGGATGACTGGCGATGTGGGGGCTGAAGCTCGTGAGGTCAAGGCCACGCCCCCTCAATGCAATTCTATGGGAGGAAATGCTGGGAATTGTAGTCTTGCAACAGCTGGAGGCATCCTGGTTGGGAAAAACCATAACATCTCCTCTTGTGCTTATGTGCAACACAACATGTCACGACTAGAGGTCTAGAAGCAGAGACCAGCAGAGCACTGGAAAAACATTGCCATGAGTGCTCTAGGGGATTGTAAAGGTCGGTATAGATTTTTTTTTGTTTTCTTTTTAGTTTTTTTTTTTTTAATGATTATCCAGAATTTTTCCATTGAAAAAAAAAAAATGAAACACTAGGATCTGCATTTCTTTTTCTAAATTGAATGTAATAACATAAAAACCCACAACAAATATGTTCTCTTTGAAGAAGCATTAGCATGTTGTATGTCTGCACCACAGGTCAATACTGTAATCTGCATGGAGAATCTGTAGCACTCCCGCCAGGTGTGAACGTACCCTTACATTATAGGAGCGCAGGAACTGCGAATAGAGAAAACGAAGCAGAGCGTGCAGCCGATACCTTACTGGTGCCCCACTGAGCTCTGATATCAATCAGGAACATGGTTCATTCCAAAGTCAATAAATGAACAGATGTCAATTTACAGCGTGATGTCATGGAACATGTAGACCCAGGAAACATCTGCAGCCATTCTACTAACATAACAAATACACCTAAGGGCAAATGCCATGAGAGGGTCTTTACCTGATCTCTAACAAAACCTAATTTATATATTCACATTTTCATTTCTATATTTAAAACATACACTAATGTAGTTGCATATCGCTATACAAAATGTAGCATTACTAATTCTGCAATAATCTCAGGATTTAAATGGCCACTGCCAGAGTCAAAAACTTTTTATATGTTGTACATTTTGGCAAAACATTAAAGGAAAACGGTTACCCATTCACCCACACTAAACCCAATTCACCGGGATATAGTGCGGGTGAACAGGAGACCGATCCGTGGTCTCTGACTTATATACATACCTTCTGTCTGGTGCCCGATCCCTCTGAAAATCCTCTTCTATCCTCTCTGAATTGTGCGCTGGAGGCGGACCCGCTGGTTGGATTTGAATATTCATGGTCGCTGGTCACATAAGCACATGTGCCTACTGATCGCTCACGTGACCAGCGACTGTGAATATTTTAATCCAGCCGGCAGGCCCGCCTCCAGCACACAATTTAGAGACAACAGAGGAGGATCTTCAGAGGGTCCAGGGGCCGGACTGCGGTACTAGCACTTCCCTGTGCTCACTCCTGTCCTGTCTGTCACACTGAAGGGGAGAGGGGGTTACAGAGCAGCCTGCAGTTATTGGATAATGAGACCCAGCACAGCAGACTCGGGAAGGAAATGAATGTACGGTGAGTAAGGGCGGGCTCAGTGCTTGCCTGGGACACACCCCTTCCTGAACAGTGGGTGTCAGAATGAGTGAGCTGCAGAACAGAGGGATTTGTGAGCCAAATACAGAAGAAAGACACATAAAAAATACTTGTGAAGCATCAGCATGACCTAGAGAGTAACATATATAAGCTTTATATTGTTTCTGTGATATGACACTTAATACATAATAGATGGCCAATCGAGAATGTATCACTTTATTTCTTTAGTATTCATAGGAATACTTTGTCACTTATTTTATATCAGTCAGCTGTAAATGCACCTATTCTCTTTCCTATGCTATAAATCTAGAGATATAACCTAAAAGAAGAATATCTTTGGTTTAAAGTACATTTATATGTATTAGTGTTCTCCAATCTGTGGTTCTCCAGATGGTGCAAAACTACAACTCTCATCATGCCCTGACAGGCTTCATGATCGCGGTTGTAGTTTTGCAACAGCTGAAGAGGAAATAAATTGTGCCCACCCCTTTAACATATTACATTAAAGAGTACCTGTCATGATCTTGTTAAATTTTATAATCTGCCCAGTTCACTGCCCCATCATGATAAACCACCCCCTGCCTTTATTTTTTATAATTTTTTTGTTTTCTACCTTGATATTGCTCTGTATTTTCTGCTCTTTCTCAGCCAGGTTCACAGACTGGGAAGGGGTGTTCCCCAGCAGGCGAGACATCATCTGAAGCCATACAGGGGAGAACTTCCTCCCTCACTCTGCTATAAACAGCCCAGAGGTTCAGTGTGTCAGATGAGCTATGATTGGCTAAGGCTGCACACACACACCTTCTTTAGATTGATAGATTGATAGAATGCTTTTACTTTCCCAAATATCATGACTCAGAATTGACAATGTAGATTGCTGGATGCTCTTGGTATCATTCCCTATACAAACTTTCTATCCTATCATTCATTTTCCCAACAGATAAGAATCCTTCATTGTCACCGTGAACATCCCTGTTATTATAGGGACTGTAAAAGTGCTATGAGCAACCAACAGGATTCTACCTGGTAGCATGATCACCTGGGCTTTTTTTTGTGGTGCCCTCTACTCCAATTCTTCTCAAACCATGATCTGGGCCGCAATGGTGCGGTGTTCCCCAGTTGTTGGTAAGAAGTGGCTGGGGGAGCAGAGAACAGATCAGACAAAAGGGATCAGCACCTTCTTTAAAGGGGTTGTGCGCTGCCCTGCAGTTCGGTGCTCCGCTCACAGCGTCCGGAAGTTCATTACTCCGAACGCTGTTTGCGGGCTTCCGTGTTTGCGGCTGGCGGGCGTGACATCACGCCCAACCCCATTGTGATGTCTCGACCGCCCCCTCGTGACATCACGCCCGCCCCCTCTACCAAAGTCTATGGGAAGGGGGCGTGACAGCGGTCGCGCCCCCTTCCCATAGACTTTCATTGAGGGGGCGGACGAGACGTCACGAGGGGGCGGGCGAGACGTCACGAAGGGGCCGGGCGTGACGTCAAGCCCGGTGGCTGCGAACACGGAAGCCCGCAAACAGCGTTCGGAGTAATGAACTTCCTGACGCTGTGAGCGGAGCTCCGAACTGCAGGGCAGCGCACAACCCCTTTAACACAGGCAGATGTCTCTTAAAGGGAGAAAGAGAGTACAAAAAAGCAAGGGCAGCTCCTCGTTTAATACTGTGTGGATACAGGTGGGTAGTGATGAGGCTCTGTGTGCTGGACTCTCACCTGATGTAACCCTTAAAGTTATGCATCTCACCCCTTAATATGGGGTACTCGGGTAGGATTGCAGCCGGAGCTTGACTGGTATCCAAAGCAAAGGAATCGGTACATCAGCACAAAGAATAAAGAAAAAAGTGCTCCGGTGTGGCGCTATCCAAAGAAGGTCCAAGGCAAGGGCTAGTTCATCAATAAAAGCTTATTTATTGATTAAAATGGTACAACAGAAAGCAAAACGCGTTTTGGGTGTTCTATTACCCTTTTTCAATTGCAAGTAGGTGATACACAAAAGACACACGAGTCATATACAGTGGTCCCTCAACATACGATGGTAATTCGTTCCAAAGGACCCATCGTTTGTCGAATCCATCGTATGTTGAGGGATCCGTGCAATGTAAAGTATAGGAAGCTGTACTCACCTGTCCTCGTCGCTCCGGACCAGGTCCTCACCGCTCCCGATGCTGTCCCAGGGGCTCCCGATGCTGCTCCGGCTTCTTCTTCGCGATCCTCCGGCTTCCTCTGCATCTTCTGCAGGGTCTGGGCCTCGCTTTCTGGTGACGTTATTACGCTGCTGCGCCGGCACGACATGCGTAGTGACGTAATAACGACGCCGGAAAGCGAGGCCCGGACCCCGGAGAAGATGCGCAAGACACCGGAGGATCGCGAAGTGGACCCGGAGCAGCGGGAATAGGTAAGCGAACCTGCCTGGGATGCTTAAACTGCTATCCGACAGCAGCTTAAGCATTTTGCGCTGTCGGATACCAGTTAATGCGATGGCCCCGACATATAAAAGCATCGTATGTCGATGCTGACATCGACATGCGATGGCCTATGAGAGGCCATCGTATGTCGATTTTATCATATGTCGGGGCCATCGTAGGTCGGGGGGTTACTGTATATATACACAAGAAGGGCGCCCTTCTTGTCTATATACAGTGATCCGTCAACTTACAATGGCCTCAACATACAATAGTTTCAACATACAATGGTCTTTTCTGGACCATTGTAACTTGAAACCAGACTCAACATACAATGTACCGACAGTCCAGATCTGTGAAACATGTCAATACCAGGAAGAACTGACCAATCAGAATGGGCAATTTACTGGTAAAACACCTGTATTACTGAAGCGTATGCACTGACTGATGTCTGGTAGCGCTCCCTACAGTACAGGGAGGTATTACTTGTTCTGCACTACACTTTACCTGTACCAGGGTTACCTGCTCCTTTGGACACCAGGTAAGGGCGACTCCATGTTACTTTTTTAGGACATTGCATGTATTCTACCGGACCCTGAAGAAGCTCCTGTCCTCTACATAGACAAGTGTTTACCAAGCAGGGTGCCCCCCAGCTGTTGCAAAACTACAACTCCCATCATGACTGGACAGCCTTTGGCTGTCCGGGCATGCTGGGAGTTGTAGTTTTGCAACAACTGGAGACTCCCTGCTTGGAAAACACTGACATAGACAGTGATTACAGCTCCCAGCAGATCTTTCTTACTTTTATATATAAGGATTTGCTTTATCTATATTAGTTATCTACTTATTTTTCTTTAATCCTCACTTTTTCCTATTTTTGGATGACATTTTGGTGGCTCCAGAACCAATTACCAGGTTTCCATAGAGTTCTGGTCTCAACATACAATGGTTTCAACATACAATGGTCATCCCGGAACCAATTAATATTGTAACTTGAGGTACCACTGTATACATGACTCGTGTGTCTTTTCTCGTGTGTTTCACAGTAAGACTGCTTCATGCCTGTTGCATCATGGGTGATTAAACATGAGATCCCATTCAGTTGGTGTGTCCAGCGCCTCTTAATCCCGTCGCCAAGTTGGAGGAAGTTCTGTTTTACTCCAAAAAGAACCATCCTGTAGGGAACACCACTACAAGGTACATAATACACTAATACCTAATTATAATAGTATACGCCAAAGAAAATAGGCTATTTAAAAGCTCAGGAATACAGATGCAAAGTCATGCAAAATCTTTATTAGAAATGGTACATCAGTAAAAACATACATTAAATAGAACTGGCACAGTAGGATAACAACATGGATGACATGACTTGGGAAAGGTAATCACATACATAAACATCAAAGTAATGGAGAACTCCCTATCGCCAACATGTAAAGTGTAATACCAATAAAGTAGTCAGATAGGGAACACAAATAAATGAACCAGTACCAAGGGATATAGAAACCTTACCCAGGTCAATGCCAGACCCCAGATGTTCTGTTTTGATGGACTGATAAGTAGTAGGGCCCCATACCAGAGATTGTGGAGGGTCCCAGCAGTCAGACACTTATCCCTTATCCTGTGCATAGGGGATAAGTTTTAGTTCCCCAGAGTAGCCCTTTGAAGGACTACTCCGATGGAAAACAATTTTTTTCAAATCAACCGGTGCCAGAAAGTTAAACAGATTTGTAAATGACTTCTATTAGAAAATCTTAATCCTTCCAGTACTTATCAGCTGCTGTATGCTACAGAGGAAGTTGTGTAGTTCTTTCCAGTCTGACCACAGTCCTCCCTGATGTATTAGGTTCCTTGTATTATTATCAGGGGATAAGTTTTTTGATACTGAGAAAAATTGGCCTCTACCTGATGAAAGTTTTTTCTTTCCTCTGGATCAGCATTGCAGGATAATAAGCTGAACTGAATAGACGAGTGTATTTTTTAAACCCTTTAAACTATGTTACTATTAAGCCTCTTAAATGTTAAAGTTAAAGAAATGGAATAGCTTTGCTTTGATGAATATATATTTCTTAGCTGGGTCCAAAAATAACACTATTTTATTTATTTTCTTTTATTTTACTTTGTTGAGATTTATCGAGAAACAATACAAAATATTATCATAAGCAGCTATGTGGGAAGCACACAGCATGTCATCTGTACATGGTATTTATGTGGTTCCAGGTTTAGGATTGTTCCTTTAAGATTTTAAGATAAAGTCATGCAAACTTGTTAACAAAACCCCACTGCATAGTTGTCTTAAAGGGGTACTCCACCACTAGACATCTTATCCCTTATCTAAAGGATAGGGGATAAGATGTCTGATTTGGGGGGTCCCGCTGCTGGGGAGCCCTGCAATCTCCCTACTGCACCCGGACTTCGTTTAGAGAATCGGGTGCAGCATGGGAGGCCCGTGATGTTACAAGTCTCCGCCCCCTTTCACCAGTCATCCAGCATGGAGCGAAGTTTGCCCCGTGCACCGGATGTCTGGGGTGCCGCAGCTGAGATCGCGGGGGTCCCCAGCAGCGGGACTCCCGCAATCAGATATCTTATCCCCTATAGGGGATAAGATGCCTAGGGGCGGAGTACCCCTTTAAATGTGTCTTCAGAAAATTGCCTATTTTTTGCTTGTTTGTTTGTTTATTTATTTGAATTTTTTATATTATAAAATAATCCTGACATTTTGCAATTTTTATTCTGGCCACTAAGCCTGATAAGAAGCTGCCTCTTCCTGCTTTGTAAAGAAAACTTCTCAGCCGTCTACCATACACATTGACCTCCCATACAACTGAATAGGGCCCCCTCCTGTTTATTCCGTCTATGTCCATGGGGCCTGTTATAAAGCATAGTTCTAAATACTGTTACAAAACAACTGAAACTAAATGGCTGTCCACTATAATAATCTACTAAAAATGTAAAAAAAAAAACACTGGGTGATACATTCCTTTTAAAGGAAACAGCACCCGCTCCGGAATGATAATCTGATCTCAAAACAGCACTGAAGTAGGCCAAAGATGACATCTTGAAACCATTTATACAGCAGATTTGTAGGAACCAATTAAAAGGGTAAAGCTGTAAACAATGCCGAATGGAAGGAAATGATCCTCTCTGTTTACTAAATAACCCAAATAATTTACACTTTGTAATAAATACTGAACAAATGTTACTAATTATAAACAAATGAAAGGAAATACCTCGTGTCTCTGCCAGAGCTGCTGATAGACAGGCGGGCACAATACCCCCTGCACCATCCTGTACATGATACCAGATTAATGTGCCTAATAATGAGCAGTTTGGAGAACATACATGAATATTTAATTTTGTTGCTTCAAATATGTCATCTTGACTAAATATTGCTGAACAGCAGATAACAAATAGGCATTCACATTTACTAAAATATCGTCATTTAGAGCTCTATAGTTTTTTTTTGCCCATAGGGGGCACTTTACACTTGAATTCTTGTAGGCAGGGGAGTTTATACCACGTGTAATCAGACATGTCTAGCGGCGGAGTACTCTTTTAATATCTACATTGTTGACCCTTCGTCTTTTTCAAGACTTCTCCCATTCTCCCTGGCATGCTGGATATCAGCTTCTGGGGCACATCCCAACTGATGACAACCCATTATTGGGTGCTGGAATTTATCATGTCGTTTCTGCATTTTTGTGTGTCCATCCGCTTTCTGAGGAATGACCACAGATTCTTAAGAATTGTCAGAGAGCCCACTCACTTGGATGAAGACCAACCCCACACATGAATGGTCATAGGATGATTAACCCCTTAAGGACTCAGCCCATTTTGGCCTTAAGGACTCAGACAATTACATTTTTACGTTTTCATTTTTTCCTCCTCGCCTTCTAAAAATCATAACTCTTTTATATTTTCATCCACAGAATAGTATGAGGGCTTGTTTTTTGCGCGACCAGTTGTCCTTTGTAATAACATAACTCATTATATTATAAAATGTATGGCGCAACCAAAAAACACTATTTTTGTGGGGAAATTAAAAAGAAAAACGCAATTTTGCTAATTTTGGAAGGTTTTGTTTTCACGCCGTACAATTTATGGTAAAAATGACGTGTGTTCTTTATTCTGAGGGTCAATACGATTAAAATGATATCCATGATTATATACTTTTATATTATTGTTGTGCTTAAAAAAAAATCACAAACTTTTTAACCAAATTAGTATGTTTATAATCCCTTTATTTCGATGACCTCTAACTTTTTTATTTTTCCGTATAAGTGGCGGTATGGGGGCTCATTTTTTGCGCCATGATCTGTACTTTTTTTTATACCACATTTGCATATAAAAAACTTTTAATACATTTTTTATAATTTTTTTTTTTTAATAAAATGTATGAAAAAAGTAGCAATTTTGGACTTTTTTTTTTCCGTTCACCGTACGGGGTCATTAACATTTTATTTTAATAGTTCGGACATTTACGCATGCGGCGATACCAAATATGTCTATAAAATTTATTTTTTACGCTTTTTGGGGGTAAAATAGGAAAAAACGGACGTTTTACTTTTTTATTGGGGGAGGGGATTTTTCACTTTTTTTTTTTTACTTTTACTTTTACATTTTTTTACATTTTTTTTTTACACTTGAATAGTCCCCATAGGGGACTATTCATAGCAATACCATGATTGCTAATACTGATCTGTTCTATGTATAGGACATAGAACAGATCAGTGTTATCGGCGATCTTCTGCTCTGGTCTGCTCGATCACAGACCAGAGCAGGAGACGCCGGGAGCTGGACGGAGGAAGGAGAGGGGACCTCCGTGCGGCGTTCTGAATGATCGGATCCCCGCAGCAGCGCTGCGGGCGATCTGATCATTCATTCAAATCGCGCACTGCCGCAGATGCCGGGATCTGTATTGATCCCGGCACCTGAGGGGTTAATGGCGGACGCCCACGAGATCGTGGGCGTCGGCCGTTGCCGGCGGGTCCCTGGCTGCGATCAGCAGCCGGGATCAGCCGCGCATGACACGGGCATCGCTCCGATGCCCGCGGTTATGCACAGGACGTAAATGTACGTCCTGGTGCGTTAAGTACCACCGCACCAGGACGTACATTTACGTCCTGCGTCCTTAAGGGGTTAAAGGGGTACTCCGGTGGAAAACTTTTTTTTTTTTTTTTTTTATCAACTGGTGCCAGAAAGTTTAAATAAATTTGTAAATTACTTCTATTAAAAAATCTTAATCCTTCCAGTACTTATTAGTTGCTGAATGCTACAGAGGAAATTTCTTTTTGGAACACAGAGCTCTCTGCTGACATCATGATCACAGTGCTCTCTGCTGACATCTCTGTCCATTTTAGGAACTGTGCAGAGCACCATATGTTTGCTATGGGGATTTTCTCCTACTCTGGACAGTTCTTAAAATGGACAGAGATGTCAGCAGAGAGCTCTGTGGTCATGATGTCAGCAGAGAGCTCTGGGTTCCAAAATGAAAAGAATTTCCTCTGTAGTATTCAGCAGCTAATAAGTACTGGAAGGATTAAGATTTTTTTTTTTTAATAGAAGTAATTTACAAATCTGTTTAACTTTCTGGCACCAGTTGATAAAAAAAAAAAAATTTCACTGGAGTACCCCTTTAAAGAGGTACTCCACTCCTAGACATCTTATCTCCTATCCAAAGGATAGAGGATAAGATGTCTGATCGCGGGGGTCCTGCGATCTCTGTGCAGCACCCGGCATTGATTTAGAACACTGGGTGTGGGCGGTGGGGGTTGTGACATCACGCCCCCCTCAATGCAAGTCTATGGGAGGGGGCGTGGCAGTCGCCACGCCCCCTCCCATAGACTTGCATTGAGGGGGCGTGACGTGAGGGCGTGGCCGTAACGTCATGATACCCTGCCGCCTGCTTCAAGCATTCAAAACAAAATGTTCCGAACGCTGGGGCAGCGGAGTACCCCTTTATCTGTTGGCATGACTCAGGACACATGGTTGCGTCACCTTTTCTTTTCTGAACAATCATTCTTCCTGATGTTCCAAACCATCTGAATGGGTCTTAATCAGAGGGAATAACTTACCCCAGTCCTCTGCAGTCCAATCCCTGTACTTCCTGCAGAATGCCAGTCTGTCCTTGATGGTTTTTGGAGACAAGTGGCTTCTTTTGCCATGCCCTTCTTGACACCAGGCCAGCCTTCAAAACTGTGCATGCAGATACCTGCTGCCATTTCTTATGAAGATCTGAACTGGTGCTGAACCGGTCCTGTAGCTAACTCTTCTTTAGGAGATGTCCTGGGACTTGCTGGTCTTTTTGGGCACCCTAAAACCTTCTTCATAGCAATTGAACCTCTCTTGATAATGCAAAGCAATGATAAATGTATGTGTTTCCTTGGAGGTGACAGACGACAATTCCAAGCACAATCCGGCCTTTCTGCCTTTAACATTATCAGCTGCTTTGTCCTAGTTATCACTTTCCCTTGAGCTATCAAGAAGATGACTACAATGATGTCAGCAGGTCATTTTGTGGCTGGGCCGAAATTAAAGGGGTTATCCAGGAAAAAAACTTTTTTTTATATGTCAACTGGCTCCAGAAAGTTAAACAGATTTGTAAATGACTTCTATTTTTTTTTTTAATCCTTTCAGTACTTATTAGCTGCTGAAGTTGAGTTGTTCTTTTCTGTCTAAGTGCTCTCTGATGACACGTGTCTCGGGAACTGCCGAGTTTAGAAGCAAATCCCCATAGCAAACCTCTTCTAAACTGGGCGGTTCCCGAGACAAGCAGAGATGTCAGCAGAGAGCACTGTTGTCAGACAGAAAACAGCAACTCAACTTCAGCAGCTGATAATAATTGAAAGGATTAAGATTTTTAAATAGAAGTAATTTACAAATCTGTTAAACTTTCTGGAGCCAGTTGATATATATAAAAAAAAGTGTTTCCTGGAATACCCCTTTAAGTTGAAATGATTTTTTTAAATTTTTTTATTAAAGGGGTACTCCGGTGGCAAATTTTTTTTTTAACTGGTACCAGAAAGTTAAACATATTTGTAAATGACTTCTGTTAAGAAATCTTAATCCTTTCAGTATTTTTTAGCAGCTGTATGGTACAGAGGAAATTCTTTTTTTGGATTTCTTTTTTGTGTTGTCCACAGTGCTCTCTGCTGACACCTGATGCCCGCATCAGGAACTGTTCAGAGCAGGAGAAAATCCCCATAGCAAACCTATGCTACTCTGGACAGTTCCTGACATGGACAGAGGTGTCAGCAGAGAGCACTGTGGACAAGACAAAAAAGAAATTCAAAAAGTAAATAATTTCCTCTGTAGCATACAGCTGCTAAGTGCTAAAAGGATTTATATTTTTTAATAGAAGTAATTTACATATCTGTTTAACTTTCTGGCACCAGTTCATTTAAAAAAAAAAAAAGTTTTCTACCAGAGTACCCCTTTAACCCCTTAAGGACAATGGACGTACTCCTACGCCCCTGTTTCCGAGTCCTTAAGGACCGAGGACGTAGGAGTACGTCCTGTCCATTCCCAGCCCCCCGCCGCTAGCCGGAGGGGAGCCAGTGCCCGATGCCTGCTGAAATCGTTCAGCAGGCATCCCAGCATATCGCCCAGGGGGGTCATTATGCCGCAGATCGCTGAACAATTCAGCCCAGCGATCTGTGGCAGATGTGGAATTACTGGCTGATCGGGGCCGTCTCTGAAGGCCCCGAACAGCCATAGCCAGCAGGGGTGAGGTGGCACTGGTGCACCCTCACGATCGCCCTGATTCGTCAGGGCACCTGCTGCAGGTGTCACTCCTGCAACCTGCTCCGCCCCTCTTCCGGAGCGCGGGTGCGGGAAGAAGACCCCAGGAGCTGGGGACCCCGATCCCCGGTGTCAATGTTGGGATCGGGGCCCCAGGAGCGGCGGCGGCGAGGGACTGACCTGCAGCGTGGATCAGGAGTTGGAGCTGAGTGACAGCCTCCTGCTGTTGCTTAGCAACAGCTCCCAGCATGCAAAAAGGGCATGCTGGGAGCTGTAGTTATGCAAAAGCAGGAGGCAGACCACCACAACTCCCAGCATTCCCTTATGGGCATGCTGGGACTTATAGTTTTGCAACAGCTGGAGGCACATTTTTTCTATGGAAAAGTGTACCTTCAGCTGTTGTATAACTACAACTCCCAGCTTGCACAATCAGCTAAAGTGCATGCTGGGAGTTGTAGTGGTGCATCTGCTGGTTGCATAACTACAACTCCCAGCATGCCCGTTGGCTGTCGGTGACTGCTGAGAGTTGTAGTTTTGCAACAGCTTAAGGCACACTGGTTGTGAAACACTAAGAAGCAAACCAGTGTGTCTCCAGCTGTTGCATAACTACAATCCCCAGCCAAAGTAGTATGCCTCCAGCTGTTGCATAACTACAAGTCCCAGCAAGCCCTTCCGCTGTCCGTACATGCTGGGGGTTGTAGCTTTTGCAACAGCTGAAGGCACACTGGTTGCAAAACACTGAGTTTGTTTCACAAGCAGTGTGCCTCCAGCTGTTTCAAAACTACAACTCCCAGCATGCACTAGACCATACATGCTGGGACTTGTAGTTTTGCAACAGCTAAACAGGGTACACTCACATGGGCGGAGGTTTACAGTAAGTATCCGGCTGAAAGTTTGAGCTGCGGTAAATTTTCTGCCGCAGCTCAAACTGTCAGCGAGAAACTACTGTGAACCCCCCGCCCGTGCGACTGTACCCTAAAAACCCTACATTACACTACACTAACACAAAATAAAATAAAAAGTAAAAAAACACTACATATACACATACCCCTACAAAGCCCCCCTCCCCAATAAAAATGAAAAACGTCTGGTACGCCACTGTTTCAAAAAATGGAGCCTCCAGCTGTTGCAAAACAACTACTCCCAGTATTGCCAAATATCCACTGACTGTCCAGGCATGCTGGGAGTTTTACAACAGCTGGAGGCACCCTGTTTGGGAATCACCGTTGTAGAATACCCCTATGTCCACCCCTATGCAAATCCCTAATTTAGGCCTCAAATGCGCATGGCGCTCTTTTGCTTTGGAGCCCTGTCGTATTTCAAGGCAACAGTTTAGGGTCACATATGGGGTATCGCCGTATTCGGGACAAATTGTGTTACAAATTTTGGGGGGTATTTTCTGCTATTACCCTTTTTAAAAATGTAAAATTTTTGGGAAACCAAGCATTTTAGGTAAAATTTTTTTTTTTTTACATATGCAAAAGTCGTGAATCACCTGTGGGGTATTAAGGTTCACTTTACCCCTTGTTATGTTCCCTGAGGGGTCTAGTTTCCAAAATGGTATGCCATGTGTTTTTATTTTTTTTGCTGTTCTGGCACCATAGGGGCTTCCTAAAGGTGACATGCCCCCCAAAAACCATTTGTCGCTCCTTCCCTTCTGAGCCCTCTACTGCACCCGCCGAACAATTAACATAGACATATGAGGTATGTCCTTACTCGAGAGAAATTGGGTTTCAAATAGAAGTAAAAATGTTCTCCTTTTTACCCCTGGCAAAAATTAAAAAATTGGGTCTACAAGAACATGCGAGTGTAAAAAATGAAGATTGTGAATTTTCTCCTTCACTTTGCTGCTATTCCTGTGAATCACCTAAAGGGTTAAAACGCTGACTGAATGTCATTTTGAATACTTTGTGGGGTGCAGTTTTTATAATGGGGTAATTTGTGGGGTATTTCTAAGATGAAGACCCTTCAAATCCACTTCAAAACTGAACTGGTCCCTGAAAAATTGTGAGTTTGAAAATTTTGTGAAAAATGTCAAAATTGCTGCTGAACTTTGAAGCCCTCTGGTGTCTTCCAAACGTAAAAACTCATAACTTTTATGATGCAAACATAAAGTAGACATATTGTATATGTGATCCAAAAAAAATGTATTTGGAATATCCATTTTCCTTACAAGCAGAGAGCTTCAAAGTTAGAAAAATGCAGAATGATAAGTAAAAGCATTCCAGAGTCATTAATGTTTAACCCCTTAAGGACCGGAGGTTTTTCCGTTTTTGCATTTTCGTTTTTTGCTCCTTGCCTTTAAAAAATCATAACTCTTTCAAATTTACACCTAAAAATCCATATGATGGCTTATTTTTTGCGCCACCAATTCTACTTTGTAATGACGTCAGTCATTTTGCCCAAAAATCTATGGTGAAGCGGGAAAAAAAATCATTGTGCAACAAAATTGAAAAAAAAACGCTGTTTTGTAACTTTTGGGGGCTTCCGTTTCTACGTAGTACATTTTTCGGTAAAAATGAGACCTGATTTGTATTCTGTAGGTCCATACGATTAAAATGATACCCTACTTATATAGGTTTGATTTTGTCGGACTTCTGGAAAAAATCATAACTACATGCAGGAAAATTAATACGTTTAAAATTGTCATCTTCTGACCCCTATAACTTTTTTATTTTTCCGTATATGGGGCGGTATGAGGGCTCATTTTTTGCGCCGTGATCTGAAGTTTTTAACGGTACCATTTTTGCATTGATAGGACTTATTGATCACTTTTTATTCATTTTTAAATGATATAAAAAGTGACCAAAAATGCACTATTTTGGACTTTGGAATTTTTTTGCGCGCACGCCATTGACCGAGCGGTTTAATTAATGATATATTTTTATAATTCGGACATTTCCGCACGCGGTGATACCACATATGTTTATTTTATTTTTATTTACACTGTGTTTTTTTTTTTATTGGAAAAGGGGGGTGATTCAAACTTTTAATAGGGGAGGAGTTAAATGATCTTTATTCACTTTTTTTTTTCACTTTTTTTTTGCAGTGTTATAGGTCCCATAGGGACCTATAACACTGCACACACTGATCTTCTATGTTGATCACTGGTTTCTCATAAGAAACCAGTGATCAACGATTCTGCCGGATGACTGCTCATGCCTGGATCTCAGGCACTGAGCAGTCATTCGGCGATCGGACAGCGAGGAGGCAGGTAGGGGCCCTCCCGCTGTCCTGTCAGCTGTTCGGGATGCCGCGATTAGCCGCGGCTATCCCGAACAGCCCGACTGAGCTAGCCGGGAACTTTCACTTTCACTTTTAGCCGCGCGGCTCAGCTTTGAGCGCGCGGCTAAAGGGTTAATAGCGCGCGGCGCCGCGATCGGCGCTGCGCGCTATTAGAGGCGGGTCCCGGCTTCACTATGACGCCGGGCCCGCCATGATATGACGCGGGGTTACTGTGTAACCCCGCGTTATATCAGGAGAGCAGGACCAAGGGCGTACCTGTACGCCCTTGGTCCTTAAGGGGTTAAACTGACAGTGGTCAGATTTGCAAAAAAACGCTCTGGTTCTTAAGATGTTAAATGGCCTGGTCCTTAAGGGGTTAAGTTACTTTTCATGGCTAGGAATGACTTTCAATAAAATTTGTCACTATTCAAACAGAAGCTGCAATGTTTGTGAAAAGCTTTTGGCTACAACTATATGCTAAGGTTTTAATTCATTAAAGGAACAAATCGTGATGTGAACCCATCATAATACTGAAGAAAAAAAACTAATTACTGTCATGTATTAAGCTGGTCATAGGCATTACATGTTCTTGCCAGGTGTGGTGACCCAGTACAGAATATAGTTTACTGCCCATCCTGTGTGGCAGATGTTGCCTTCAGTGTCCGTCTTGGGCCCACATTACTTTTCTATGTACCTGTTGCTTTAAACCTGTTAGAAACCTGTTGTTAGTAGAGTGTGCAGAAGTAAACAGATGACTTGTCAGCCCAATGGGTATCCTCCAAATCGGCCCCTTCTATAGTGTGGTCGGAGTTCAGAGTTAAGAGTAGCTGAGGTACAGTTTGGAGAAAGTCTGAAGAGAGAGTGTGAGGTGTTCTGAGGAGGCCTCAAGGCTAATCCTGCAACCACGCATCTTCTAAAGCATATCCCTTGCACCCAAGCCAACATCAAAGCCTAATGGTAAGCACTAAAGTCCTGGGGATCCAAGTCTGTCTAAAGCAGTCATACAGGTCAGTCATTCAAGTCACTAAAGTCAGCATGGGTTGCCATACAGTAAGTCAGTCATACATAGCACAATCAAGTCCCACCAAGCCGATAAGCTTCCAAGGTTTACCCTGCACCTCCCTTTGTACCAATCTGAGCTGTAATGGTTTTACCATCTATCCTGCCTCATTAAAGTCAGTTTATCGGTAACCTTGCGTCGGAGTATTCATTGCCCCATGCCTGGCCCAGGAGAAGCTGGCTCAACCTCGGATGGTGTGAAGGCTAACTGTGCCCTGGCATCATGAAAAGGTTAATTTGCACATTACCCTCACCCGACACCACACAGGTAGGCCTCCTCTAAAAGGAAACAATTTTTCTCTGGAGCCACCTAAGGCTGGGTCCACACTACGTTTTGTCCCATACGGGAGCGCATACGGCAGGAGGGAGCTAAAACCTCGCGCTCCCGTATGTGACCGTATGCGCTCCCGTATGTCATTCACTTCAATGAGCCGACCGGAGTGAAACGTTCGGTCCGGTCGGCTCATTTTTGCGCCGTATGCGCTTTTACAACCGGACCTAAAACCGTGGTTGACCACGGTTTTAGGTCCGGTTGTAAAAGCGCATACGGCGCAAAAATGAGCCGACCGGACCGAACGTTTCACTCCGGTCGGCTCATTGAAGTGAATGACATACGGGAGCGCATACGGTCACATACGGGAGCGCGAGGTTTTAGCTCCCTCCTGCCGTATGCGCTCCCGTATGGGACAAAACGTAGTGTGGACCCAGCCTTACTGAGGTAGCCCCTTTAAGATTCTGGTAATTATTATCCAAGCCAGAATCTCTTCCAGAAGGAAGAATTACCCATCTGTTGTTTGGAGGTTCTTGCCCCTTGTCCTGGCTAATTAGCAGTGAAGGCTTTGTCATTTTTAATTTTTAAAGGGGCTGGGCATTAACATGCAGGGATGCACTTCACAATAGGTGGCACCAGAGAGAAAGCTTTCTTCCTTCTAGAGTAGAACTATTTCACACATTTTATTTCCTAGAGAAACATTGCATGACCTATAAGACTCTACATGCTTTTTGGTGTTCACCTGAAGAAGAAATGTACCCCTTCTTGCCAGATACTCTGATGTCTTCTCATTAAAGTATTATAGTCACACTGCTTTATAATTTTAATTACCGGTACAATTCCCTGTTACCTCCATAGCAGCTTCTTACCCCTTTACCTTTATAGGCAGCTGTCTTACATATAATGATATAAATGAATGTGTTATGTACAGTACTGTAGATGTAGATTCCATACAGTGTAATGTACATACATTGGAACCTGAAATTGTCACTTGTTGTTTTTGCATTGGAATTTGGAAGCGTCCAGTTACACATCTGCCTCTTATTCATGGCTGGATATAGAGGATCATCTTGCTCATTTTGATCTTTTTTCTATTATTGTTTTCTAATGTTAAATTTTTTTTCAGGAAAAGAAATTCCGCTTCCTACATCTAGGAATGATGGTATTATATTTCCATTATTCCATACAGCAGAACATACAATGTATCACAACGTTTCTAAAGGGCAATAGTTATTTTTAGAAGTACAGTTTATATCTCCTTCCACCCTCCTGTGAAGTAATGACTGAAGCTGTTGTCTACGTTCATCAGTCACAGTATTAGAGCCTTGTTTATCCCATTCATGTAGCATAGTAATAGGCAGCACAGCGGTGGGCACTGACAGGTCATGGGAAATATGTGGAATTTATTTCATTTTCAGACCGATAACAAGAGAACTGTGTCAGGCAGAGCAGGATAGGAAAATTGTAGAATACATAAAATATAATATTGAAAACAAACAAACAAACAAACAAACTGTTTAAGGGTAAATACAAACCAGAAGTGACAACATGTAAGATGGCATGAATGGAGATGTCTCCCTTCTAAGACTATATCTTTTGAAAAAGGAGATTAATATATAATTTTATGGGGAAAGTTCCAGGATAACTTAGTCATGTGGGCGGTCCTAATCAGTGATTGACAGCTCTCTAAATATCTGCACTCATACATAGGTATTGTTACGTTATGCACTCCGGCCGCACATGCTGGCCGTGAGCGCATGGTCCCCTTAACTTCTGCTGCCGGCGGGGATGGGACTCGCATCGTGGGACGTGCCCGCATGCGAGCCCCAGTCTGTCACTCTCCGGGTGTTTCTCTTGCCTCTGCCTCTCTGCTCCGGCACACATGTCCCCGTCCTCTAGGGCACGTGCGCCGGAGCTTTAAGATTTCAAGGGCCAGTTTATAAATTCCTCCACACTCCTCAGTTCCCTGCCGGATCTTTGTTGCCTTGAGCCTTTGAGAAAGAATTCCTGTTATTGCCTTGCCGTGTATCTGATTGTCAGGCCCAAGGCCTGATTATTAAAATCCTATATGTGTATTATAATTATAACTGTGTGATGTATTATCCAAGCCATGGGTGAGGGGTCATTCAGACTGTGGGCTTGTGTATTGCATTTTATTGGGGGTCTGGCTGTTTGTTTACATCTCCTTTGAAGTCAAAGGCTTTTTTGAAGTCATGCACTCTGGTCCCATCATATAATCAACCAGATAAGAGGGCCAGGGACAGAGATGCCCCCCTGGTGGGATCAGAGGGGAGGGGGGAATGGAGTCTCCATCCAAAAAGGCAGATATATAATATTTAACAATGCTAGACTCAGGGTGTTCGATGCTGTGCAACAAGCTGACAAGACCATCCTAAGAACAGCTGGACTCTCACTGACATGGACTGCTATATCATCATGCTGTAAGGACTTCATTTTTGCTTTCTGAACTTGCCTTGCCAAACTCTTATATATTTTTGTACCTGAATGTCATTTGTTTCTGTATTTTTATATAGTCAGCACTGTGATACCTTTTATCAGATTAAATGTTTAATCAATCATCTCTGGTCTTTGATCTCTAAATATATGAGCTCACCTTTCTGAAGGCAGCTCTAGTGGAAACACGTTTATCTAAGGGTTAATTTGGTGACTTGCTGGGACTAGTAGTGGATACCCAGAGGTCTGGCGGCTTTAACCCTTGCACCATCACACTCTCTCTAATGTCTTGGCTGGACCGATAGGGTGTGATTGTGACACTGATCCTTTGCTCTTGTGACTTGACCTTGCTCCTCTGCCGCCTGCCTACTGAACTCCTGCTTTGCTTTGACTATGCTACTGTGCCGCCTGCCCTTCTCCTATCCTGACTACGAGCTGCCTTATCCCTCCTGAGCCGCCTGTGTGGTCCAGCCATGCCAGGGGTAGCAACCTGGGTGCCGCCTGCAGCAGCAAGTCCATCCTGCTTTGCGGCGGGCTCTGGTGAAAACCAGCGGCACCTTAGACTCCACTCCCTGGTACAGTCCGATTCATCTGCCACACAGGTCCACCGGATCCACATCCACCGGGGTTCCTGTCTTCAGAAACGTGAGTGTTACAGGTATCTGACATTCACCAATTAGGACCGCCCACATGACTACTTTGCTAAGAATGAGCAGAGATTCACATGAATACATGACTGCAAGTAATACTGTAACATTTCTCTTAACACTACATATATATATACATGCAAATTTGCCCAGCTCCTCCTGATATATAATGCTGCCTGCAGTTCGGACTGCATTTTCAACGTACTTAGTTTTCTTTTTACAGCCATTTTCCACTTGAGAGGCTGCTCAGTAAATATTGGTATGTATTTTGACACATGAATGTTTCTTTTACAGGTGCTGCAAAGGGTTTTTTTTTTCACTTGGAAGTGCTGCCTGAAACACATCAGACTACCTATGGTCAAGTGCATACGTAGCATAGTGGCAGACCACGTGGCACTTATATGGCTTCTATGGGGCCCTTGGAGAGAGAAGAGGCCCCCTCCTGGTTGGTCCCATTTGTGACGGAATAGAGGGTAACCAGGCTCCCTAAATGAAGTACAAGCCCACTTTTTTTCCCTGATCTGTGTTTTGGGGAGCTGTCATGTGTGCATATTTGCCATATTAGTTTTGGCTATGACTGTTATGAATAAATAGGAATGGTAGTTTGTAGATTTTATTAGCCACGCTTTTAAGTAAGCAGAACATTTGGTAGGCACAGCCTGCCTTTTGTTTTATTAGTCTGGATACCATGATACTGTATCCTGTATATATTTATGTATATCAGTGTATTCATGACAAGATATTACTTTGTTATACTATAAACTATTTATTATGTCATTTACATGTCTTTTGAATTTAAACTGTACACACTACCTGTAAAAACTACCGTATATACTCGAGTATAAGCCGACCCGAATATAAGCCGAGGCCCCTAATTTCACCCCAAAAACCCAGGAAAAGTTATTGACTCGACTATAAGCCTGGGGTGGGAAATACAGCATCCCCCCCATGTCATCATCCCCCCCTATCATCATCCAGACCCCCGTCATTAACACCCCCGTCATCACCCCCCCTTCATCATCACCGCCTGTCATCATCCAGACCCCCGTCATTAACACCCCCGTCATCATTATCCTGTCATCCTCACCCTGTCATCCTCACCCTGTTATCATCACCCTGTCATCATCCCCCTTGTCATCATCCCCCTCCATCATCACCGCCTGTTAATCCCTTCACAGTGGTCTTCAACCTGCGGAGGTGAAAACCTCCGCAGCCGATGGCTATCCGGGCATGCTGGGAGATGTAGTTTTGCAACATCTGGAGGTCCGCAGGTTGAAGACCACTGAGAAGGGATTGACAGGCGGAGAGTTCACTCGAGTATAAGCTGAGGGGGGCGTTTTCAGCACGAAAATTCGTGCTGAAAAACTCGGCTTATACTCGAGTATACACGGTACCAGTTGTGACTAACTATTATGAATTGATGGAAAGATTTTGTTTTTAGACGTCTTGTTTATTTTTTAGCATATATAGCCATCCAGAATATATTTGTGAATAGAAAGGGTTAACTGATGATGTTAGCTGATTGGATAGCTGTAACACATGGTTCTTATATCAAGGGGTTATACAGGATAACATCACCACCTGAGAACAGGTTTGGTGCTTTGTTTTTCTAATCCTGCATAACCCCTTTAAGTATGGCTGTTTGCTTATAACCTTGGAACAACAATGGACGCCATGTGCACCTGAAACGCGTCACTATTTTTCTCTGCATGCTCATTTGTATTCTGCACAACTAATAAATAAATATGGAAATTAAGTGCACACCTCTGAGCCGGACAAGTTTATATTGCTGCCAGTGTTGGCCCACACCTATCCGTGAGTGCAGCGAGAATCCGCATGAGCTGAAGTTTCTATATTCTTCCTTAAAAAAAAAAAAACTATCGCACCTAAAAAAGTTATAACAATTGAATAGTTTCTGGTTAGAAAACACAGGTCTATGCTTTTTTTTCTTCTCAAACTGTCTGTGTTGCCTTTACTTGTTCTTTACCTGTGAAGTCTGATTGTCATTGCCATAGATGTTTCCACCTCCAGGGCTCACTTACTTGGCTCACTTACATGTTTCCTTCTGTAGTCTTCTTTCCTCAAATGGAATTAGATTAAAGCTACATGAAAGCCAGGGCACCTAAAAAGTCACAGCTACTTTTATTTATTTTTGTTTGTTGCGACTTAAAGTTTTCTTTCTTAGATTGATTTTTTTTTAGTAAAAATAACCCCACATACTTACCGTATTTATGGGTGTATAACACCTTTTAAGCTAAAGTATTAACCTAAAACCCTACCTGCATGTTATATGCCAATAAATCCTACTTTGGTCCCGCCAGCTACTGCTGGTCACTGTCTAAGTGGCCGCAGTCGGACTGTACAGACTGTAGATCTTGAAAAAGCGGCCGGCGCCACGGCCACTTTAAATCAGTTACGAGCAACGGCTGCCAGTACTTCCTTCCCCTTTCATCCCCTGCTTGCATTTAGTTTTTTTTTTCCCTTACATGACCGGCAGGCTCAGGTTTCGGCGGCGTCTAGGGCTTCGCTGCGTCAAGGATGTCACCCGTCAGTGTGCAGTCAGCCCCAGACGCAGCCTAAACCTGAGCCTGCCGGAGCGAGCAGGCCAGGTAATGGAAAAAAACTAACAAAAAACAAGCAGTGAGGGGAAAGATGTGTGAGGTGATCAGTGAGGGGAAAGATGTGTGTGTGTGTGTGGGGGAGGGGGGATCAGTAAGGGGAAAGATGTGGGGGGGGATCAGTGAGGGGAAAGATGGGGGGATCAGTGAGGGTAAAGATGTGTGTGTGGGGGCATCAGTGAGGGGAAAGATGTGTGAGGTGATCAGTGAGGGGAAAGATGTGTGTGTGTGTGTGTGGGGGGGGGGATCAGTTAGGGGAAATATGTGGGGGGGGATCAGTGAGGGGAAAGATGGGGGAGATCAGTGAGGGTAAAGATGTGTGTGGGGGGATCAGTGAGGGGAAAGATGTGTGGGGGGATCAGTCAGGGGAACGATTTGTGGGGTGGATCAGTTAGGGGAAAGATGTGTGGGGAGGTTCAGTTAGGGGAAAGATGTGTGGGGGATCAGTGAGGGGAAACGTGTGGGGGGATCAGAGGGGGGGGGAATTATGTAGCATAGAGGCTGATAAAGGGAGAGGCTAAGTTCAGAGCTTTCAAATAATTTATTAAAAATTTTGTTTTTTTTAACTAAAATTTCCTTATTTAAATGAGGGTGCGTGTTATACGCCAGTGCATGTTATACGCTAATAAATACAGTTACATTTCTAGTTATGGCTCTGGAAATCTATCTTCTTTGGGTAGTGTATATACTATATACATCTGCATGACCCGAAAGCCAATGGAAGAATGAAGGAACATTTGCCCAGATTTATCTAACTGTGTGAGAGGAAAAGTGGAGGGATTTCCCCACAGCAACCAATCACAGCTCAGCTTTCACTTTACCAGAGCTCGTTAGCTGAGCTGTGATTGGTTGCTGAGGGGGAATCCCTCCACTTTTTCTCTCACACAGTTGATAAATCTGGGCAATTGTTTGGTCTGATGAGTCTCAATTCCAGTTGCAACATCCAGGTGGCAGGGGCAAAATTTGGCATAAAGAACAAAAAGGAAAGAATCCATCCCACCTTGTATCAATGGTACAGGCTGGTGGTGGTGTTATGGTGTGTGTGGGGGCATTTCAACCCGGTACTAGCAAGATGTATGTAATAAAGTGGCCAGTGAGTATATACGGTAACATTCAATTCTTTACTTGCGTACCATGTCTTAACTAAAACTCCTTTTGTTAAAGGAACAAAAAAAAAAAAAAATGACAGACTAAGAATCCAATCTGCGGCAGCTTTATCTGACATCTAGAACTGAAATCAGTCACAAATGTGATGCATATGATAATCCGTCTCCTCTTTTATGTGCCGTGTTGAGATTCCCCCCAGATGTTATGTAGCTTTGTTCTTTCTTTTTGTATAGCCGCCTTTCTGAAGATAACTGATCCATCAAGCAGCAAATCTGCTATCTAATGATGTTACAGAGCTGTGGGCTTACGTCTGACTTCTGTGCTCAGATCAAATGGCAGGGGAGAAATCTCCTGACTTTTTCATTACAGACAGTCAGCATGACGTTACTGTCTCGCTGTTCTGGTAATCCAGGACTTTCTTACACTGCACATCAGAATTTAAATTTGATGGAGAGACAACTGCAAGTCATACACAAGAACATCTGACTCATGTCCGGGCTTTGATCTGTTGTTGTCTGATCAGTTGTGGCAAAAAAACTAATAAAAGGGTTTTTAAATAGCAAAACAGCATGTAAATTCATGTTTCCAAAATAAATTAGATTACATTAAAAAATAAATAGTGGTGCAGTAGTTCTAACTTCAAATTTAGCATTTATGCTGCTGTGGGTTTTACATCTTAAAGTCAAGGGTTTAAAAAAGGAAAAAAAACAAACAAAAAAAACCATGTAAATAATGAAATGTTTGAATGGGAATTAGTAAATTCTTGTAGATTAGCATTGCACATATGGACATTAAAGGGGTACTCCAAAGTATAATGGATAAGATGTCTGATCACAGAAGTCCCGGCACTGGGTGCAGCAGCTGAGGCTTGTGACATCACGATCACGCCCTGCTCATGATGTCACTGCCACACCCCCTCGATGCAAGTCTAAGGGAGGGGGCGTGGCGGCCACCACGCCCCCTCCCATAGACTCGCATTGAAGGGGCATGGCAGTGACATCATGAGCAGGGCGTGACCGTGACTGCACGAGTCTCCACCCTGCATCGCAAGTCATCCGGCATGGAGCAAAGTTCGCTCCGTGCATCGGATATCTGGTGTGTCGCAGCCGAGATCAGACATCTTATTCCCTATCCTAAGGTAAAATATGAGGCTTTAGGCACTTGATCAATACTACAGAGCTGTAGAGGAGACTGGGCAAGACAAATGTAAGTTAATAAGTCTGGGGTCTAAGTTAATTAAAGAGTACCTGTCATCAACTAAACTTTCCCCTCCCCATCTGTCCCTTACTGCCTATCCCTGTGTTTATTGAGGTTTAAAACGCTGTGGAAATACCTTTTTTATCCCTCTTCATTAGCTCAGGAGCACTGTCTTTCTGAGGGGTGGAAGGAGGCAGGTCCCGGCAGGCATGATGTCACATGAAGCCTGGCCGGGACTCTGCTTCTGCCAGTCTTCCTGTATGCTGCTCTACCTCTGCAGCAGTGTTTCCCAACCAGGGTACCTCCAGCTGTTGCAAAACTACAACTCCCAGCATGCCCAGACAGCCAATAGCTCTGCAGTGTGCATACAGACTAAGTACAGGGGAGGGACGGCAGCCTCTGTCTCTCTCTCTCCTGTGTCTCTCTGCACAAAAAGTCAATGCTGAGATCCAGGGGCGTTGGGAGCAATTACAGAGGCAGTAATTAAGATGAATGTCTGGGGGGGGGGACACAGAGCAGAGAGTGCAGTGAGATAATACAATGTATAAGATAACGTGTGGTGAGGGGCAGGGAGAACACAGAGCAGGGGGGAGGGGGAGGTGACTGGCCTCTGTTATATGAGAGGCATGTGCAGGCTTGTAGCTCAAGGTGCTGCTCCAGGCTGGGTGCGAGTCCTGAGCGGAGAGTACTGAACTTCCTGTGGAAGGACCAGAGCCCTTTCAGCATTAGTCCTAAAAGCTGTACACTTACTATGAAAAGCATAGGAAGCTGCCTGCAGACCAGGCATAGAAGAGAGACCCCTAGTGGCCAAAAGTATAAAATGAAAAAACTGGTATAAATATTAATATTTTTTAATGAAGATATATTACAATATGTCTTCATTAATGATTATGAACAACATATTAAAAGTTTTTGTTGATGACAGGTACTCTTTAAGGGATCAAGTCTGGGGTCTTCAATTATTTAGGAGTCTGGTCCAGGGTCTCACTTTATATATGGTCTTTTGCCTGTGTTTTTTTTCTTGAGTCTCAATTTCTGTGGTCTGGTCTGTATTCTGGTCTGGCTTGGGATCTGAATTTAGGGGTCTAAGGTTTGAATGTAGGAGTCTGGTTGGGAATCTGAATTATTGTTGCTTATGAAATTTGGATGGGATCCAGAAATTTGGGGGCAAATTAGTATAGGCAATAAAAGAAGAAAAGGTCCAAGATCATTTTTGCAAATAAGGGTCAGAAAATTGGGCCAGGGGTTAGTGCTAGAGATGAGTGAATTTTTGAAAAATTCGATTCAGCCGATTTGCCGAATTTTCTAAAAAAAATTTGGTTTGGTCCAAATTTATTTGCAGCGAATATGTATTAAAAAAGGCTATTTCTGGCCTACAGAGAGCCTCAATAGGGTTGTATAACACTTTGCCGTGCTATAATACGCATAAGGTGTGTGCTGGGTTAGTGAAATAATACTGTTATTCAGTATGACATGCAGATTAGAGGTGTCACTATTAGAATCACTGTCGCAGAGTGGCACAATCACAGAGTCTGGAGGTGGCATCAGTATGAGGAGACAATATAGTGGCTGAATGACACAGCGTGGAGGTGGCGGCAACATGAGGAGACCATATAGTAGCTGAATGACACAGCCTGGAGTTGGCGGCAGCATGAGGAGACCATATAGTGGCTGAATGATGCAGCCTGGAGTTGGCAGCAGCATGAGGAGACCATTTAGTGGCTGAATGACACAGCCTGGAGTTGGCGGCAGCATGAGGAGACCATTTAGTGGCTGAATGACTCAGCCTGGAGGTGGCAACAGCCTGACGAGACCATAGGGCCTCACAATTGAAAAGATTAAAGATATTTTTTAACATTTAAATTGAAGATTTCAAATAGATGAGCTTCAAAAGTTTTATTTAATATTCCAGCAGAATGAGGAGACCACATGGCGGTACAGTGACACAGCCTGGAGGCGGCGGAAGCATGAGGAGACCATATAGTGGCTGAATTACACAGCCTGTTGTTTGCGGCAGCATGGGGAGACCATAAAGTGGCTGAATGACACAACCTGAAGTTGGCAGCGGCATGAGGAGACCATATAGTGGCTGAATGACACAGCCTGGAGTTGGCGGCAGCAAGAACAGACCATATAGTGGCTGAATGACACAGCCTGGAGTTGGTGGCAGCATGAGGAGACCATATAGTGGCCGATTGACATAGCCTAGAGTTGACGTCAGCATGAGGAGACCATATAGTGCCTGAATGACACAGTGTGGAGGTGGTGGCAGCATACGGAGATCATATAGTGGTTGAATGACACAGCCTGGAGGTGGCAGAAGCATGAGGAAAACATATGGTGGCAGAATGAGACAGCGTGGAGGTGGCAGCAGCATGAGACCATATAGTTGCAGAATGGGACAGCCTGGAGGTGGCAGCAGCATGAGGAGAACATATGGTGACAGAATGAGACAGCCGGGAGCTGGCATCATCATGAGGAGGACATATGGTGGAAGTATGAGACAGCCTGGAGGTGGCATCAGCAGCATCAAGAGTCCTGAAAGTGACCCGGTGACATAGTGAGGCGGTGGGTGGCAATACCAGTACCCAGTGACGATGGTGGGTGAAAAAAGGAGAACTTGGCAACAGAGGTGTTATCAGGTGAATAGCAGGATCAAAACAGTAGCTGAGGCACATAGGCAGAAGAAATCGGTCTCTTTTGTAAAAGTGTCAGTGTGCACAAGTAAGTATTGAGGATATGCATTACGTAAAACTTAACTTTTAATAATATTCTTAGGATAAAATATATGTACTCAACATTTTTTTGAAGTCAAACAAAAGGAAAGGTGTGCAAAAAACACCATGTACCACCTACTAGTGTTGCTCGCGAATATTCGCAATGCGAATTTTATTCGCAAATATTCGCGAATATAGCACTATATATTCGTAATTACGAACATTCGTTTTTTTGTTTTTTTCTTCACAGTACACATCACAGTGGTCACCCCTCTCTGCTTCCAGCTTGTGTGGTGTAAAGAAGGCTCTAATACTACTGTGTGAGACTGGCGTGCAAATTTTCGCATATGCGAAAATGTGCATATGCTAATTTTCGCATATGCAAATTTTCGCTTATGCAAATTTTTGTATATGCAAACTTTCGCATACGTGAATTTTCGCATATGCGAAAATAAAACGAGAATATTACGAATATGCGAATTTAGCGAATATATGACGAATATTCATCCATATATTCGCGAATATTCTCGAATTCGAATATGGCCTATGCCGCTCAACACTACCACCTACACCAAGTATTGATGTGATGCAAAGATGTGGTGTCCCAGTACAGGTACATTGTGTCAAGGTATTGTAGGCCCTGTCAGATCGAGACCTCCAGTGTCCTGGGGGCTCCCCTGCAGGGACTCAACCATTTCTAATGTGTATTTGTACTGTTATAACTTAGCAATTCGTTATTAGGTGTCTGTAGCTTTAAGTATGTTACCTAGCAACCTCATGCTTAGTCAGGGTATGTGAGCGTGGAGGACTGAGGGCTAGACTAAACTTTTGTGTAAGGTGTTATAATATGTTCTTACTTGTATGTAACTTTATTGTAAATCCTAAAGGGGATACAGACAACTCTATGATCCACAGCTGCCTGGCCAATGAGCTTTAGTTTAGCCTTCCCTTATAAGGGGTGGCATTTCCTGTGTAGAGGAGTTCAGGAGAGTAGAGGTGTGGAGGAGTAAAGGAGTTGAGTTGAGTTGAGTTCAGAGTGCAGAGTGAAGAATCCGCAGAGGAGTGAGAGAAAAGATGAGAGAGAGATAAGAAAAGCATGAAGTAACCCCAACTAATAGCAAGCCTTTACTTTAGCCTTGATCAGAGAATTCCTAAAGGACAATTCATTATCTCCTGGCGAAAAGCCACAAATCTACCGACACTTCAGTAAGTGACTTTAATCTCAAGCCTAATATAGCGCAGACCTAAAACTCCTAGTCCGGCCGTAAGAGCCAAGCATATATGCAATATCAAGTCCAGGCACTGCAAACTGTGTGGTTCTCTAGAGACTGTCTGTTAAACCTTTGGGAGACTTTGGTTGAGCGCTGTGGAGATTGTACCACCTATCTTCAAGTTAGTAAAGCCTCCGTTAAACTGCAACCTGGTGTGGAGTCAATTCTTTCTTTGCTAGCCTGTGGGGAGACGGAGTTCCCCGGACCTGTAGTACCCCGGGAGATACCAAGACTACAGTGGCGTCACGTGACATTAAGGGTTAATACCATCCGACCCTGGGTTCATAACCCCCCCCCCCCAAGAACCAAGTAGCTAACCCCAGCGTAGTGGCGGTCGCGGGTTTCCCTCGTGGTTACCACAAAGACGTCTAAAAGGTGAAAGGGTACAATGTATGGTTCATTGTAACTGGTGGGGTAAAAAACTTCCCCTGTAAGGCCCTACTCTCGCACTATTAATTCCCTTCTTGGCAAGTGTTACTTGCCCTAAAAAAGGGCGGCCCCACACAGGAACCTCTCCCTATTTCCACCTGCAAACACTGCCATTTCCCAGGGTGTTTAGGTGGAAAGAGGGAGAGGTTCCTATGTGGGGCCACCCTTTTTAATACGAGTAACAATTTCCTCGAAAAGGTGGAAGGAAACAACGTATTGTCCATTGTAGCAGGTGGGGGTAAAAAATTCTTGGCAAGTGTTACTCGACCCTTTTCCAACTCTGCTAGTTGCGGCCACAAATCAAGTTTGGCTGCCCAAAAGTCCAGCGGATCTTCAAGGTGTGTTGGCATGGTCATGTCAAGGTATGCCACCACCTGCTGGTTCAGGTCCTGCTCCAGGTCTACCTGCTGCTGATGAGTTGCTTCACTATGCGGGTGAAGAAAGCTACTCATCAATGACTGTAGACTCAGGCTGCTGCTGATGGAGCTGGTACTGCTCCTGCCACCCCACCCCTCCCCAGCAGCCATGGCAGTGGAATGTGAGCGTAGAGGGCCCCTCGAGTCAGACCTGCGAGATGATGGTGAAGATAGACATCAGCCAACTGACTAAGTAGGATGTCTCTGTAGTAGGTCAGTTTGTCCTCCCTCTCAGTGGGTGTAAAAAAAGACCCCCATTTTGTGCCGGTAGCGAGGGTCCAATAAGGTGGAGTCACTACGCAAGCAAGTGAGCATGCATCGTGCCATTTGTGCAAGTGACTCAAAGGGACTCCATCTTCACTGCATACTGCCACGGTGTGTCTGGGTTCTAAGTCTCACCTTCCTCATAACCCTCTAGCTGCTCATGCTCCTCCTCTCCTGTCAGATGAATAGAAAAACCTTGCGAAACATCTTGCAAAACCTAAACTGTGCTCAACTGTGCCCCTCCCCTCCTCCAGTTCAGCCCCCACAGGGCTCATGTGGCCGTGAGATGTAGGCGCCACCTCTCCAGTGCCCTGACCAACCATTGTCTCCAACACGATACGTGTTGTAGTAAATTAAGCAGTGGAATGACGTTGTTCATCCCATTATCCTGGCAACTGACTAATAATGTGGCTTCCTCAAAGTGCCTGAGCAAACGGCAGGTGTCACATATGAGCTGCCACTGGTTGACATTGAAGTTACACAGGGGAGTCCCCCTATCCGCTTGGATCATCAAGAAATCGATGATTGCTTTTCTCTGTTCGTATAGTCGGTCCAACATATGGAGGGTGGAATGTGTGGAAACGTTGCAAATCAGACTATGTTGGGGGATACCGTTATGACGCTGCAGATCAAGGAAGGTGTGCTTTGCAGTGTACGAGTGGCTGAAGTGCATGAAAAGTTTCCTTCCCATTGTTAGGATGTCTTGCAGATGGGGGGAAACACTTCAGGAACCGCTTGACAACCAGATTGAACACGTGTGCCATGCAGGGCGCATGTCTCAGGCTTCCTTGTCGCAGCGCAGACAAGATGTTCTTCCCGTTGTTGGTTACATGGTTCCCATTTCCAGTTTTCGAGGAGTAAGCCATGATTCGATTTCTTGATGAATGACTTTTAGCAGTTCCTCCCTTGTGTTACTCCGTTCGCCAAGGCAAACCATGTGAAGAACAGCGTGACACCGCCATGCCCTGCACACATGGTATGCTGGAGGGGCACTGAGACTTGTCCGTGCAGTGGAGGATGAGGAGGCGGAGTCGCACACTGTCACAGGACCAACGACCTGAAAGCGTGGAGGCAGAAGCGGCGTGACCTGTCCAAATTGCTGTTGTGGCTGTGCAGGAACCACATTCACCCAGTGGGCCGTAAAGAACATGTATTGTCCCTGACTGAAGTTACAGCTCCACACGTTGGCGCTGTAATGCAAATTGGTACACACTGACAGGCTCAAGGACTGGCCCACCTTCTGTTCCGCAAAATTGTGCAGGGCTGGTACTGCCTTCTTTGCAAAGAAATGATGGCTTGGGAATCTTCACCTTGGCTTGCTACTAGCCATCAGTTCTCTGAAAGGTGCAGAGTCCACCATTTGAAAATGGAGGGACTGCCGCACCAGCAACTTGGTCAGGAGCACATTCAGCTTCTGCGACGTTGGATGAGTGGGCGCATACTGTTGTCTCTTAGACACCACATCGGAGTCTCGGTTCTCCCTTTATGTTGATGCTGCATATGTTGACGCAGGGCCGTGGTGCCAACATTGGGACCCTGTCCACGCTTCACCTTCTGCCGACACATCTTGCATATGGCCAGGTTAACATTCTCCGGATGCTTGAAGAAAAACTGCCACACCCCCAAGTAGCTGATTTTCCCACACACAGTCCGCACAGTTTGACTGGTACTGCCGCAGGCTCCAGGATTCCACTACCTCCCGGGAATGTAGGCTGCCGCTTAGCAGGTGGTCTACCCCGGGCATGTTTGGCTCCAGACTTTTCACTTCGTCCACTATGCTGACTGTCAACCATGCTACCACCTTGCTGGCTCAGCTGTTGCCTCACGGGCAACCTACAGTCCTCTTCTGATGATGATGAAGCCCCTTCTGCACCGGACTCCCAAGTACGATCGGCTTTATCATCATCGATTTGTGTCTGCAAGTCACTGATGTGTTCCACAACAGTGTCTGCTTCAGGAGCCTGAATGCTCGCAACACCACCTCCCACGCCACTCTCCTCATCACTACTTGCCGCCCAGCAGAAGAAGCGGCGAAAGTCTCCTCCACTTCTTGGCTGGGCAGTAGCTGCTGACTGTCCTCTATTAGATCGTCCTCCTTAAATAGTGGAGCTGAACCAACAGCATAAGATACTTCTGTGGCGGAGGGAACAGCATAGGACAGAGGCAATGGACAGGAACTGCTCCTGGGCCATTCCAACTGAGGGTAGTGTCTGAGGAACCCACCGACTGTTGACTGGGGGTGTCAGATGTCACTTGTGATGAAGTGGATGACCGTGTTAATCAATCAATGACAACAGATGGGTTGCTGGTCGTGACCCGACGGCTAGCTGATACCGGGTATTCAGGCCTCTCACTGCGACACCTGCGGCCACTCCCCCCTAGTCTGCTGCGACCTCTGCCTGATGAATTTAGGCCTCTGCCACTCCTCTGTGAATGTCATGGCACTTCTCTGCCTGACATACTTTAAGCAGTATTTGTCTACAACACCAGCAGGTGTTTACTTTTGGCTAGCCTTTCACAGTATCTAGGCCCTTAAGACTTTAACAGGAACAAAATGGTACACCACATAGATGTATGTATGTGGTATGCACATATGAGGGGAAGATAATCCGGTCCAGTAGGTTTAAAACAGTATTTTTCTACAACACCAGCAGGTGTGTACTTTTGGCTAGCCTTTCACAGTATCTAGGCCCTTAAGACTTTAACAGGAACAAAATGGTTCACCACTTAGATGTACGTATGGGGTATGCACTTATGAGGGGAGGACAATGCGCTCCAGTACGCTTAAAACAGTATTTGTCTACAACACCAGTAGGTGTGTACTTTTGGCTAGCCTTTCACAGTATCTAGGCCCTTAAGACTTTAACAGGAACAAAATGGTTCACCACTTAGATGTACGTATGGGGTATGCACTTATGAGGGGAGGACAATGCGCTCCAGTACGCTTAAAACAGCATTTGTCTACAACACCAGTAGGTGTGTACTTTTGGCTATCCTTTCACAGCATCTAGGCCCTTAAGACTTTAACAGGAACAAAATGGTACACCACTTAGATGTACATATGTGGTATGCATATATGAGGGGAAGATAATCCGGTCCAGTGCGTTTAAAACATTATTTGTCTACAACACCAGCAGGTGTGTACTATTGGCTGGCCTTTCACAGAATCTAAGCCCATAAGACTTTAACAGGAACAAAATTGTACACCACTTAGATGTACATATGTGGTATGCACTTATGAGGGGAGGACAATGCGCTCCAGTATGCTTAAAACAGTATTTGTCTACAACACCAGCAGGTGTGTAAACTTTTGGCTGGCCTTTCACAGTATTTAGGCCCTTAAGACTTTAACAGGAAGAAAATGGTACACCACTTAGATGTATGCTCAGGTTACAATTAATAGAGGACAATATGCTTTTAGTGCTCTGCTCACCCTAACTGGCTGGCCACTATTAGCTTTTCAGTTGTTTCACACACCAGTGCTGCAGCACACGGTCGCTGTGTACTACACCCAAAATTGCACTCTCTCTCTCAGTCTCACTCCCTTCCCTATCAGTGCTTCTAGGCTGGATTTGGGCTTGAGGTGAATCACTGTTGTAAAAATGCTTTTCTGTGCAACACACACTGCTGTCTGTCCCTCTCTCTCTGTGTAATAGAATGCTGATGTTATTGGCCGCAAGATGGCTGCCGATTATATAGGGCTGTGACATCAAAGGGGTGGCTGGCTGCTGATGGGCTGCATGCTGCGTGGAATTCAGGGTCATGCCGCCGACCCTTGTTCCTGCCTTCACAGGATTTCTTGCCCCATGTCCTCACATGTGGATCCGCCATTTTATATGCCCGGCCCCTGAAGCCTGGACTGCACTAAATGGAGTTTAATGAAGTGGTTCGCGGCGATATTCGCATTCGTTACGAATAGAATTTTTCCTGAAATTTGTAATGAATTCGGATTCGTCAGATTTGATTCGCTCATACCTAGTTAGTGCATGAAATCATTTGCCTTGGCTCCTGATCCTGGGGCTTGAGACAACACAGCAGAAAGAGCAGGGGAAGCAGAGGGCCATGATATCCTGTTGCATGGTTATGCTATGACCCTGCCAGCTGAGCAGAAGCATTACAGTGACCTGTGCCCGCTTGCACCTGACATTGTTTCCTCATGAAAAAAAACAAAAGGCCTTCAGATGGACAGATTAACTGGAATACGATGAGAAGCATAAAATTCTCTGATTATTCTTGGAACATAAATATTCCCCTATTGGTCCAAAATCTCTCCAGGCAGTTAAATATTGCAGGACCCCACAGGATAAGAAGCAGGAGTCCCTTCTCGGTCAGAATACTTATATTATTGACATATGGAGAACTGGATGAATGTATAATGAATACAGCAACTTGGAGGTGACTTTGATTTTGATGTTGTATAGTCCAGGTATCTTAGTGCTAGTTTCTAGTGTTGAGCGGCATAGGCCATATTCGAATTCGCGACTATTCGTCATATATTCGCGAATATTCGCATATTCGTAATATTCCCGTTTTATTTTCGCATATGCGAAAATCCGTGTATGCGAAAATTACCATATGCGAAAATTAGCATATACAAAAATCAGCATAAGCGAAAATTCGCATATGTAAATTTTCGCATATGCGAAAATTCACACACCAGTCTCACACAGTAGTATTAGAGCCTTCTTTACACCACACAAGCTGGAAGCAGAGAGGGGTGATCACTGTGATGTGTACTGTGAAAGAAAAAAAAAAACGAATATTCGTAATTACGAATATATAGCGCTATATTCGCGAATATTTGCGAATTCGCGAATATGCGATATTCGCGAATAAAATTCGCATTGCGAATATTCGCGAGCAACACTACTAGTTTCTTGGGCACAGAGGGGAAATTAAGGTTGAAAGTCAATAGCCATTGTCTTTTTCGATCTTTGAATGTTTCTGAGACTGTTATAAGAAATACTGGAGATTGGCAATGTTATAATAAAAATGTAAACTTATCCTAAAGAGCTGAGAGGTGCAGAGATCTTTGTGGTAAGCCAGCAACTATTGTGGGATGGAAGCGATTATTAGAGAAGAATGGAGTTTTGATTAATGCTAAAATAAGTTATTGTAAGAAAATTCTGCCAATGACAAAAACAAAGCAACTTGTCAGGGTAAAAGAAATAAAAACTTTGCCAATCTTGCTCCAGGGTTTGTTCTGTTTGTGTTTAATTAATTTGTAGATGAAATGTGGTGTACAAGGAGAAATCTAGAGCTTGGCAGTAGGCTTTAAAGAATCAGGCTGTGAACTGAAATCCACCATCCAAGATAATTTTGTCAGATACAAGGACATGTAACTTTACAACTCTCCTGATAAATATCTCAGTCATTAGAAGAGCTGATGAGATTCTGTTTAAAGGAATAAAATGGATCCATTCTTAGCATCCAATGGTAATGCCCCAATGGGTGTGGACCCGTTAAGCTACATACCGGTTTGGCTTTGGGACAAACTTGGGAGTCTAAGTATTCCCCTGGTTTTCACCCTTTATCCTACTTCAGTAGGTGGAAGCTGGACTCCAGATGCAGGGGAAACATCAGGTCGATACTGCAGGAGTGGTCCCGGTATGTAGCAGCTGGCTAAGCAGGCCAGAATACCCCAGTGCAAAGCACCAGGGATACAAATAGGTGGGGCGAGCTGAGCAACAAATTCAGATAAAGCAGAGCTGTCTAGGTGTATAGAGCTGGTGCTGTTAGAACAGCAGAGCCGAGGAGCTTAGATGCAGCCAGATGAAATAGGGTTGATCAGCAGACAGAGGCGTGGTCGACAATCCAGGTCATGCACTGGAGAAGCAGACAGGTACAGAAGGATCAGGCTTTAGTCAGAGTCAAGTAACAGGCTATGGTCAAGGTGTCTGCCAGGGATAAGCGGAGGACAGGAATCAGGGACATGCATGGATCCTTAAAAAGACAGTCTGTGCTTGCATGTTGCCCCTACGGGGTGCGCCACAAACTGTTGCCGCCTGCAACAGTACAGAGGAGAATGTTCAGAGACTGCAGCGGGGAGGAGAAGCCGATCACTGATGATGATCTTAATTGTCTATTTCAGTGGTGAAATTGTGAGGAAACACCGTTAAGAAGGATTATCAGATGGTGAAAGGTAGCATGGAAGTTCATCAACTGTAATTCTGAAACATCAGCATAAGAGACTGGCTATATACCAAATAAGTATCAGACTTACCGTTATTTGCCCCTGGATTGTACATTTTAAAGGAGTACTCTACTGGAAAATGTTTGTTTTTAAATCAACTGATGCCAGAAAGCTAAACAGATTTGTAAATTACTTCTATTTAAAAAATCTTAATCCTTCCAGTACTTATCAGCTGCTGTATGCGCTACAGGAAGGTCTTTTCTTTTTGAATTTCCTTTCTGTCTGACCACAGTGCTCTCTGCTGACACCTCTGTCCATTTTAGGAACTGTCCAGAGGAGGAACAAATCCCCATAGCAAAGCTATCCTTTTCCGGTCAGTTCCTAAAATGGACAGAGGTGTCAGCAGAGAGCACTGTGGTCAGACAGAAAAGAAATTCAAAAAGAAAAGGACTTCCTGTGGAGCATATAGCAGCTGATAAGTACTGGAAGGATTAAGATTTTTAAATAGATGTAATTTACAAATCTGTTATACACAATGATTGGTGTATGATTACTGGTTTGGATGCAGAGCAGTGAATGTGTTATAAATATTGTGTATAAATAATGTCTTAGTATGACACACAAATTTTATGCCTCCACTAAATGCTTAGACACTGTGTAATGGTCATTGCTCCATGCCTGAAGGGTGGGTTAAATGGAGCGATATAGAGAGTGTAAAGAACTGGATTCTAAAACCGAACAAAACAATAATGTGAAACTTCTTTCAAATGGGTGTAGAAAAATCATCATCAAGCATAGGATGTCCATTTTACCTGAAAGACATATGGTAAGGGGCGCTGCTCTCGTGGTGCAACCCACATAGAGTAAATAAATGGATATATTAGTCAGTCATAAATATGCTCTCCTTTTCTCATGTTTGACACAACACTGTTACAAATCTGCATTTTTTGTCTACCTCAGATCGATGGAGACCAATGCTTAAAGGGTACCTCTCATCAAAAAAACTTTTGATATATTATAGATTGATGTATGCAGAATAACTTCACAATTGCATGTTATTAAAAAATATGCTTCTTTCTATTTAATTTTCCACTTTGAAGAAATGACCACTAGGGGTCTCCCTACCAGTCCTGGCAGCAAGCATTTCAGACTCATGCTGGAGTCCTAAACACCACGAGCTGCCAGTCTGCTTTGTTCACAAAGGAGAACACTCAGATCTGCCAGCCTGCTTTGTTCACAGCCTGTTTGGCTGTGAACAAAGCAGGCTGGCAGCTCTGAGTGTTTAGGACTCCAGCATGAGTCAGAAATGCTTGCTGACAGGACTGTTCGGGAAAAATACAATAGAAAGAAACATATTTTTCATTAACATATTATTGGAAAGTTATTCAACATTCATTAATCTAAAATATATCAAAAGTTTATTTGATGAGAGGTACCCTTTAATCTATGACATAAGTCGCTCCTATTGTTCACCATGAGGGTGGCAGCTTGGTGTCATGGAAGGTATTAGGCTTTTTGTTTGCTAACACTGAGTATTATTCTCATTGCTCAGTTATTTCTATTCCATAATCTCCAAGGAAATGTCAGATTTCACCCTTCACTGGAGCAGAGGAATGTTTATCCCAGGAGCCCACTTCATTCTAGGCATTAAAGAAAACCCTTTGGCATTAGTTTTGGTAGCCTTTATACATTTGCACATTTGTGTACTTGCAGCTACCGGATATTCAATGGTTATGATTTTTCTTTATTTTATTAAAATCTGTGCATTTATTAACATCTTTGCATTTAGATACAGTATGGGCTCAAATACATTGTACAAGTTGTATGGCGTCATTGTGTCCACCTTACTGTACCGCTATATGCCTCTGAATTTCATAGGAACGCACACCTATTTCTGGAATCTAGAATAAAATATAAATTGCCAATTTCTTTTAGCCCATTCCTGCCCTATGATGTATAGTTGCGTCATGGGCAGCAATTGGTTTACACAAAATTACGTATATTTACATATTTTTACACAAACCATCTTTGAATCGAGTGCAGGGGCTACGCTCTCGCATCAGGGGCGGTGAGACATAGCTGCTATAAGCAGCCAGGACTCACCTCTAATGCCCCAAGCAGCAGGGATTGTTCTGTTGCCCGGCATTAGCCCTTTAGATCCTGCGATCAAAGTTGATCCCGAGTTGGATCAAATGGTAGCTACCTGCCTCTGTGTCATTCCGATAGCCTCAGCAGCCTCTATGAGTGGGGAGCCAATAACACCGATCAATACTTTGTCTATGGCACAGCATTGGACAGTGTATGCAATAAAAATTTGGGAAAAAGAAAATTATGATAAATATAAGTACCGTATTTTTCGCCCTATAGGACGCACCGGCATATAAGACGCACCCAATTTTAAAGGTGCAAAATCTAGAAATAAAAGATTCTGCACCCAACAGTGATCTTCAACCTGCGGTCCTCCAGATGTTGCAAAACTACAACTCCCAGCATGCCCGGACAGCCGTTGGCTGGATAGGAGGTAGTACTCACCTGTCCCCGCCGCTCCGGACCCGTCACCGCTCGTCACCGCTGCCCTGAATGTCGCTCCATCGCCCTGGATGTCGCTCTGTCGCCGCGTCCCCGTGGTGTCCCCGACGCTCCGGACTTCTTCTTCCCCGGGATCCACGCTCTCCGTCATCACGTCGCCGTCATCATGCCGCTACGCACGCCGCTCCTATTGGATGACGGCGTGCACGACGACGTGATGACGTCGAAGGAGAGGGCAGGGGATCCCGGCACGGAGCAGACACCGAGGAGGCAGGTAAGGTCCCTCCCGGTGTCCTGTAAGCTGTTCGGGATGTCCCGAACAGCCCGACTGAGCAGCCGGGTTAGTGTTATTTTCGCTTCAGACGCGGCGGTCAGCTTTGATCGCCGCGTCTGAAGGGTTAATACAGGGCATCACCGCGATCGGTGATGTCCTGTATTAGCGGAGGGTCCCGGCCATTGATGGCTGCAGGTATTCGCCGTATAAGACGCACCAACTTTTCCCCCCCAGTTTTGGGGAAGAAAAAGTGCATCTTATACGGCGAACAATACGGTAACCTTCCCCCCCCCCCCATAAAAGTTTACATCACCCCTCTTTTCCAGCCAATGGCTGTCCGGGCATGCCGGGAGTTGTAGTTTTGCAACAGCCTGAGGCACCCGGGTTGGAAAAACAATCTTAGGCTATGCTCACACAGCAGAAAATGTGCGGAAAACACTGGCAGATATTCTCCACATTTGCATGTTCCGCCAGTTCCAGGCCCGCTTGGAAATGTGCCATCTCAATTGACGGCAATGCATTTCTGTGCAGAATCTGCAGAAACAATAAACATGGTCATTATTTCTACAGATGCTAGAATCGTCCTTGTCCCTATCTTATATGAAGGATAGCCTTATGCCTACACTATGCATGCTTAACCTCCTTCACTGTATTTGTAGCGACCACTTCTGCAGGAAGGCTATTCCATGCATCCACTACTCTCTCAGTAAAATAATACTTCCTGATATTACTGCATAAACCTTTGCCCCTCTAATATAAAACTATGTCCTCCTTTTCTTTTAAATCTCCTCTCCTCCTTTACTGTGTTGAATCTCTTTATATATTTAAAAGTTGCTATCATATCCCCTCTGTCTCTTCTTTCTTCTGTACATAATAAGGTTTTATCCTGAAATCCATGTACTAGTTTAGTATCTTCTCTGGACTCTCACCAAAATATCTATATCCTTCTGGAGATAAGACCTCCAGTACTGCGCACAATACTCCAAGTGAGGTCTCACCAGTGTTCTGTAAGTGCTCATGCCTTCCCTCTCTACTGTTAATCTATCTCCCTATACACCCATGAGCACTTCCCTCTCTACTGCTAAGGCCTCTCCCTATACACCCATGAGGGAGGTAGCGACCATTTGGATCAACTCATGCTGTGGCCGACACGGGAGAGCTGCAGCAGAGCCTTGAGAGCAGGAGATTGCAGGGGTCCCAACGGTCGGACCCCCCACGAACAAACGCTTATCTCCTATCCTGTGGATAGGGGATAAGTGTTATATTACTGCAGATGTCCTTTAAGTAGTTTAACCTACAACGTGTTTATTATTGAGACTTTTATCTACAATGAGACCATATTACACACACACACATATATATATGCTTTTTTTCTTTTTTTCTTTCTTTTTTTTTTTTAATAGCTGCAAGTTTGGACTTCTTTTTGAGTCACTTTTCTATGAGAAGTAATAGGTTACTATTTTTCCACTATTCTGATTTATATCTTTGGCAGCAGCAATGTGGCTTTGAAACATTTCCATTTATGGGTAAAGTAAAGCCTGAAACTATCCAGAAGACCAGAGCTGAGAAGGAAACTGTTTCACTTTCTGTCTAAAATATTTCCATCTACGATTACATATTGTGGGAAAGAGTTGAAAAAAGTAACAAGAACTTTCTATTATGAAATACATCAGATAAATGTGTTGGTACAAAATATTTGCCATTCCCAGACCTCATAAACAGCCAGTGTCCTTCTTAAAGCATGGAACATTCCCTTAGGAATTCCATGGGAAATAACTTCCTCATTGGCTTATGGCTGGAATTGCTGGAGAGCCTAAGGCTAGGTTCACACTATGGAATTTCCGCCTGCAATTCTGCTTAGAAATTGTAGGCAGAAATTCCGCTTACTAAAATGTAGAGTGTAGTGAATGGGTTTCGGTTCACAAATTCACATTTCGGAATTTGTGAAGCGGAATTTGTGAAAGGATAATCCGCTTGAAAATTTCCGCCTGGAGAATGGCGTTGCTCATTCTTCAGACGGAAATACTCGCAGAACACATTGCAGTTTATTGGAGACTGCAGAGTCCACGCTGGCCGCACTCAGAATCTCTGGGCAGAAATTTTCCGTCTGGAGATTCCGCAGTGTGAACCTAGCCCAAGACTGGGTTCACACTACGGAATCTCTGGGCAGAATTTCTGCCGGAGATTTAGCTGGCGGCACTAAGACCGCATGGACTGCATTGCCGTCCCCATAGATGGCAATGCATTTCTGAGTAGATCTCCCAAAAGATCCACCCAGAAATGCATTGCCGTCTAGGGGGACGGCAATGCAGTCCATGCGGTCTCAGTGCCACTGGCTTAATCTCCAGCAGAAATTCTGCCCAGAGATTCCGTAGTGTAAACCTAGCCTAAGGGTCTATTCACATGGCAAAATTTCCGCTAGCAGAATTCTGCCCCAAATTAAAGCCAATAGACTGCTATGGGATTCCGCGCTCCCATTCACACTTCTGAATTTCCACTTGTCTATGGGCTTTAATTTAAGGTGAAATTCCGCAAGCGGAAATTCTGCTGTGTGAAGAGACCCTTAGGCTGGGATCACACTGTGGAATTTCTGGGCAGAATTTCTGCCAGAGATCAAGCCGGCATCACTAGGACCACGCGGACTGCATTCCCATCCCCATATTTGTCAATGCATTTCTGAGCAGATCTCCCAAAAGATCCACCCAGAAATGCATTGCCGTCTATGGGCACGGCAATGCAGTCCGCGTGGTCCTAGTGCTGCTGGCTCAATCTCCGGCAGAAATTCTGTTCAGAAATTCCACAGTGTGAACCCAGCCTTAGACTGACTGAAGTACATTGCATTCTAATATGGGATATCTAAGTGGTGAATGAATTACAAGGACTACCTTGCTGTACCTCAAATGTGTGAGGAACTGCTGAGTGTATTAAAGAAATGATCTCTCAGATATTATCAGATATTAATTTGCTACTTATATTACATCTACATTGGTAACTAAACGGAGGTTAGAGGAAAAGAGTCATAACTTGTGAAAGAACACTGGTGACATAATGTGAGAGTGATGGGGCTTGGTATAGCATTGCGGACTTAAAACTATGGAGGGATAGTCAAAGGTTTTAGTGCTTTTTTATGTAATTTGCAACAGATTTAACAAAAAAGTGGAGTGCCACCTTTTTTTTGTAGCAAGAAAGAAAAGGTAACACGTAGCGACTCACCACTTCTGTAGATTCTTGTTTAATAGTGCTGGTGAACATACAGCTAGCACAAAAACAACAGGAACGGGTGTGCAGGGAGGGTTAGACGTGGCGGGGGGAGCTCGAGACAATGGATCCTATTTCGCGTCCAGTGACGCTTCTTCCGGTCCTAGTGAGCCCAGGTGAGTCCATTTCTTATGCATCCTGCCCCTCTCGGGGGTGGAGCTAATGGATGCGAACAGACAATGTGAACATAAACATATACGTGAATGTAACACCTATAATGTGATCACCCAGTTAAAAAATATACATCAACCAGACCTGTCACAGGTAAGGGGACAGATCATGTCGATCATTCAGACCCAATGCGCCTAAAGCGTTGAGTCGGCTGATCCAATCAATTTCTTTTCTCATGAGAATTTTATTGCGATCTATCCCCTGTCCCTGTATTAATACCCTTTCTATGCCTGCAAACTTAATTGTATTAAGGTCATTTTTATGGACGTCTCTCATGCGTAGAATGAATTTGGGGGCTCCTTTTCCAGTTTTTAAACTATATAGATGTTCTCTGATTCGTTGATTCAGTTGTCTTTTAGTTTTTCCTATATAGTAAAAGCCGCAGGTACACATGAGGCAATAAACCACATGTGTACTGCGGCATGAAATAAACTGTTGTACGGTAATGTGGACTCCTCCTAGTGAAAATTCTTGTTGTCCTAGATTGTATTTACAGAAGCTACAATTTTTACATAGGAAATTACCATTGGGGGCTGTTTTATGGAGCCATGTTGTGGCATCCTGTTTATTTTGCCTAGCGGACAATTTTTTGATGTATCCTCCTATTGTGATATTACGTTTATAGGTTACTATAGGATGATTTTTAGCTATTTTTTCTAGGTCGGGATCAGCTTCGAGTATATACCAGGTTTTTTTAATGGCTTGGCTGATAAGACTATTCATGGGTGAGTTATGGAATGTGAAGACAAACCGCTGCGTCTTATTTTTTTGCTTTTTTTTCCTCCTAATTTCCTGTCTATTCTTACTCTCTACCTTTTCATAAGCCCTCTCTATGGTTTTTTCCGGATAGTTGCGTTCGATTAACCTTTGTTTTAACTCTTTTGCTTGTAATTGGTATCCTGTATCTTCTGAATTAATTCTTTTAAGTCGCATAAACTGACTGTATGGGATGCTGTTATGGACATGTTTGGGGTGAGAACTGTTATAATGTAGTAATGAATTCTGCATAATATCTTTCCGATATCCTGTGGTTTTCATTCGGTTGTCTTCTATCCAAATTTTAACATCTAGGAAATCTAATGATTTGCCTCCAAACTGATATGTGAAATACATATTTTGTTGATTTTGTTCGTTCATATATTTAACAAAATCTTGGAAGATTATTTCATCTCCGTCCCATATTATGAAGATATCATCCACGTAGCGGAGATATTTTTTAATTCTAGAAATATATGGATTGGACGTGGAAAATATCATTTTATTTTCTAATATAGCCAAATAAATGTTAGCGTACGTGCAAGATACCGGGGTACCCATTGCGGTACCCCGGTTCTGCACGTACCAAGTGCCGTCTTGCATGAACGTATTCTGAGTCAGAACTAAATCCATACCTTTACAGACGAAGTCTTTGAACAGGTCGGACTTGTCAGAGCCGTTCAAAAAAGTCTGGAGAGCCCATATACCCGCATTGTGTGGTATGCGGGTATATAGGCTCTCCACATCAATAGATGCCAAGCGATAAGTAGATTCGCAGCTGAAATCTTGCAAGATGTCCAACAGCTCATCTGTATTTTTAAGATAGGCTGGGATGCTGGGTAATAGGGGGGACAGAAGCCATTCTAAGTACGACGACAGGGCCTCGGTCGTCGACCCAATCCCCGAGACGATAGGTCGTCCCGGGGGTTGGGTCAACGACTTATGGACCTTGGGGACAATATACCATCGGGCTGGTCGTGGTATCTTGGGGATCAAGCGTTCTGCCATTTTATCACCTATTAGTCCCTGTCGTGTGAAGCTAGTTAAGAAACCCCTAAGTTTGTTCATAATTTTGCCTGTGGGGTTCTCTTTCAATTTGGTGTATACTTCTTGGTCGGATAGCTGTCTAACCACCTCTTTGTCATGTTGGTCTTTGCTCCATATTACTATGGAGCCTCCCTTGTCGGCTTTTGACACCTTTAGATGTGTCTGTTTTGCTAACCATGTAAGTGCCTTTTTCTCTTTGGCAGTAATATTGTGTTGTTTCTCTGGATAGATCAATGCCTTAACATCTTTCATTACGGCCTTTTCAAACAGATCGATTGACCCTCCGGGGGCAACAGGGGGGTTAAATGTGGAGGGATTACCTCCTTTGAAATATTGGGGCTCGTTAGAATCTATAACCTCCTTTTCATGTTGTCCACAGAGGAAGTCAAGGATCTCAGTTTCTTGTTGTGTGAACTCTGATATGGCACTATATTGGAAGCTATTCACATTACATGGGATTTCTCCCTCTTTTAATATTTCTTGATGCGTTTTTATGCTGCTGAAAAATTTGTGAATATTTATTTTTCTCAGTGCCTTATAGAGCTCAATTTCAAAATGATGGAACTTGAAGTCCTCGGTAAGTCCAAAGTTAAGTCCTTTTGACAAAGCAGATAAACAGGAATCCGATAATTCGGTATGTGTAAGGTTAATGACATTTTTATACGATTTTATTTCATCCAGGAAACCGTCTTGCGTTTTTTGTTCTTGTTCCTTTGGAAAGTTCCGCTTCTTGCGTTTTCCTCTCCTGGTCGGTCTCCTAAAGGGAGGGCTGGTGATTTTTGTGGAGGTCTGGAAACATCATTCTTTTTAGTTTCGTCAGATGAGCTGCTCTCCCTCTCTGTTGTTAGGTAGTCTGTCTTGCGTTTGTTTTTATTTTTATTACTAGCCCGTCTATATCGACTATGGGCCGGTTGTGATCTCATCCATGAGAATATCTTCCCTTCCTCAAAATCGCGTTTATCCCGGATATATTTGTCGCGTTTTTGGGCTTTAATTTCTACTTGGAGTGAAGACAATTTTTTTTCCAAATTTTTATTGAATTGGTTAAATTTTTCTTCTGTGGTCCGGGTCCTCATTTCTAACTTGGCTTTACATAGGGCTGTGGTTAGTGTTTCATAGTCTCTATTATTTTTCTCCAACACCAAGCGTTGGATATTCATAGAGTGCTTAAGGTGTTCATCTTCCCATTGTTTGATAAAGACAGGGTCGTCTAAAAATTGCGATGGATTTTTGAACACACGTAGTCCTCTTGGGACCCGACTCGCCTCTATGTATGCTGTGAGTGACTGTATTGTCCAAAAAGTCCTTAGTTCTTTTTCAGCTAGGTTATGGATTTTACTTTCCAAGGCTTTTAAGCTGATGAGTTGTATATCATCACGGGTATTACAGGTCTGGAAAAACTCCCCCGCGTCTGCTCTCCCTGCTGTCAGGTCACACTCCATCTCCACTTCTTCAAACAGTGGGTCCACCTGATTAGTAGGTGTGGAGCCTGTCGGCGTGCTCATGGTATAACAAGGTTCGTACAAAGTCTGTAACAAGTAAGCAGAAAGACCTGGCACAGCTGACTGACGGCTCTCGGTACCGTGGCAAGGTGATGAGACCTATCCGTTCCTGACTGGTGGAGTGTGGTGCTAAACGTGTATAAGAAGCAAGCGTATACGTTTGTAGCAAGAAAGAAAAGGTAACACGTAGCGACTCACCACTTCTGTAGATTCTTGTTTAATAGTGCTGGTGAACATACAGCTAGCACAAAAACAACAGGAACGGGTGTGCAGGGAGGGTTAGACGTGGCGGGGGGAGCTCGAGACAATGGATCCTATTTCGCGTCCAGTGACGCTTCTTCCGGTCCTAGTGAGCCCAGGTGAGTCCATTTCTTATGCATCCTGCCCCTCTCGGGGGTGGAGCTAATGGATGCGAACAGACAATGTGAACATAAACATATACGTGAATGTAACACCTATAATGTGATCACCCAGTTAAAAAATATACATCAACCAGACCTGTCACAGGTAAGGGGACAGATCATGTCGATCATTCAGACCCAATGCGCCTAAAGCGTTGAGTCGGCTGATCCAATCAATTTCTTTTCTCATGAGAATTTTATTGCGATCTATCCCCTGTCCCTGTATTAATACCCTTTCTATGCCTGCAAACTTAATTGTATTAAGGTCATTTTTATGGACGTCTCTCATGCGTAGAATGAATTTGGGGGCTCCTTTTCCAGTTTTAAACTATATAGATGTTCTCTGATTCGTTGATTCAGTTGTCTTTTAGTTTTTCCTATATAGTAAAAGCCGCAGGTACACATGAGGCAATAAACCACATGTGTACTGCGGCATGAAATAAACTGTTGTACGGTAATGTGGACTCCTCCTAGTGAAAATTCTTGTTGTCCTAGATTGTATTTACAGAAGCTACAATTTTTACATAGGAAATTACCATTGGGGGCTGTTTTATGGAGCCATGTTGTGGCATCCTGTTTATTTTGCCTAGCGGACAATTTTTTGATGTATCCTCCTATTGTGATATTACGTTTATAGGTTACTATAGGATGATTTTTAGCTATTTTTTCTAGGTCGGGATCAGCTTCGAGTATATACCAGTTTTTTTTAATGGCTTGGCTGATAAGACTATTCATGGGTGAGTTATGGAATGTGAAGACAAACCGCTGCGTCTTATTTTTTTGCTTTTTTTTCCTCCTAATTTCCTGTCTATTCTTACTCTCTACCTTTTCATAAGCCCTCTCTATGGTTTTTTCCGGATAGTTGCGTTCGATTAACCTTTGTTTTAACTCTTTTGCTTGTAATTGGTATCCTGTATCTTCTGAATTAATTCTTTTAAGTCGCATAAACTGACTGTATGGGATGCTGTTATGGACATGTTTGGGGTGAGAACTGTTATAATGTAGTAATGAATTCTGCATAATATCTTTCCGATATCCTGTGGTTTTCATTCGGTTGTCTTCTATCCAAATTTTAACATCTAGGAAATCTAATGATTTGCCTCCAAACTGATATGTGAAATACATATTTTTTTTGATCAACTGGTGCCAGAAAGTTAAACAGATTTGTAAATGACTTCTATTAAAAAATCTTAATCCTTCCAGTACTTTTTAGGGGCTGTATACTACAGAGGAAATGTTTATCTTTTTGGATCTCTCTTATGCCATGACCACAGTGCTCTCTGCTGACCTCAGCTGTTCATTTTAGGAACTATCCAGAGCAGGAGAAAATCCCCATAGCAGACATATGCTGCTCTGGACAGTTCCTAAAATGGACATCAGAGGTCAGCAGAGAGCACTGTGGTCATGACATAAGAGAGATCCAAAAAGATAAACATTTCCTCTGTAGTATACAGCCCCTAAAAAGTACTAGAAGGATTAAGATTTTTTAATAGAAGTAATTTACAAATCTGTTTAACTTTCCGGCACCGGTTGATTAAAAAAAAAAAAAAAAAAAAAGGTTTCCACGGTAGTACCCCTTTAAATGATTTTGCCCAATTTGTACCTCGTTTAACCCATGCTCATCACAAAAAAAAAAGTTCCTATGTAATCTGTGCTATATAATCAAAGGGAATACTCCACTTTTTAGTGCACAAATGTTTCACAGTTTATACCACTGCTTAAAGGGGTACTCCGCCCCTAGACATCTTATCCCCTATCCAAAGGGTCCTGCCGCTGGGGACCCCCGCGATGTCCCTGCTGCACCTGACCTTCGTTTAGAACGTTGGGTGCAGTGCCGGAGGCTCGTGATGTCGCAGCCATGCCCCCTTAATGCATGTCTATGGGAGGGGGAGTGACGCCAGCCACGCCCCCTCCCATAGACTTTCATTGAGGGGACGGGGCGTGACGTCACAAGGGGGCCGGGCCATGACATCACGATCCTCCGGCCCCTGTATTGTGAGTCATCAGACATGTAGCGAACTTCGCTCCATCCAGCAGATGACATGGGCGGCTGCAGGAGAGATCACGGGGGTTCCAGCGGCAGGACCCCCGCGATCAGACATCTTATCCCCTATACTTTGGATAGGGGATAAGATGTCTAGGGGCGCAGTACCCCTTTAACTTTACTTCAGGAATTTGCAGTACATACGTATGGACACGAATGGAACGTGTATGGAACCGTATACATGTGCGTTTCCCATTGACGTCCATGTTAAAAAAAACTTGACTGATACACAACCTTGTGTCTGAACTTGACTGATGGACAATCCTGTCGGGATCCTGGTAAAGAGGTCTGGACTTGACCTCCTCTCACTCTCCTCTCCTCCACTACACTGATTAGCTCCTCCCCATCTAGACAGACCTGGGGGGAGCAGGGCAGGAGGCCTTGATTGGCCAAAGTACTCATGTGGTTCTCTGTGCTTCCTCCTGCACAGACAAGATTAACTCTTTATAAGACAATACAGATTACAAGACAATAAATAAATGACATTACATTTAAATATATTACAATGCATATAATATATAAACCTGAGCTGTGGGCCGGAGCAGACATGATAAAGTGACATCCACCTGACAGGTCAGGTGGACACGTGTGTTCAGCACTGGGACACCTCACATGTCTCTGATCTAAATCTAAGTCCTATTTTGTCCTGGTCAGGCCTGGACTGAGACCAAAAATAGGCCCGGGCATATTAGACTATGCAGCCCATGTCTTTTGGGTGGGCGTCCCAGCAGTCGAACCCCCACCAAAAGAAAATGGGCTGCATAGTTTAAAACCAACTTGGTTCAAGAGGCAGTCCAACTGTTGCACAATCATGTCTGGGGAGCTTCAGCCATTATGGGACTTGTAATTTTGTAACAGCAGGAGAGCCACAGATTGGGGTATATTGTCACCCATCACCACTGCTGAACTTACAAGTGACTACAGCAGTGATGGGACAGTCAGGAGAATACACAAGGATATCACTGACCTGAGTCATGTCTTCTCTATAGTCTTTCCTTTTCTTCTTCATCTGGTGCAGACGCCATGTCTACTACCAGCTACATTTTCATCTTTAGTCTTACACTCGGACATCATTGGCTCTTCACTTGCAGATCCTTGTTCTTTATATGTAGACAATAATCATTATAACCCTGAAATATACAGCGCCACCCGAATATAACCCTGCCAGACCTCTTGCCCGGCTAAATAATACTGCCACACACTGTTTTGTCTGTATGGCAGAATCCCACCCGTGTACTGCCCTCCCCTAGACCCCTAGGTAGCCCCTCCTCCTTCAGAATCATAAGGGCTTGTCCACATTGTTAACAATAAGCCGGCGGAATGTCTTCTTGCAGCATGCACCACGAAAGTCATCAGCAGTAAGAACACGCAAAAATGCGTCACCTCTTAAGCGGCAATGCAGTTCGGCAGAATTCTACCAGTGAAATGCTTTCTTTACAGCTTATCCACATCCTACATATGTCGTTTATAGCAGACCCCCACTAGCATTGCACTGCAAGATTTTGGTCGCCTCATCCAGTTGATGAGCAGCCACCCTGGAGCGCAGAGGTTCAAGAGGTCCTTGATTCAAATACAAATGCCCGCTAATGCACAATTTTTTCTTGGTGGAGCATTGGGGTCAGACAGAAAAGAACCATAGAACTTCCTCTGTAGTATAAAGCAGCTGATAAGAGTAAAGAGCTTTAAATACAAGTCATTTACTAATCTGTATAAATTTTTGGCACCAGTTAATTAAAAAAAAAAAATTGACACACGAGTATCCCTTTAAGATCCACGAATGTAACTCTTTGATCTTTTTGTGGTTTGACAAAACTTACATCTAAGTTACATTTATAGATTGAACCCACCACCTTCACACTGTAAGGTGGCAAGGCTAACCACTTAGCATTCAGGGATCTTGACATAGCAAGTTGAGAGCTAGCTCCACCTTAGGTTGGAGTCCCCTCCCCCCCTCCCCTTCCTCTGTGCAGTTGCTCTGTGTGCCAAAACAGGCCAAGACCTTGGTTGCCGCATTTGCCTGACAAGCAGCTCCCACGGCCTAGTGGTTAGAGCAGCCGCCTTGTAGCGAAGAGGTTGTGAGTTCGAATCCTGTGAAGACCATGAAGATGGAAGCTGTTAAAAGAGATGGATTGTGAGAACCTCGGATGTCTGGTGGGCTTTTATATGCCTTTGTATTTTTATTTTATTTTATTTTTTTTATATCAAGAAAATGGTCTCCCCCTCTGCAATCCACCACTGCCTCCAGCCCTTCACACCAACTACCACCACTGCCTCCAGCCCTTCACACCAACTACCACCACTCCTTCTCCCCAACTACCACCTTGGACCCCAACTACCACCCATGGATGGACTGAGGCGAGGTGGATGTCAAGGAGAGTGGAATGGAGAGCAATGGATCGGGGGACTGGAGCATGTCGCTGGATGGACTGAGGCGAGGATGATGTCAAGGAGAGCAGTTGTCGAGGTAAGTGGTTAGAGGGCAGGGTTGTTCCACTCCCGCGGAATTCTGTCAGCGGAATAGACATTTGGCCACAGAATAAACATGTTCTGCTGCAGCGATTCTGCAGTGTGCACAGAGCAGCAGAATCCCATTGGAAACAATGGAACTCTGCTGCAAGCGGAATTTCACCGGTGGAATGTCTGCAGTGTGGACGAGCTTTAAGACCCCCCCCCCCCCCCTGACACCTTAGTCCTCCTCCTCCAGACCTCCTAAGTCCTCTTCCAAACTCATCTGCTTGCCTAAACCCCTAAGTCCTCCTTTAGACCCCTTTGTCCCCACTCTCCTCCACACTCCTCTGCCCCCGCTCATTGCCCCTTCTCCTCTGCTATACTGCCCCCTACCCAGTCCCTCTGTTATCCTCCACACGCCTCAGCCACCCCCAAGCCCCTCTGTCATCCTCCACACTGCACAGCCATCCCTCCAACAAGCCCCTCTGTCATCCTCCACACTGCACAGCTGGGGCACAGGAGTACCCCTTTAAATGTTGTAGTATACATAGGCAATCTAGCAAAATGGTGTGCTAGAAACGGTGTGACTATGATGAATTTGAAGTGTGTAGAATTTTTTTCAGGGTTGTTCTATATGTTCTATTGCCGACATTTATCAATGAGTTTACACCTTTTTTTCTCCGTACAAAAGGCGCTATTTTGGCGCACTGTATGTTATTTTGCGCCTTTTGGTGGTAGAATATTTTAGTCATTCCAGATGTTTTGGAGTAGCAGTACACGCTTTCCAATTCAGCGTATGCCGTGGACTGAAATTTATGAACTGCGCCTTTTTGTAAAAAGGCACAAAAAAGGCGCAAAGCCACTGAAAAGTGTCTAAAACTACACCAGCCCAGACCTGGCGTAGCTTTTTGGTGTATGTGAAGAGAGAAATTTCAGAAAATGTGACCTGCACAAAATGTATCAAATGCTCTGTGACCATTTAATACATTTGGTGCTCCTACACATTACCAGCACACACAAAAAGGGTGTAAAAAAATGCTTCACTTACACCTACAATCATAAATGTGGGCCTATATGCTTATAAATGGGCCACACATGTTTGGATTGTAGTCACACCATGTATACTACATTAGACTACATAAAATCAATGAATCAGGCGCAGGTATAATACGAGCTGGCATCAGCATGCCGTCCAGACAGTTAGTAGACGATTTCAGATGCGTTCACATTTATTGCTGTCATCTTACAACCATCACCACATAAATATTACTAAATATACTCGGATAAAACAATTCACACAGCAATACATGGTGACAACCATGATAGCGACTTGGCGAGCACCACATATGTAGACCCTCAAGGTGTGTTCACACATTCAGGTGTCAATTGCAATTATTGAATACAAAAGCAGGAACAGATTATAAATGGAGGACACAAAGAAAATATTATTTTTTAATTAATTTCTAACTTTGTTTAACCCCTTAAGGACGCAGGACGTAAATGTACGTCCTGGTGAGGTGGTACTTAACGCACCAGGACGTACATTTACGTCCTGTGCATAACCGCAGGCATCGGAGCGATGCCCGTGTCATGCGCGGCTGATCCCGGCTGCTGATCGCAGCCAGGGACCCGCCGGCAATGGCCGACGCCCGCAATCTCGCGGGCGTCCGCCATTAACCCCTCAGGTGCCGGGATCAATACAGATCCCGGCATCTGCGGCAGTTCGCGATTTAAATGAATGATCGGATCGCCCGCAGCGCTGCTGCGGGGATCCGATCATTCAGAACGCCGGACGGAGGTCCCCTCTCCTTCCTCCATCCGGCTCCCGGCGTCTCCTGCTCTGGTCTGTGATCGAGCAGACCAGAGCAGGAGATGACCGATAATACTGATCTGTTCTATGTCCTATACATAGAACAGTTCAGTATTAGCGATCATGGTATTGCTATGAATAGTCCCCTATGGGGACTATTCAAGTGTAAAAAAAAAATGTAAAAAAATGTAAAAGTAAAAGTAAAAAAAAAAGTGAAAAATCCCCTCCCCCAATAAAAAAGTAAAACGTCCGTTTTTTATAGACATATTTGGTATCGCCGAGTGCGTAAATGTCCGAACTATTAAAATAAAATGATCCCGTACGGTGAACGGCGTGAACGAAAAAAAAAAAAAGTCCAAAATTCCTACTTTTTTAATACATTTTATTAAAAAAAATTATAAAAAATGTATTAAAAGTTTTTTATATGCAAATGTGGTATAAAAAAAAAGTACAGATCATGGCGCAAAAAATTTGCCCCCATACCGCCACTTATACGGAAAAATAAAAAAGTTAGAGGTCATCAAAATAAAGGGATTATAAACGTACTAATTTGGTTAAAAAGTTTGTGATTTGTTTTAAGCGCAACAATAATATAAAAATATATAATAATGGGTATCATTTTAATCGTATTGATCCTCAGAATAAAGAACACACGTCATTTTTACCATAAATTGTACGGCGTGAAAACAAAACCTTCCAAAATTAGCAAAATTGCGTTTTTTGTTTTAATTTCCCCACAAAAATAGTGTTTTTTGGTTGCGCCATACATTTTATGATATAATGAGTGATGTCATTACAAAGGACAACTGGTCGCGCAAAAAACAAGCCCTCATACTAGTCTGTGGATGAAAATATAAAAGAGTTATGATTTTTAGAAGGCGAGGAGGAAAAAATGAAAACGTAAAAATTAAGGCCAAGAGTCCTTAAGGGGTTAAAAACAATCTATGTGAACACAGCCAGAGGTTACGTGAGCACCTACATATTTTACTGCAGATTTTCAGCTGTTGATTTTCCTACCCATTGACTTCCCAATGGGTAGAAAAATCAGGAGCAGAAAATCTGCAGCAAAATATGCTATTTTGTTGGTGTAATTATTTTAGCCGCCTACACTTTGATCATGTCTCTATAATTATAGTGGACGTATCTGAAGGCCCTGTAATTAATGGGGTAAAGCAGAGTCCACTTCCTTCCAAAATATCATAAAAATTAAACATTGTAAAAATGTTGTGATAAATAGAACCCAGGGCTAATGGATGTTCCTCTCGCAGCTCATGTTCAGCTCCCTCCTCCCGGTAACACTAGAACATGAAAGAAATGTAAAAGCAAATAACCGGCAATTAGATCGAAATGACTTTCCGTGTTCACTTTATTCTCATCTCATCTGACCCTTCAGATATTCCATTATTCCCGGCTTTCTAATTAATTGTAGCACAAGATGGAATTTTACAAACAATTCATTTAGCCGGATCGGGGTTTTTTCCTCCTATGGGAACAAAGGGGGAGATTTATCAAAACCTGTGCAGAGGAAGAGTGGTGCAGTTGCCCATAGCAACCAATCAGATTGCTTCTTTCATTTTCCACAGGCCTCTAAAGAGGCCTGTGGAAAATGAAAGAAGCAATCTGATTGGTTGCTATGGGAAACTACACCACTCTTCCTCTGCACAGGTTTTGATAAATCTCCCCAAAAGTGATTACATGACATTATGGGAACTGAATGAAGACTCCAATTGATTTTTCTGGGTTTAACCGTTTCGGCCCTTTGGAAGGTCATTTTTAAGATCTTCAGGGCAGCCGCACTAAAGTATAAATCCATGTATAAATGTATGATTTTATTACGAGGCATCATTCTTCCTATAGTACGGAATAGTAATTGCTGCTATGAGATATAAGTTGTACCTAGTGACCCGTAATGATGGTATTGTATGAGAATGGGGCATAATGATCTCCCACAGATTAGACCCATTCATTGCGTTAAACATCTGTAGAGAAGCAGTGAAAATCATAATAGGTTCCATTCATTTCCTCCCCTGACAATCAATGATCACAGGGTTCTTGCTGTTTCTGTATCAATCGGGAGGGCAGGCCTCGAATGTACGGCTTCTCCGAGTGACTAAGGAATAGAAGCATTGTGAAGACTTCACCTATGTACAATTAACCTTCTAGCACAACGCTTCCTATTATATAGATGGAAGATGGTGTCTGCAGAGGGAACAGAACAGTGAACAAGCTCATTTTGACCTCTTAATAATGCATATATTTTTAGTATTACTTTTCTTTTTTGTTTTAATTCCTATTGTGCTGCTATAGTTAATTTTTTTTTATGCTGTTAAAGGGGTACTCCACTGCCGATACCCCTCACATCTGGTGCACAGAGCGAACTTCGCTCCGTGCCTGATGACTGGCGATGCGGGGCGGAGGCTCCTGGCGTCATGGTCATGCCCCGCTCGTGACATCACGGCCATGCCCCCTCAATGCAAGTCTATGGGAGAGGGTGTGACGTCCTTCATGCCCCCTCCCATAGACTTGCATTGAGGGGGCATGGCCATGACGTCACGAGCCTCTAGCGCTGCCCCCGACGCTCTAAACAAATGCCGGGTGCAGCAAGAAAATCAGACATCTTATCCCCTGGATGTCTAGGGGCGGAGTACCCCTTTAAATGAACCAAACTTAGATCACCATGGACACATGGACACTATACTAATCTAAGTCTGGTTTACTTGAACCACGGAGGTTTGGCTTCTGCTGATGCTATAGGGCCATCTGAATCAGGATCTATTTCTCATTCAGAGCTATGAGTTTTTGATGTAGGAGCACTAGACCGGACAGTCGGCTGGTCCTGTCCAAGGTTGCGGATTCAGCCAACTTTTGATTACAGTATATGGGGACTATTATAACGTATAGGTGTTAGGTTCCCCGAACACTTGTTTCATTATTTGGCATAAGGTACCCATCCCATAGACTTGCATTGAGAGGGCGTGGCGTGATGTCACGTGGGGGCGTGGTCATGTTGTCACGACCCCCGCAGCCTGCACCCAGCGTTCAGAACAAAATGTTCCGAATGCTGGGGCAGTGGAGTACCCCTTTAAAGTAGCACCCCATGTATTTTTCTTTGGGATGTCTTCAGCAAAGCAGGGAGGGTAAGGCTAGGTTTCCACTTGGGTTTTTTTCTGGCAGTTTTTGGAAAATTACCACTGCAGTTTTTGAGCCAAAGCCAGAAGTGTATTCAAAAGGAATAGGACATATAAAGGAAGGACTTATACTTCTCCTCCCTTATGGATCCACTTCTGACTGCAGTGGCAGTATTCCAAAAACTGCCAGAAAAAAAAACAAGTGGAAACTTAGCCTAAGACAGACCTAAGCTCCAGCACAAGATCGGGGAGGTACGTATGCTCTAGTTTGTTGGTTTACACTGATAGCTTGCTGTTGTAAGATAATAACTGTAATTGGAATATTCCTTTAAGGGCTTGTTCACATATTAGAGTCCCACATGGATGTGCGTCGTGGTAGGACCGCGCGTACGTGCTCCATCTCATAGTCGAAAATGCAGTCTGGTGGAATTCCGCCCAATTAATAAACATGTTTATTCCCTGGGAAGATGTCCATTCTGCCGGCGGAATTCCAGTGTGGCGTTCCACAGTATGCATAGAGCAGCAGAGCCCCATTAAAAACAATGGGACCCTGCTGCAAGCGGAATTCCACAGTCGAATTAGGCCAGTGGAATGTCCACAGTGTGAACTCAAAGGAAATCCACATTTTTTTTTTTTGCTTTATATAGTGCAAAATGTAGAAATTCTTGTGTATGCCTTTTGCTTATCTATTTAGCTGTTGTAGCAGGCATGAGATTGACTCCATAATAGATCGCAATTCTGTCACTAATGTTATTCTGTAATGCAGACCATGAATGCTTTTACTTTGAGTGTGGCGTTTGATCACTGCAGCTGGTTATCTGATCAGACTGCTAGTGCTGGAGTTTATCCAGGTGAACTCACCAGACTCATAGGTGGGTTAAGATCAGTTCACAATATCTGTAGTTTTGATGCTTTTTATTTATTCCAAGTGTGTTCTTTTAGAGAAATATTGCCATAAGGCAAAAGTGATGTTACCTATAATTACAATTGAGGTGTTTTATGAAGATTTTAAGTCTTTAGGCTGTGTTTGCATGTTAAATCCTGACTGCATTTCTCACACTCTTTTTTTTTTTTACTGTATTTTAGCAATTTTTTTCCACTATTTCCAAATTGTGGTGAAAAATCACAGCAAGAACAGAAAAAAAATCATCAAAAACAAATTGTGTGAGGACAGCTCTAACAGCAGTGTATAACTGCTATATATAGAGAGAGAGATAACAGCAGCAGTATACAGAAGGGTCTTGGAGCTCTTAGGAGGGATCTGGTAAGTGATGACATCAATCTGTAGTTCACAGGAAGTCAGGTGACCCAGGGCCGACAGCACATTAAAGGGGTACTCCACTGGCCAGCGTTCGGAACATTTAGTTCTAAACGCTGTGTGTGCGTTGCTGGGTTCGCCACGCCCCCTCGCAATGTCACGCCACGCCCCCTCAATGCAAGTCTATCGGAGAGGACGTGGCAGCCGTCACCCCCCCCTACCAAAGACTTGCATTGAGGGGTCGTGGTGTGATGTCACGAGGGGCGTGGCCGACCCCCGCAGTGCGCACACAGTTTTCGGAACTAAATGTTCCAAACGCTGGCCTGTGGAGTACCCCTTTAAGCATGTTAATGTTGTGTGAGTCAGACTGGTGATAACATGACCAAGATATAGCAATAAAACACATATATAGTGATGGTGAGTGTGCCCGATATGGGCAAAAAACAAACAAACTTGGAGTGCTTCTTTAACTACCGTATTTTTCGCCGTATAAGACGCACTTTTTCTTCCCCAAAACTGGGGGGGAGGAAAGTTGGTGCGTCTTATACAGCGAATACACACCTATCGCGGCGGTCCCTGCAGCTATCAACGGCCGGGACCCGCGGCTGATACAGGACATCACCGATCGCGGTGATGCCTTGTATTAACCCTTCAGACGTGGCGATCAAAGCTGACCGCCACGTCTGAAGGGAAAGTGACACTAACCCGGCTGCTCAGTCATGCTGTTGGAGGCCGCCGCGGTGAAATCGCGGCGTCCCGAACAGCTTACAGGACACCGGGTGGGACCTTACCTGCCTCCTCGGTGTCTGCTCCAGGCCGGAATCCCCTGCATGGCCGGCGCTCTCCTTCGTCATCATCACGTTGTTGTGCACGCCGTCCCGTCATCCAGTAGGAGCGGCGTGCGTAGCAACGTAATGACGGCAACGGAGAGCGTGGATCCCGGGGAAGAAGACGTCCAGAGCGTCGGGGACAGGTGAGTATAACCTCCAATGCCAGTGGTCTTCAACCTGCGGACCTCCAGATGTTGCAAAACTACAACTCCCAGCATGCCCGGACAGCCAACGGCTGTCCGGGCATGCTGGGAGTTGTAGTTTTGCAACATCTGGAGGTCCGCAGGTTGAAGATCACTGTTGGGTTCAGAATCTTTTTTTTTTCTAGATTTTCTAGACCTTTGAAATTGGGTGCGTCCTATAGGGCGAAAAATACGGTATTCTGCTTTATTCACACCCTAATATCCCCTACATAAAGCAATGACACATATGGGGATTTATCATTCCCTGTACCAGCCCAAAGTGGCAAAATTGCACAATTAAAAAAAAATAAAAATTTTATGAGCAAAAAAATCGGAATGTGTGCAAACATTGTCTGCCAATTTAACACTCTGCGCTGGTGCAGGAAATGATACATTTCCCCCCATAACTAATACTTCTGGTATGCTTACTCTGGGCTGAATTTTATTTTTTCCTTAGACGGGATACAATTGCCCTAGACTGTCGGATAAGGAGCTCTTTGCTGAGACAGGCTGTAATTAAATGGTTAACAGAGAAGACGTTTTAATATACAGCGGTCCCTCAAGTTACAATATTAATTGGTTCCAGGACGACCATTGTATGTTGAAACCATTGTATGTTGGGACCATAACTCTATGGAAACCTGGTAATTGGTTCTGAAGCCACCAAAATGTCATAAAAAAATAGGAAAAAGTGAGAATTAAAGAAAAATAAGTAGATAACTAATACAGATAAAGCAAGTCCTTACATATAAAAGTAAGAAAGATCTGCTGGGAGCTGTAAATCAAGGTCTATTTCAGTGTTTCCCAACCAGGGTTCCTCCAGCTGTTGCAAAACTACAACTCCCAGCATGCCTGGACAGCCTTCGGCTGCTCGGGCATGCTGGGAGTTGTAGTTTTGCAACAGCTGGAGGCATCCTCATTGTGAATCACTGGTCTATGTAGAGGACAGAAGCTTCTTTGAGGTCCTGCACAGTACACAATGTCTCCAAAGGAGCAGCTAACCCTGGTACAGGAAAAGTGTACAGAACATGTAATACCTCCCTGTACTGTAGGGGGCCCTACCAGACACCAGTCAGTGCATACGCTTCAGTAATACAGGGGTTTTTACCAGTGAATGCCCATTCTGATTGGTCAGTTCATTGACATGTTTCACAGATCTGGACTGTCTGTACATTGTATGTTGAGTCTGGTTGCAAGTTACAATGGTCCAGAAAAGACCATTGTATGTTGAAACTATTGTATGTTGAGGCCATGTAAGTTGAGGGATCACTGTAATAGTATTATTTCCGCACAGATTGCTAAAGCGGAAAGTAACGCTAAGGGAGCAGAAGTGATTTGCCTAAATGGGTCACGTTGGTGCTGCTGATCTCTTCAAGCTTTGTCGCGGGATACAGATCTGGAGCAACAGAGCGCAAATTTGGATTTCTCGACCTCCTATCAGAGCGACAGTCACAATATGAAGAAGAGTAATGACAAGTCCCCCGACGGGTAATTAATGGAACATCAGGCATTGCTGAAAACAAAAATAACAGTTTCCCTTCCAGTCTTATTTCTCCATTGAGAATTCTGTCTTCCATAGAAAAGACAGCGCTTTCCCTCAAGACTCCAGACAGACAGAGCGCTCTTCATAAAGGAACCGTCTTGTGTCATGTGCTGCTTCTCTTACTACGCTTTCTTGTAAATGACAGCATTATGTCATCTAGATCAATGTAACAAAGCTTAACAATTCATTCCGAGACATTTAGAATATTTCTATATTTTTCCCTAAATCCCTAAATCCTTAAAAAAAAAACATGGTCTGTACATTTATATTTACAGTGATCTACTGTCAATAAGCAAAATTGTTAAAACATTTTAAAGGGGTACTCTGGAGATCACGGGGACGGAGCATAGTGATGTCACGGCTCCACCCCCATGTGACGTCACACCCCGCCCCCTCAATGCAAGCCTATGGAGGGGGCGTGAAACGCCCCCTCCATGGGCTTGCATTGAGGGGACGAGGCGTGACATCACATGGGGGCAGAGCCGTGACATCACTATGCTCTGTTTCCGTGATCGCCAGTAATCAGACCCGGAGCGAGCACGCTCCGAGGGCTGATTCTAAAGGGGTGCGGCATGGAAGATCACGGGGGTCCCCAGCGGCGGGACCCCCGCGATCAGGCATCTTATCCTCTATCCTTAGGATAGGGGATAAGATGTCTTAGCGCCGGAGTACCCCTTTAAAGGAGTACTCCACCCCTAGACATATTATGTCCCTCCAAAGAATAGGGGATAAGATGTCTGATCTCGGGGGCGCGATCTCTGTGCAGCACTCAGCATTCGTTTAGAATTCTGGGCGTCAACAGCAGGGGTTGTGACTTCACGGCCACGCCACCTAGGGGGTGTGGCCAAGATGTCACCACCCCCGCTGCCCACTCCAAGCTTCAGGAACAAAATGTTCTGAACGCTGGGGCAGTGGAGTACCCCTTTAATCTAGAAAAAATATTTGCTTGGCGGCAATTGATCACTAGGGTTTGATGTGTGGCTTGAACCTTATGCCAAATAATACACAGGTGTATGGGGAAGCTAAAACCTATATGTTATAATAGTCCCCATATACTGTAATCAAAAGTTGGCTGAATTCGCAACCTTGGACAGGACCAGCCGACTGTCCGGTCTAGTGCTCCTACATCAAAAACTCATAGCTCTGAATGAGAAATAGATCCTTATTCAGATGGCCCCATAGCATTGAGCCGAACCTCTGTGGTTCAAGTAAACCAGACTTAGATCACCATGGACACATGGACACTATAGTAATCTAAGTTTGGTTCACTTGACCCAGAGGGTGTTCTAGGTATTGTGGATGCAATAGAAGTCTAGAAATAATATGGACGCCAGAATATGACCAAATACTGCTGCTTAAATGAAGCCTCAGATGGAGATTTTGGGGGAGATTTATTAATAATGCTGTAGCCTCCTTGATTTTGTAGGTCTGAGAAAGTGGAAATGTTGGGCGTTTTCAACACATGGCACACATAGGCCCACATGCCGTGATCCCTCAACTTACAATGGCCTCAGCATACAATAGTTTCAACATACAATGGTCTTTTCTGGACCATTGTAACTTTAAAGGGGTACTCCGGTGAAAACCTTTTTTTTTTTATTCTTAAATCAACTGGTGCCAGAAAGTTAAACAGATTTGTAAATGAATTCTATTAAAACAATGTTAATTCTTCCTGTACTTATTAGCTGCTGAATACTACAGTGGAAATTCTATTCCGTTTGGAACACAGAACTGTCTGCTGACATCATGAGCACAGTGCTCTCTGCTGACATCTCTGTCCATTTTAGGAACTGCCCAGAGTAAAAGGAAATCCCCATAGCAAACATATGCTGTTCTGGACAGTTCCTAAAATGGACAGAGATGTCAGCAGAGAGCACTGTGCTCATGATGTCAGCAGAGAGCTCTGTGTTTCAAATAGAGAATAATTTCCGCTGTAGTATTCAGTAGCTAATAAGTACAGGAAGGATTAAGATTTTTTAATAGAAGTAATTTACAAATCTGTTTAACTTTCTGGCACCAGTTGATTTATGAAAACAAAGTTTTTCACCGGAGTACCCCTTTAAACTAGACTCAACATACAATACTACAGACAGTCCAGATCTGTGAGATCTGTCATTGGCTGGAAGAACCGAGCAATCAGAATGGACATTTCACTGGTAATACATGAGTATTACTGAAGTGCATGCACTGACTGGCTGTCTGGTAGCGCCCCCTACAGTACAGGGAAGTATTACATGTTCTGTACTACTCTTTACCAGTGCCAGGGATAGCTGCTCAAGGTAAGGGCGGCTCCATTTTACTTTTTTAGGACACTGTGTGTACTGTACAGGACCATGAAGAAGCTCCTGTCCTCTACATAGACCAGTGTTTCCCAAGCAGGGTGCCCCCAGCTGTTGCAAAACTACAACTCCCAGCATGCCCGGACAGCCTTTGGCTGTCTGACATAGACAGTAATTTACAGCTCCCAGCAGATCTTTCTTACTTTTATATGTAAGGATTTGCTTTCTCTATATTAGTTATCTACTTATTTTTATTTAATTCTCACTTTTTCCTATTTTTGGATGACATTTTGGTGGCTTCAGATCCAATTACCAGGTTTCCATAGAGTTCTGGTCTCAACATACAATGGTTTCAACATACAATGGTCGTCCTGGAACCAATTAATATTGTAACTTGAGGGACCACTGTACATACAAAAACACTGTAAAATGTATAACTCTACTCGGTCTTAAAAATATCTGCAGAAAGGGCTGTGACTGAGTGATAACAGAGTGATGCTGTAATAAATGTTCCGGGTTACGTTGCCATGAATGAACTCCCTAAACATTGGAAATGCCAAGCCTGCCTGCCCACACTGCAGGAATGGTTTGAGGAACATGTCGAAGAGATCAAGGTGGTGACCTGGACTCCAAATTTCCCAGATCTCAATCTGATTGACCATCTGTGGGATGTGCTGGAGGTCGCACCGCTCAACTTTAAAGGAAAGAATTAAAGGGGTTTTCCAAGTTAAAGGGGTACTCCGGTGGAAGACTTTTTTTTTTTAAAACAACTGGTGCCAGAAAGTTAAACAGATTTGTAAATTACTTCTATTAAAAAATCTTAACCCTTCCAGTACTTATTAGCAGCTGTATGCTGCAGAGGAAATTATTTTCTTTTTTTTATTTCTTTTTTGTCTTGTCCACAGTGCTCTCTGCTGACACCTGATGCCCGTATCAGGAACTGTCCAGAGCAGGAGAAAATCCCCTTAGCAAACCTATGCTGCTCTAGACAGTTCCTGACATAGCACAGAGCACTATGGACAAGACAAAAAAGAAAATAATTTCCTCTGTAGCATACAGCTGCTAATACCATGTTTCCCAAAAATAAGACAGTGTCTTATATTATTTTTTGCTCACAAAGATGCGCTAGGTCTTATATTTGTCTGTCTCTCTGTGAGTCAGTCAGACTCCGTCCAGGCAGAGCGAGCAGCAGGCGTCAGTTTGTCCTGGTGTGGACTCCGTGATGATGAGTGATGTCCCCCTGCGCAATGTCAGGGGCATCACTCGTCATCCAGAGAGCCAGCCGCCGCAGCTCACAGATTTAAATTGACCGCGCTGCCGAGAGGTCCGACGCTTATTTATTTTTTTGGGGCACTTTCTGGCACCAGTTGATTAAAAAAAGAAAAATGTTTTCCACCGGGGTACCCCTTTAATAAGAAAATTTACCCACCAAGAGTTTATCTGGAAAATTCAGAAGGCTCGGTCAGTCATTCTCTCTTTTCCCACAATCAGCTGTCGGCCACACCCCCCTTATACATGAAGAATCGTGTGGGCAGTGTTTAGTTTTATTTCAACAAGTCAAAATGATGCCAATCCACCGACAAGTCAGCATTTGCTAATTCGTCATCTAATCTTTGAGCCTTCTTAATAGGGCGATGTTGGCCTGTTGGGTCAATAACCCCCTGTGTCAGAGGTCCCTCGTATGTCCCGATCCTCCACTGGTGCTGTACTGAAGGTACCTGATCCCACTGTGCAGCCCTCCCTGATCTTGATCACATTCAGCGGTCTTGTAGAGTTCATGGGTCACAGCAGTTTGTATGTTTTCTTTTGGTTGCAAAACGGGCGACCTACAGGGAATCTATATAATTTTACACATGGCTGATTAGTGTATATCTTATCTAACTAGTGATTATTATTAGTAATCTATGTATTACAGACTAATATATACAGTGCATAGTGAAGGTATTCAGCCCCCTTGAACTTTTCAACCTTTTGCCACATTTCAGGCTTCAAACATAAAGATACAAAACTGTATTTTTTTTGTGAAGAATCAAAAACAAGTGGGAGACAATCATGAAGTGGAACGAAATTTATAGAATATTTCAAACTTTTTTAACAAATAAAAAACTGAAAAATTGGGCATGCAAAATTATTCAGCCCCTTTACTTTCAGTGCAGCAAACTCTCTCCAGAAGTTCAGTGAGGATCTCTGAATGATCCAATGTTGACCTAAATGACTAATGATGATAAATAGAATCCACCTGTGTGTAATCAAGTCTCCGTATAAGTGCACCTGCAGTGTGATAGTCTCAGAGGTCCGTTTAAAGCGCAGAGAGCATCATGAAGAACAAGGAACACACCAGGCAGGTCCGAGATACTGTTGTGGAGAAGTTTAAAGCCGAATTTGGATACAAAAAGATCTCCCAAGCTTTAAACATCCCAAGGAGCACTGTGCAAGCGATAATATTGAAAGGGAAGGAGTATCAGACCACTGCAAATCTACGAAGACCTGGTCGTCCCTCTAAACTTTCAGCTCATACAAGGAGAAGACTGATCAGAGATGCAGCCAAGGGGCCCATGATCACTCTGGATGAACTGCAGAGATCTACAGCTGAGGTGGGAGACTCTGTCCATAGGACAACAATCAGTCGTTTACTGCACAAATCTGGTCTTTATGGAAGAGTGGCAAGAAGAAAGCCATTTCTTAAAGATACCCATAAAAAGTGTTGTTTAAAATTTGCCACAAGCCACCTGGGAGACACACCAAACATGTGGAAGAAGGTGCTCTGGTCAGATGAAACCGAAATTGAACTTTTTGGCAACAATGCAAAACGTTATGTTTGGCGTAAAATCAACACAGCTCATCACCCTGAACACACCATCCCCACTGTCAAACATGGTGGTGGCAGCATCATGGTTTGGGCTTTTCTTCAGCAGGGACAGGGAAGATGGTTAAAATTGATGGGAAGATGGATGGAGCCAAATACAGGACCATTCTGGAAGAAAACCTGATGGAGTCTGCAAAAGACCTGAGACTGGGACGGAGATTTGTCCAACAAGACAATGATCCAAAACATAAAGCAACATCTACAATGGAATGGTTCACAAATAAACATATCCAGGTGTTAGAATGGCCAAGTCAAAGTCCAGACCTGAATCCAATCGAGAATCTGTGGAAAGAACTGAAAACCGTTGTTCACAAATGCAGTCTCTCAATGTGCAAAACTGATAGAGACTTACCCCAAGCGACTTACAGCTGTAATCGCAGCCAAAGGTGGTGCTACAAAGCATTAACTTAAGGGGGCTGAATAATTTTGCACTCCCAATTTTTCAGTTTTTTATTTGTTAAAAAAGTTTGAAATATCCAAAAAATTTCGTTCCACTTCATGATTGTGTCCCACTTGTTGTTGATTCTTCACAAAAAATTACAGTTTTATATCTTTATGTTTGAAGCCTGAAATGTGGCAAAATTACACACAATATTACACATTTTGAGACTTTAATCTTTGCTTTTGTAGTTTTTAATGACCTGGAATTAGCCTGGCACTCATAAGCAATTTACGTGAACATTACTCCCTGCCCTCCACTATCATGACTGCTATAAATTGCTGGGAATTACCAGAATACAGCTCCTATTGATACACGTTATATTGTAGTCAATTATTGCCGGCATTAGCGCTTTAGAAGCAAGTCTCCACTGAAGGTATCACATTGTGAAATAGATTTTCCATAGCATTGTACTTCTTGTGTAATCCAAACAAGTGTTATACCTGCAGGAATGCTGTCCTACCGACAGTACAGACATGTTAACCAGGCGGCAGCAGACAGGTGCTGACAGCATTTGATCTTCATTATCTTATATTGGGCATCATGTTCTCGCCAGGCTGCATGGTAATGACACTGGATGGCACTCTATTGTCATTGCTACTGCTGTGTGAGTCAATCTGTCTTGTAAATTGGAAAGCAACAAATGTCTCAAAACTGTCATACTGAAATCCTAGTTTGTGGTAAATGTAGGTTCCATGAATGAGACTTCAAGTGATATAATGTTATGTCTAATTGAAGTAGGAAGAATGCATTGTGTCTGTAATAAATCAGATGTTCTGCTCAGCTAATAAGATTAAATTACAGGCCACGGGATGTCTCTAAAGCTTAACCCCTTAAGGACTCAGGGTTTTTCCGTTTTTGCACTTTCGTTTTTTCCTCCTTACCTTTTAAAAATCATAACCCTTTCAATTTTCCACCTAAAAATCCATATTATGGCTTATTTTTTGCGTCGCCAATTCTACTTTGCAGTGACATTAGTCATTTTACCCAAAAATGCACGGCGAAACGGAAAAAAAAATCATTGTGCGACAAAATCGAAAAAAAAACGCCATTTTGTAACTTTTGGGGGCTTTCGTTTCTACGCAGTGCATATTTCGGTAAAAATTACACCTTATCATTATTCTGTAGGTCCATACGGTTAAAATGATACCCTACTTAGATAGGTTTGATTTTGTCGCACTTCTGGAAAAAATCATAACTACATGCAGGAAAATTTATACGTTTAAAAATGTCATCTTCTGACCCCTATAACTTTTTTATTTTTCCATGTATGGGGTGGTATGAGGACTCATTTTTTGCGCCGTGATCTGAAGTTTTTATCGGTATGATTTTTGTTTTGATCGGACTTTTTGATCACTTTTTATTCATTTTTTAATGATATAAAAAGTGACCAAAATACGCTTTTTTGGACTTTGGAATTTTTTTGCGCGTACGCCATTGACCGTACGGCTTAATTAATGATATATTTTTATAGTTTGGACATTTACGCACGCGGCGATACCACATATGTTTATTTTTTATTTTTTTTACACTGTTTTATTTTTTTTATGGGAAAAGGGGGGTGATTCAAACTTTTATTAGGGAAGGGGTTAAATGACCTTTATTAACACTTTTTTTTTACATTTTTTTTGCAGTGTTATAGGTCCCATAGGGACCTATAACACTGCACACACTGATCTCTAATGCTGATCACTGGCGTGCATTAACACGCCTGTGATCAGCATTATCGGCGCTTGACTGCTCCTGCCTGGATCTCAGGCACGGAGCAGTCATTCGTCGATCGGACACCGGGGAGGCAGGTAAGAGCCCTCCCGATGTCCGATCAGCTGTTCGGGACGCCGCGATTTCACCGCGGCGGTCCCGAACAGCCCGACTGAGCAGCCGGGTCACTTTCACTTTCACTTTAGAAGCGGCAGTCAGCTTTGACCGCCGCTTCTAAAGGGTTAATACCGCACATCGCCGCGATCGGCGATGTGTGGTATTAGCCGCGGGTCCCGGCCGTTGATTAGCGCCGGGACCGACGCGATATGATGCGGGATCGCGGCGCGATCCCGCTTCATATCGCGGGAGCCGGCGCAGGACGTAAATATACGTCCTGCGTCGTTAAGGGGTTAAAGGGGTATTCCAGGAAAAACTTTTTTTTTTTATATATCAACTGGCTCCAGAAAGATAAACAGATTTGTAAATTACTTCTATTAAAAAATCTTAATCCTTTCAGTACTTATGAGCTTCTGAAGTTAAGGTTGTTCTTTTCTGTCTAAATCCTCTCTGATGACACCTGTCTCGGGAAACGCCCAGTTTAGAAGTAAATCCCCATAGCAAACCTCTTCTAAACTGGGCATTTCCCGAGACAGGTGTCATAAGAGAGGATTTAGACAGAAAAGAACAACCTTAACTTCAGAAGCTCATAAGTACTGAAAGGATTAAGATTTTTTAATAGAAGTAATTTACAAATCTGTTTAACTTTCTGGAGCCAGTTGATATATATAAAAAGAGTTTTTTCCTGGAATACCCCTTTAAACTGCCCCTCATCCCGCATTAAAGGGGAACTCCAGTGGAAACGAGTGGAAAACAAATGTTTCCAAATCAACTGGTGCCAGAAAGTTAAACAGATTTGCAATTTACCTCTATTTAAAAATCTGAAGCCTTCCAGTACTTATCAGCTGCTTTGTACTACAGAGAAATTGGTGAAGTTCTTTCCAGTCAGCGCTCTCTGCTGACACTCTTTTTATTATAAAAATACAAAACTTATCCAATACAACAAAAAACAAGCTTAACCAGCTATAATATAAATCAAAAACAAAACCCTGCCTAACCGGCCAGCCCAGCTTTACAAAGCAAAAAGAAAACAAACAAACAAAAACACACTGACACACATACCAAAAATGAACATAAAAACAGCACAACTTGGCTTAAACATAAAATTAGCACTACCTGGCTGTAACTCAAACCATCCATACTCGGGGGGGGGGTTGGGGGTAAAAAAAAAAAAAAAAAAAAAAAAAAAAAATTATAATAATAATTATAAAAATAAATAAATAAATAAAAATAAACAGCACAACTTGGCTTAAACATAAACATAAAATTAGCACTACCCGGCTGTGACTCAAAACCATCCATACTCGGGAAACAAAACAAAAGGGGAAAATAAATAAATTAAAAATATAAAAATTAAAAATATAAATAAATAAACAAAAACACATAACACAACAACTGGTCCGACTGCCATAACTATAATATGAGACAATATAAAACAATGTAGATACAAAACCAAATAGATACAAAATCACTAATAGAAATTAATAAAATATAGTATATAAACATAAATATATGCACCCTATTTACAGAAACCTACAAAAAAAAAAAAAAAATGGAAATCCCTACACTAGAACTGTGCCCTCACCCACATCACCCCTCCTGCACATGGGTCAGAGTCCATACCGTTCCTCTACAGTTTACAAAGTTCTGTCCTTAACTGACCCATGTCAGGTCCCCCAAAAACACGAAAACACACCCTCCCCACCTAGCACTCCACCCAACCAACTTATACACAAACTTATACATACTAACTAACAAACACTGAACCACAACCCACTTTAGGCCCAAGTTTGGTCGCCTGTAAGCCCTTCATGCCATATCAGCTTAAAACAAAACAAAAAAGCTGGCGTGCACATGCATTAGCCCACCACCAGGAAGAAGGATGGCAGACTTGATACACCAAAATAATTTTTAACTCTTTTCCTAACTCCCCCTACAATTCTCCCTAATTCTGTCCCTCCATTAAAGCTAACCCTACTCCCACCCTATCTCTATCCCTATCACACTTCCCCTATCCAAAATAAAGGTACTCTACCCAAAAGATCTAGTACCTAGGGAACATCAAAAGAAAACCCTCTCCACAGGAGAGAAGCCCTACTGGTACCAAGACTGCCATACTCCAAAGACCTGATCTTCCCGAGGTCACCGGTGATATTCCTACAGACCTCCACCTCGGAAAGGATTTTCTGCTGGGTCGACACTAAACACCGTGCATTCCACGTGTAGTACCTAACCACTAAACTAACTAAGAATAAAGTGCCCCGGTCTAGGCCACCCAGTGTCCTGAATGCCCCATAAGCCCACTCCGGATAGGTAAGGCCGGCAAGTTGACTCCAGCCGATGGAAGCGCCCACCCGGTTGTAAACCCCTATATTAAAGGGACAGTGAAGCAGGAAGTGGTCCATGCTTTCCAGCGTGTCCCCACACTCTTCTCGGGGACATCCCCGGTCATCAGAGTTCCTGCACTTCAGGTTGTCCCTTACATATAGCTTCCCCTGAAAGCAGCGCCAGGCCAAGTCCCAAAACTTCTGGGGGATCCTTTTCATGTTTAAAAGGTACAACCCCACCCTCAGATCCCGACCTGGGCAGTCCCTGAGCGCCAGAGGCCTCTGGAAGTGGGTCAACAGAACCCGTTTGTCAAGGAACTGCCTTGACTGGCTCCTGATCTCCCACACTCCCAGACCCCACCGACGTATCGCCTTCAGAGTCGGGGTAGCGTAAGCCGGAAGATATCCATGGGGCGTACGGAGGTCCTTCACTTGCCCTCCTGTCTCCCATTCCTGGAAGAAAGGCCGAAACCATTCCCTGCAGTACCCATGGAGGAGCCCTCTCTGACCAGAGGTTTGAGATGTTAGCTTTTAAAAAGGTGTTCGTTAAGAACACCACAGGGTTTACCATAGATAAACCCCCTAGTCTCCTCGTGCGGTACGTAACCTCCCTCTTGACTAGGTTCATCCTGTTCCCCCATAACAGTTGGAAAAACAGGCTGTAGATCCTAGTGTAGTAAGCCTCTGGCAAGATACATACGCTGCCCAGATAGATAAACAAGGGGAGCAGGTACGATTTGATCAGGTGTACCCTTTCCCTGAGGATCAAAGACCAACCCTTCCACTGGTCCACCTTCTGAGTGGCATCCTGGAGCTTACCATCCCAGTTTTTGGTGGGATAATCATCCTGGCCAAATGTGATGCCTAAGACTTTTGCTGATTCTTGGGGCCCTGGAAGGGTGTCCGGGAGATCAAACGTGGGATCCCCCCCTCCCAGCCAGAGACTCTCACACTTATCCCGGTTGATCTTAGACCCGGATGCCTCCGAGTAGCATTCCACCTCCGACATCACCACATCAACCCCCTCTCTCTCGAAAGTGACATCTTCGGCGTACGCCACTACCCCCTGGATGGCCCCCGGCTCCGCCAGACTCATCCCGACTCCCGCCAACGGTCCGCAACTCATCCTCCTAAGGAAGGGATCGATCGCGAACACATATAACAGCGGGCTCAAAGGACAACCCTGACGGACTCCAGACCCCACTCCAAAAGAGTGGCCAGACCACCCGTTCACCAGTGGGAAACTCTCTGCCCCTGCATACAAGATCTTAAGCCAATTAACAAAAGTACTCGGTAAGCCATATCTCAGGAGGACGGACCAGAGGTACTCCTGGTTCACCCGATCAAATGCTTTGGCCTGATCCAAGGACAGCAAGTATCCCTTCCAGAAACCCGCACTACTCCGCTCCACTGCCTCCCTGACACTAAGGACAGCACTTAAGGTGCTTCGGCCTGGAACAGTGCAGTGCTGGGCCTTCGAAAGGAGCCGGGGTGCAAACTTCACCAGCCGATTAAACAGTATCTTGGCCAGAAGCTTCCTGTCCGTATTGAGAAGAGCTATGGGTCTCCAATTCTCAATACGGCTGGGATCTTTACCCTTTGAGAGAAGAATCAGGGCTGACCTCCTCATTGACTTTGGCAGAGTGCCCGAGGATGGACACTCATTGAATACCTCAGTCAAGAGGGGAGCTAAAGACTCCTTAAAGGTCCTGTACCACTCAGATGTTAAGCCATCCGGACCTGGCGACTTCTTGGGGGCAAGTCCCTCGATCGCCAGTCTCACTTCCTCTTCCCTGATCTCTTCTGCCAAAACGCCAAGAGAGGGGGCTACCCCTGGCTCAGGAATGGTTTCAGCCAGGAAACCCGACATCACATCCCGATCCAGATCCTTCCTTCCCAAGAGGTGAGAGTAGAAGGATCTGACGATCTCCAAGATCCCTGATCTGGACCGATTCAGAGATCCTGTACTATCAATCAGTCCTGAAATGACTTTACTACTCACTGACATCTTACAGTTTCTGTAAGGGTCGGGCGAGCGGTACCTCCCGTAATCCCTCTCAAAAACCAAAGATGCGTGCCTATCGTACTGACACCTCATCAGCAAGGATTTCACTCTGGAGATATCCTCTCGGCTACCTCCAGTCGAGACGAGAAGCTTAAGTTTCCTCCTTAGAGCCTGATACAGGCGATACCTGTTCAGGGACCTGAGGCTCGAGAGCTGGCGGAAGAACCCCGCAACCCGCTTCTTGAATATCTCCCACCACTCTGACTTACTACTACATAGGCCCAGTAAAGGTACCTGACCCTGAAGAAAATCCTCAAAGGACTGTCTTATCTCCGCTTCCTCCAGGAGGGACGAATTCAGCTTCCAATAACCTTTTCCCATCCGGGGGGTTTCTGAAACATTCAGGGAAAACAAAATCATACAGTGATCGGAGAACTCTACCTCAACCACGGACACTGCGGAAGAGACGGCTTCCTCCTTTAAATAAAACCTATCTATTCTAGACCTGCGACTACCTTGATGATAGGTGAAACCCGCGTGGCCTGAGGGGCTCCGGATGTGGGCATCCTCTAGGCGAGCTTCTCTAGCTATGCTAATCAGCGCCACACTATCGCAAGTCAGCGGACTATTGGAGCCTCTCCTATCTTGGGACCTCGTGACATTATTGAAGTCCCCTCCAAAGTTCACCTGCCGATTCGTAAAAAGAAAGGGCTTAATCCTCATAAAGAGATCTTTACGGCCCCGCTTAGTTTGCGGGGCGTAGATGTTAATGAGCCGGAGCTCTTGGCCCTTCAAGAAGACATCTAAGATCAGGCACCTCCCCATTTCTAATTCAATAACCCGTCGGCATTCAACAGGAGCGGTAAAAAGGACCGCCACCCCACTATACGGCTCAGCCGCAAGAGACCAGTGGGAGGGCCCGCGCCTCCACTCTCTTCTGGCTTTTACCAGAGAGGCTAGATCTGACAACCTGGTCTCCTGTAAAAAGAAAATGTCGGCTTCAACGCGGCCGAGAAAATCAAAGGCTGCGAATCTAGCCGTATCCGACTTTATGCTGGCACAATTAATAGATGCCAGCGTCAATGGGGTGAGTGCCGCCATACAGGGTGATTAAATTAGACGGCCACACCCTTTACTTTTGTTTTCCCTTCTTTTTTGCCCCCCCATCCCCCGAAGAAGACGAGAGGGCAGGACCACTCTTGGATCTTTTTTTTTATTCAGATAGATCCATATTATCCCCGTCTCCGTCCGGCCCCGGTCGAGCCCTGCCCTCTGAGGAAGGTGCCTCAATAGGACAGGGCCTAGTTCCTCCCAGAGGCTCTTTCTCCCTAGGAACCTCGACCTCACCCTCCCCAGCCAAGGAGGGGGAGGAGATGGTATCGAGGACGAGGTACCGGTTTGACAGGTCAACCAGAGGGGGGGCAGTCAGGCTTCCGTTTTGAACCTGGCCCGTAGTACAAGGAACAGAGGGCTCTGACCTCTTCTTTCTCCCTTTCCTTTTGCCCTTGTCTTTCTTTTTAGGCCTCTCCCCACTCTCCTCATCCACACCTTCATAGTGGGAGGAATCGGACGGGTCGGCCATATTGCCTTCCTCTCTGTGAAGCCTCCTGATCTCCCCATCCAACACATCCTCCTCCAGGGCTTCAGCGGTTACAGGGCCAGCTTCAGGAGCAGAGGCCGGAGCTACCCCCGTCACCTGGGCACTCTCCAGCTCCCTACTCCTTCTACGATTTTCCTCCCGCCTTAGTTTGGCGGGGCCCTTTTTCCTCCTCACGAGCCCTGTTGCGCCCCCATCCCTGCCCATACCCTCCCCGGCCGAGGCAACTTCACAGCTCTCCTCAGCCGGAGCGGCCGCTGCACGGGCGAAGGCGCTAGGACAACGGCTAAATGGGTGCCCAAGGACACCACACAGGTGGCACCGAATCTGCCTACAGGATGCGGCCAGATGTCCCACCCCACCACACAAAGCGCAGACCTGTACAGTACAGGCTGCGCTAAAGTGGGTGGGGCTGCCACACCTGTGACAGACCTTAGGCTGCCCCTGGTAGAAGACCTGGATCCTATCACGTCCAAGGAAGGCGGCTGACGGAATGTGGGCAACCGTACTCCTTGAACGCTTGAGTTTGACGGAAAACGTCCAGGCCCCGGACCAGATCCCGTGCTCATCCAAGTTTTTCTTGGGCATGTCCGTCACATCCCCATACCGTCCGAGCCAGGTCATGATGTCATAACAAGAAAGTGACTCGTTACGGGTCAAAACGGTCACGTTCTTGACAGCATTCTGACGGGAAATCGCCTTTACGGCGAAATCCCGCCAGCCGGGCTCGTTTTTTGCCACTTCGTAATTCAACCAGAAGAGTTCGAGACCCTCTGGCCGAACAAAACTGACGTCAAACTCAGACGATCCGTAGGGGTGAATCAGGGCAAAGATGTCACTCGCCCTGAATTCCATCTGAAGGAGGAGCTCAACCACTTTAGCGCGAGGTGGGCACGCATCCTCGCCCCTCCAAATCAGACGGACCACATTCCTACAGTTATTGTCCTGCCCGGTTGTCGGGAGGGACCAGACCACCTCCCCATTCCGCTCTCGGAAAGCCCCCAAACCGTGCCTCTCTATCCAGAAAGACAGGTCGACCTCACCCCTTCCCTCTACCTGGATCGACCTGTCACCCCTGCGTAGAGCCTCCAGGAGGCGCTGTTGCAAATGGCCCCCAGGGCCGGACGGAGACGGGGACCCCCCTGAACCCCCGGCAGTGACATTAGCATAGCTCCTAGGAGCAGTCACTGCCGGGGGGGGGGGGGGGGGGGCAGCCGGACCAGACCCAGAGTCAGAACCACTTACAACACCATTCACACCACAACTCTCAACCTCTTTATTTCCAGCCATACTACTACCACTCCCATCAACATTCAATCCACTGACACTCCCACATACACTCCTCTCACCCACAACACTACTACACCCATCAATATCACATCCTACATTCTTGTCCTGACTAACAAATTCTGGGCTGGCTGGGACTTTGGCTGGCTTTAGTAAAGTACTTTGTGCTGGCTTAGCCGCTGCTGGGGTCGACGCCGATGGTTTCTCCTTCATGGCTGATATCATATCTTCATTCTGGGGCTGCCCCACCGGGCGCACCCCAGCTCCTCCCACAGCGCCAGCACCTGCTTCACCCAACTTCACAGGCTCTGTGGATAATCCCGGCGCCCGGACACTCCCCTCCCTCACAGAGGAGTGCCCCGCAGTGCCGGTAATGCCCACAGTACTCGGGGAACCGCCCCCCCGAGCACACAGGGGCATAACTCGCGCTGCCCACCATGAGCCCATCCTGCCCCTCCCTACCGGCAGTATGGGTGGGCTTCACATCTATTGCGTCTGCAGCTTTTACTGACGCCATGCTGTACCCCCCATGCTGGCTCCGTTCCACCACAGAAACGGAGTCTGGCAGTCTGGGGGGCCCAGCAGCCTGAACCAGCTTTGCAGCTGGCCCAGACTGCTGGAAAGGAACAAACACGTACTTCACTGATTCTTGTGTCTTTTGCTTTTTCCTCTTAACTGCCACATCATCACAGAGATCATCACCAAAGGTGAAATGCTGGAGGTGGGCTGGGGACTCCTGCATGACTATCGCCCTTAGCAATCCCCCAGCCTCACTCTCCACATCATCCTCCTCGCTCTCACTTGAAGGAAGAGCCACCTGGGCCGTTTCAATATAGCTGTCCTGGGTGGCCTGGGTGTCACAGGGAGCAGCCACAGGCACAGCGTCTTCCTCCACATTCTCATCCTTTTCCTCATCACCACCATCCTCACTTTCTTCACCGCCACTACTCTCCCCATCATCCACCTCCACCTTACCTGGGGATTTCGTGGCGGCAAACCGGTCTTCATTAATCAGCTTTTCCCGGAAATACCGCTTCCATCAAGGATCTCGTCTCTCCTCTCCTCCAGCTTCACAATTTCGCTTTTCAGCACTGTGATCCTCTTTCTTAGCTCTGGCCTGTTCTTTTTGGACCCCGTGCTCACCAGATTCTGAGCCACACGTAGATCCTCCCTGGCCATCCTCAGCTCCTTACCGCACTGGTCATATTCCGCAAAGCGTGCGGCCATGCGGGAGCAGTATGTATCGCTCGACACCTTGGGCCCTCTCTCTGCCCACATCACCACTCTTTTCCTCCTCGCCTTGCTTCCTCCAGATCTCTGGTTGGCACCCGTCGCCGTGGAAGCAGAGCCTGCATTGCTGCAGACTCTGCCAGATTTTCTTCCTCCGGCCGGAACAATGGCTGTTGCAGTTTTCTCTCCACCCCCCACCAGCCTGGAAGAACGGGGAGTGGAGGCTCGAGATTTCCGGGGCTCCATGCAGGGGAGGCTCTCCCCAGGAGTCTGCCACCCTCCTGGGAAAAGCAGTTAGAACACCTGCCTCTGTAGTCCTCTTGGAAGTCCTGGAGAGCTCAAACAGGGACACACCCGCACGCTTCTCACACTGAACAGCTGTGTTTCACAGGATGTGCTCTCTGCTGACACCTCTGTCCATGTCAGGAACTGTCCAGATTAGAAGACAATCCCCATAAAAAACCTATCCTGCTCTGGACAGTTCCTGACACGGACAGAAGTGTCAGCAGAGAGCACTGACTGGAAAGAACTTCACACATTTCTGTGAAGTATATCTGTAGTATACAGCAGCTGATAACTACTAGAGGGGTTAAGATTATTTAATAGAAGTCATTTACAAATCTGTTTAATTTCATGGCACCAGTTGATTTGAAAACATTTTTTTCCACTGGAGTTCCCCTTTAAATGTAATATTATATATGTCCACCAGATCCACTTAGATTCAGATCATTGACTGGAAGTCAAGTACAACCCAAGGTCAAGTTGTAGCCATAAACCCTTACAATTTTCAGCTCCAGGACCTCCTGTCAGGTCATACCACTTCCAAAACTCGATTAATATCCACATAACATTGGGTGGCCGTGTATATTAAAGGGCACCAGTCACCGGAACAGGACCCTTCACTTTTATTACATCTGTAAAACAGACCTAATAAGGCCGTGCAATACCCATCATCAGGTCGGGAAATAAAGTGCCTATTATGCACTTGTTCACTGAGCAAAGTGATTTTCAACATGAAATGATGTGGAAGAACTTGACTGGTCTGCAAAATGCTCTGACCTCAACCTCATCAAATAGCCTTAAAACCCAAAGGAGCCATGGCAGCGTGCCAGGCCATATATCCTTACTTCTCCATGGACTTGAATGCTCACAGCCATGTTTGATAACCTTAGGCTACATTCACACATTGGTGATTTGCCAATGTCTATTTTTACAAAAGGATCTTCAGAAAAAAGCAAGGCAGCTCTGCTGTGGATGTGCAAACGGAGCTTATCCATACTGTTTCCTGAATAATGAATATTATAAATACTCTAGCAGATGGCAGCACCAACGTCCGCCTTTAATCTAGGTTGCAAAAGATCCTTTTAGTGTAGATTTCAGTATTAATTCTGTGCCAAATCATTGACACGTGAACTTCAAAGGGGTACTCTGCCCCTAAGCATCTTATCCCCTATCCAAAGGATAGGTGTTACGCCTAGCGCTCCGGGTCCCCGCTCCTCCCCGGAGCGCTCACGGCGTCTTTCTCCCTGCAGCTCCCCGGTCAGTCCCGCTGACCGGGAGCGCTGCACTGTCATGGCCGTTGGGGATGCGATTCGCACAGCGGGACGCGCCCGCTCGCGAATCGCATCCCAGGTCACTTACCCGTTCCCGTCCCCTGCTGTCATGTGCTGGCGCGCGCGGCTCCGCTCTCTAGGGCGCGCGCGCGCCAGCTCCCTGAGACTTAAAGGGCCAGTGCACCAATGATTGGTGCCTGGCCCAATTAGCTTAATTGGCTTCCATCTGCTCCCTGCCTTTATCTGACCTCCTCCCATGCACTCCCTTGCCGGATCTTGTTGCCTTGTGCCAGTGAAAGCGTTTTGTGTGTCCAAAAGCCTGTGTACCAGTACTTCTGCTATCCACTCTGACTACGAACCTTGCCGCCTGCCCCCGACCTTCTGCTACGTCCGACCTTGCTTCTGTCTACTCCCTTGTACCGCGCCTATCTTCAGCAGCCAGAGAGGTTGAGCCGTTGCTAGTGGATACGACCTGGTCACTACCGCCGCAGCAAGTCCATCCCGCTTTGCGGCGGGCTCTGGTGAAAACCAGTAGTGACTTAGAACCGGTCCATTAGCACGGTCCACGCCAATCCCTCTCTGGCACAGAGGATCCACCTCCTGCCAGCCGGCATCGTGACAGTAGATCCGGCCATGGATCCCGCTGAAGTTCCTCTGCCTGTTGTCGCCAACCTCCCCACACTGGTCGCCCAGCAAGCCCGACAGATTGCCCAACAAGATCACCAGCTGTCGTACTTGACCACCATGACTCAGCAACTCCAGTCGCAGCTACAGCAGATTCAGTCTCAGCTACAGCAGCAGCAACCATCTCCTCCGCCAGCTCCTGCACCTCTTCCGCAGCGAGTGGCCACTCCTAGCCTCCGCCTGTCCTTGCCGGACAAATTTAATGGGGACTCTAAGTTTTGCCGTGGCTTTCTTTCGCAATGTTCCCTGCATTTGGAGATGATGTCGGATCAGTTTCCTACTGAAAGGTCTAAGGTGGCTTTCGTAGTCAGCCTTCTGTCTGGAAAAGCCCTGTCATGGGCCACACCGCTCTGGGACCGCAATGACCCCGTCACTGCCTCTGTACACTCCTTCTTCTCGGAAATTCGAAGTGTCTTTGAGGAACCTGCCCGAGCCTCTTCTGCTGAGACTGCCCTGCTGAACCTGGTCCAGGGTAATTCTTCCGTTGGCGAGTACGCCATACAATTCCGTACTCTTGCTTCTGAACTATCCTGGAATAATGAGGCCCTCTGCGCGACCTTTAAAAAAGGCCTATCCAGCAACATTAAAGATGTTCTGGCCGCACGAGAAACTCCTGCTAACCTGCATGAACTCATTCATCTAGCCACTCGCATTGACATGCGTTTTTCTGAGAGACATCAAGAGCTCCGCCAGGAAAAAGACTTAGATCTCTGGACACCTCTCCCACAGTCTCCACTGCAATCTGCGCCTAGGCCTCCCGCCGAGGAAGCCATGCAAGTGGATCGGTCTCGCCTGACCCTGGAAGAGAGGAATCGCCGTAAGGAAGAGAATCTTTGTCTGTACTGTGCCAGTACCGAACATTTTTTGGTGGATTGCCCTATCCGTCCTCCACGTCTGGGAAACGCACGCTCGCACCCAGCTCTCGTGGGTGTGGCGTCTCTTGATGCTAAGTCGGCTTCTCCACGTCTCACGGTGCCTGTACGGATTTCTACTTCAGCCAGCTCTTCCCTCTCAGCCGTGGCCTGCCTGGATTCTGGTGCCTCTGGGAATTTTATTCGGGAGTCCTTGGTGAATAAATTCCGCATTCCGGTGACCCGTCTTGTCAAGCCACTCCACATTTCCGCGGTCAACGGAGCCAGGTTGGATTGCACCGTGCGTTACCGCACGGAGCCCCTCCTAATGTGCATCGGACCTCATCACGAGAAGATTGAATTTTTGGTCCTTCCCAATTGCACTTCCGAAATTCTCCTTGGACTACCCTGGCTTCTACACCATTCCCCAACCCTGGACTGGTCCACTGGGGAGATCAAGAGTTGGGGTCCCTCTTGTTCCAAGGACTGCCTTAAACCGGTTCCCAGTACTCCCTGCCGTGACCCTGTGGTTCCTCCTGTATCCGGTCCCCCTAAGGTCGTTAGGGACTCTGCCTGCCACAGAAAATGCCTCTCCCCCCCTCCCAGTCCACTCAGGCAAGCCTCGGTGCCTCCTCATGGCCCTCGTCCTGGTGTCACACTGCCCCGTGCCAGGCCTCGCCCTCTGCCCTCCCTCCCCATTCCCACTCCTGCTGTACTGCCTGCCATTGAGGAAACCATCCATTCCTTCCCGGTGTCCTCATCCCAGGGGAGGCAGTCACCGGACAAAAAAAAGGGGAGACCTAAGGGGGGGGGTACTGTTACGCCTAGCGCTCCGGGTCCCTGCTCCTCCCCGGAGCGCTCACGGCGTCTTTCTCCCTGCAGCTCCCCGGTCAGTCCCGCTGACCGGGAGCGCTGCACTGTCATGGCCGTTGGGGATGCGATTCGCACAGCGGGACGCGCCCGCTCGCGAATCGCATCCCAGGTCACTTACCCGTTCCCGTCCCCTGCTGTCATGTGCTGGCGCGCGCGGCTCCGCTCTCTAGGGCGCGCGCGCGCCAGCTCCCTGAGACTTAAAGGGCCAGTGCACCAATGATTGGTGCCTGGCCCAATTAGCTTAATTGGCTTCCATCTGCTCCCTGCCTTTATCTGACCTCCTCCCATGCACTCCCTTGCCGGATCTTGTTGCCTTGTGCCAGTGAAAGCGTTTTGTGTGTCCAAAAGCCTGTGTACCAGTACTTCTGCTATCCACTCTGACTACGAACCTTGCCGCCTGCCCCCGACCTTCTGCTACGTCCGACCTTGCTTCTGTCTACTCCCTTGTACCGCGCCTATCTTCAGCAGCCAGAGAGGTTGAGCCGTTGCTAGTGGATACGACCTGGTCACTACCGCCGCAGCAAGTCCATCCCGCTTTGCGGCGGGCTCTGGTGAAAACCAGTAGTGACTTAGAACCGGTCCACTAGCACGGTCCACGCCAATCCCTCTCTGGCACAGAGGATCCACCTCCTGCCAGCCGGCATCGTGACAATAGGGAATAAGATGTCTGATCACGGGGGGTTCAGCCCCCCCCCCCACGAAATCTCCAGCACGGCACCCCAGTCATCCGGTGATCGAAGCGATCTCCGCTCAATGCCGGATAAAGGACGACCACAGCCGTCACGCCGCCTGCGTTAATTTCTATGGGAGGAGGCATGACGACTATGTATTAGCTGTCACACCCCCTACCATAGACATGAATGGAGGGATAGTGGTGTGATGACACTAACATGAAAGCCCCCACGGTCAGACATCTTATCCCTTTATTCTTTGGATAGGGGTTAAGATGTCTAGGGGTGGAGTACCCCTTTAAGTCTTCCGAGAATGCTGTTCAGGAGGGTCAGCCTCTGAGAACTTTTATGCATGTCTGCAGACTTTGCAGTACCTGGTTCTGCCCGGGGAGCCCATTTGTTTAAGAAACAACTTTACACCTCTTATGGCTTTGCCCCTTTGCTCAGGCCCTATTGAATGTCCTAGAATTTAGACTCTGTTCCCAGGAGTAGTCTATCGCACCACACAGTTCATTATGGACTATTTCCTGGGGATCTCACAGGAGGGGCTATGCAGGAGGCCTAGTACCTTATGAACTGTAATAAGGACACTTAGTTTGCCAGTAAAATGTCTGATTAAAAATTTGGAGATGATCTGTATCCTGGACTGCTTGCTGGCTGGTTTTCAGACTGCCTAGAAACTATTCCATCATGGACAATCCGGATATTGAGGGAGAAGGATTAACATTCTCCATCCCCTTCTTCCCTTATCATCTCCTGTCCCTACCTCCTTTTCCTCCAATCCCTATCCTCTATCACTGTTTGCAATGCTTTACTGATTGACTTTGTTTTAGTATGTGTGTAGGAATGTTAGTGTAGCATGTGGTATGATTTATAGCATCGGAAGACTCTGCTGTATGTGCTGCATGTTGTACTGCCGTGCTATGTACCAAAAATTGTATCCATTTATTGTATGTTTAGGACGATTGACTGCTAATAAAGTTATTTTCAATCAAAAAGAATTATGCAGACTTTTAAACTTGCTAATGGGAGGATAATCCCTACATAATGGCCCTTGGGTCTGGAATAATATGTTTTAAGCAACAGGACCAGATTATAAAGGAGGCAAAAAGGGTAGTCCCCTGCCCAAAAAAAATCTCAAGTCCTTTTCAGAATTTAAAAGGGTATTACAGCCCCAGCAAAAAGATTGAAAAATAACCCTTAGGGATATATAACAATACAAAAGAAACTATACTCACCTGCCCCAATCCCATGGAGTTGCAAAACCGACATCTTTCAGTCCTTGTTGCTTACCACTGCTTCCTGGTTCCTGTTATGAATGACTCTACAGGAAGTGCCTTTGAACCAAACACAACAGTGACCCACTTTGGACCATGACTGACTGAGGTTCCTGTGGTGTTGACAAATCACACAAACCAGGAAGCAGCAGTAAGTGGCGGGAACCAGGAGATGTCAGATATACCCTGAGTCACTTTCAAATTTTTTGAATAGATTTGTAAATTACTTCTATTAAAAAAAAATCTTAATCCTTCCAGTGGTTATCAGCTGCTGAAGTTGAGTTGTTCTTTTTTTTGCCTGACAACAGTGCTCTCTGATGACACCTCTGTCTGTGTCAGGAACTTTCCAATGCATTAGAGATTTGCTATGGGGATTTGCTCCTACTCTGGACAGTTCCTGAGACAGACAGAGGTGTCAGCAGAGAGCCCTGTTGTCAGACAGAAAAGAACAACTCAACTTCAGCAGCTGATAACTATTGAAAGGATTAGGCTTTTTTTTATATAGAAGTAATTTACAAATCTGTTTAACTTTCTGTAGCCAGTTGATATAGAAAAAAGGTGTTTTCCTGAAATACCCCATTAACCCCTTAACGACGCAGGACGTATATTTACGTCCTGCGCCGCCTCCCGCGATATGAAGCGGGATCGCGCCGCGATCCTGCATCATATCGCGTGGGTCCCAGCGCTAATCAACGGCCGGGACCCGCGGCTAATACCACACATCGCCGATCGCGGCGATGTGCGGTATTAACCCTTTAGAAGCGGCGGTCAAAGCTGACCGCCGCTTCTAAAGTGAAACTGAAAGTATCCCGGCTGCTCGGTGAAATCGCGGCGTCCCGAACAGCTGATCGGACACCGGGAGGGCCCTTACCTGCCTCCTCGGTGTCCGATCGACGAATGACTGCTCCGTGCCTGAGATCCAGGCAGGAGCAGTCAAGCGCCGATAATGCTGATCACAGGCGTGTTAATGCACGCCAGTGATCAGCATAGGAGATCAGTGTGTGCAGTGTTATAGGTCCCTATGGGACCTATAACACTGCAAAAAAAAAGTGAAAAAAAAGTGTTAATAAAGGTCATTTAACCCCTTCCCTAATAAAAGTTTGAATCACCCCCCTTTTCCCATAAAAAAAATAAAACAGTGTAAAAAAAAAAAAAAAAAAAACATATGTGGTATCGCCGCGTGCGTAAATGTCCGAACTATAAAAATATATCATTAATTAAGCTGTACGGTCAATGGCGTACGCGCAAAAAAATTCCAAAGTCCAAAAAAGCGTATTTTGGTAACTTTTTATAACATAAAAAAATGAATAAAAAGTGATCAAAAAGTCAGATCAAAACAAAAATCATACCAATAAAAACTTCAGATCACGGCGCAAAAAATAAGTCCTCATACCGCCCTGTACGTGGAAAAATAAAAAAGTTATAGGGGTCAGAAGATGACATTTTTAAACGTATAAATTTTCCTGCATGTAGTTATGATTTTTTCCAGAAGTGCGACAAAATCAAACCTATATAAGTAGGGTATCATTTTAACCGTATGGACCTACAGAATAATGATAAGGTGTAATTTTTACCGAAATATGCACTGCGTAGAAACGGAAGCCCCCAAAAGTTACAAAATGGCGTTTTTTTTTCGATTTTGTCGCACAATGATTTTTTTTTCCGTTTCGCCGTGCATTTTTGGGTAAAATGACTAATTTCACTGCAAAGTAGAATTGGTGACGCAAAAAATAAGCCATAATATGGATTTTTAGGTGGAAAATTGAAAGGGTTATGATTTTTAAAAGGTAAGGAGGAAAAAACGAAAGTGCAAAAACGGAAAAACCCTGAGTCCTTAAGGGGTTAAATGTTTTTACATTCCTATATGATTTTCATGTCATTTGTGTATAGGGAACCTCAATAAGATCCTGTGATCAGTATTAAATGACCGTCACTGTCACTTTGTGCAAGAACAGTTATCATGATTGGTAAATTCCCCCAAGCATATGTCAGACACTTTAGATAATAAGAAATTCAGAGCTATGATCAACCCTGATGATGTCAGCAAATAATAGAGGTACTTGAGGTACATGAGGTATATGCGGTGCATAAAACAAGCTCCTAAAATACTTACTTGGTCACTGCACATTCAATAACCTGTGCATAAAGCAATAGTACAAGTGGATATAAGATGCTTTATAGCACATAATATTAGAATTAAATGCCTCTTTTGAACCTGATCAAGCTCTTTTCCTGTCCCTCCTAAACTCATTATCTCACTGAGGCATCAGGTTACATGCTCCCCTTACAAGTCTATGGAGAAGGAAAGGGGGTTTACTGGAGAGGGACAGAGGAAAAGAGACAGATACAAGTAAAGGATCTGGTAAGTGTTTTATCTCTCATGAGTGCTTGATTCCCAGATTATTCTGTTCAGAACTACTCTATAATGTCCTTCATGCTGATGCTTCAGGTGGTGTACAAGTGTATGGCAGACATCATATAATTTAGGCTCCACTAGCTCAGGGTTAAGCAAACATTGGAGATTGTGACTACAGAGGGGAAAGCTTGTTAAAAATGCATATGCAAGTGATATATTATCCAGAAACACTATATGTATGGCATAAACCTTATTCTAAAATGTTTAATTAAAGTTCGGTGACCAAACCAAAGTGGTGATAATGTGATTTTAGTATTTTTCCAATTGTCTTTGAGCCACTGAGAGTCCCATCCATGGTGTACAGCTATTTCTTATTCTCTCCATTCCAATGGGTGGGACCAGAGTTTGGCTGCTTGCCAGTAGTACACATACATAGACTTCCTTTTTCTTACTTCTCTGGCCAATCAAAGCACATCATTCTCTATGTCATGACATAGTGCTGGATATAACAGGCTGGCACTGTGCTGGGGGATGATTACACAGTACAGTACTAGATGTGGAGAGAGTAAGGGTTACTGATGCACTTGGTTTGCAAGGTGCTACTGTATATGAGCAGAAATTAAAGAAACAGCTGCAGCAGAAACACAACTAAGCACTAAGCTGCTGCTGAGAAGCTAAAGAGGGGGGGAGATTGCTCTGCAGCACTGTGGACATACAGCAGTAGATGTGTTGGAATAAACTACACAAGGGGCAACTGTCCTAAGTTTTATGGGTTTTCAGAAATGAAAGAGAAGCCTTGATTTACCTTTAGGGACCATGTAGATCATGTTCAGCAGGGAGACTGGCTCAACTTGCAGGTACACAGCCCAGGCTTTCTTGGTCTTTATTAGTCTCCTGCACATAGCACATGCTAAATCCCATGACCACTTCCTGCAATTTGTCCTGATCTAGCTGTTACTAAAGACAGATTTCTCCTGAGAACAGGCAGTGGACAGCAGTCAGACACCTAGTGACCAAGTCTTCAGAGCTTTTTTTCTCGGGTAAAGTCATTTTTTCGGTTAAAGGGGTATTCCAGGAAAAAACTTTTTTTTTTTATATATATATATATATATCAACTGGCTCCAGAAAGATAAACAGATTTGTAAATAACTTCTATTAAAAAATCTTAATCCTTTCAGTACTTATGAGCTTCTGAAGTTAAGGTTGTTCTTTTTTGTCTAAGTGCTCTCTGATGACACGTGTCTCGGGAAACGCCCAGTTTAGAAGAGGTTTGCTATGGGGATTTGCTTCTAAACTGGGCGTTTCCCGAGACAGGTGTCATCAGAGAGGACTTAGACAGAAAAGAACAACCTTAACTTCAGAAGCTCATAAGTACTGAAAGGATTAAGATGTTTTTTAATAGAAGTCATTTACAAATCTGTTTAACTTTCTGGAGCCAGTTGATATATATATATATATATATATATATATATATATATATATATATATATATATAAGTTTTTTTTCCTGGATAGCCCCTTTAATGAAAGGATTTACAAGAATATACAACAACACTATCGCACTTTACTTTGTAATGAATAAACCAATGGTCAAAGAAGCTTGTATATTTACAGGTTTTATTTATTTTTCTTTCAAAATACAAACATATTACCTTGTCATTATAGTTAAAAAAAATATGATAGTAAACGTTACATAGCCCGAAAGGCAGCATGGCAACTAAACCAACACGTGACATCTATGACAATGTAGAACAGTGTTCCCCAAACTGTGGCCCTCCAGATGTTGCAAAACTACAATTCCCAGCATGCCTGGACAGCCGTTGGCTGTCCAGGCATGCTGGGAGTTGTAGTTTTGCAACATCTGGAGGGCCACAGTTTGGGGACCACTGATGTCGAACATAAGCCGTGTATGCTAGACAGTATTCTAAGAGATTATTGAAGATCCACTGATAAAACATCAGGATATTGCATTGCGTGAGCAAACAAAACTATAATCATGGTATATAATATTGTTGGGATATGATAAAACATGTAGAATAATATAAAACATAACACAGTATTGGTTCTTATTGTCACCTGTGCACATAAAACTGAAGACGTTATAAAGAGTGATTACTGGTCCAATGAATATTATACATGATATATGCAGCAAAAGGAAAATACTGAACGGGAAGCTCCTCTGTTTTTCGGGGGACGTAGTAGCACAGAGGAGTTTCAGTTAAAGGGGTACTCCGGTGGAAAACTTTTTTTTAATCAACTGGTGCCAGAAAGTTAAACAGATTTGTAAATGACTTCTATTTAAAAATCTTAATCCTTCCAGTACTTATTAGCTGCTGAATACTACAGAGGAAATGATTTTCTTTTTGGAACATAGAGCTCTCTGCTGACATCACGAGCACAGTGCTCTCTGCTGACATCTCTGTCCATTTTAGGAACTGTCCTAAATGTTTGCTATCGGGATTTTCTCCTACTCTGGACAGTTCTTAAAATGGACAGAGATGTCAGCAGAGAGCACTGTGCTCGTGATTCAGCAGAGAGCTCTGTGTTCCAAAAAGAAAAGAATGTCCTCTATAGTATTCAACAGCTAATAAGTACTGGAAGGATTAAGATTTTTTAATAGAAGTAATTTACAAATCTGTTTAACTTTCTGGCACCAGTTGATTTAAAAAAAAAAAAAAAAAAAAGTTTTCCACCGGAGTACCCCTTTAAAGAGAAATGTCTCTAAGGTTTTCATGTTATTCCACTGACAAAAAGAAGGAGGCAATGACTTGTACCTGATCAACATTTAAAGGGGTACTCCACTGCACCAGCGTCCGAAACATTTTGTTCCAAACGCTGGGTGCAGGGTCGTGACATCATGGACACGCCCCCTCATGACATCATGTCACGCCCCCTCAATGCAAGTCTATGGGAGGGGGCGTGGCAGGCGCCACGCGCCCTCCCATAGACTTGCATTGAGGGGGCCTGGCTGGGGGTCTGTTCCGGATGCTGGTGCAGTGGAGTACCCCTTTAAGGAAAGCTCTGGGGAAGGTATTATATAGAGCGAATTAAAGGGCAGAACTATGTAGCCATGGTTTTCAAAGTATGAGACTCGAGCCAGCTACGGTTTTCAATCATTCTCTGCACATAGATGTAAATGCATGAAAGGGATGCAGTAGGTTATCCAAAAAATCTGGGCTACCTTTCTTGTACTTTCTTAGAAATAGAATTGACCAAATGATAATTTTAATACAAAACATAATGCAGTATTGGTTCTTATTGTCTCCTGTGCACATAAAGAGTGATTATCGGTCCGATGAATATTATACATAATATATATGCAGCAAAGGAAAATAATACTGAATGTGAAGCTCCTCTGTTTGTCGGAGGACATAGTAACACAGAGGAGTTTCAGAAAATGGGGGTACTCGCCCTTGATATCTTATCCCCTATCCAAAGTATAGGGGATAAGATGTCTGATGGCAAGGGTCTTGCTGCTGGGACCCCCGCGATCTCTGCTGTGGCACCGCAGTCACCAGGAGAATGGAGCGAACATCATGGCCACGCCCCCTCCCGCCGCCACTCCCCCTCCCATAGACTTGCATTGAGGGGCGTGGCCGTAATGTCACGAGGGGCATGGGCATGACATCACAAACCTCCGGTGCATCAGCCAGCATTCTAAACGAATGCCCGATGCTGCAGGGAAATTGCGCTGGGTCCCAGCAGCGAGCCGCCTGCCATCAGACATCTTACCCCCTATCATTTGAAGGGGATAAGATGGCTAGAGGCGGAGTAACCTTTTAAAGAGACATGTCATTAAGGTTTTCATGTTATTCCACTGACAGGAAGAAGGAGGCAATGGCTTGTACCTGATCAACATTTAGGGAAATTTTTTGGTATTTTTACACCATTCCGGACGCTCACAGCATATGTTTGCTATGGGGATTTTCTCCTGCTCTGGACAGTTCCTGACATGGACAGAGGTGTCAGTAGACAGCACTGTGGTTGTGACAGAAAAGAAATCCAAAAAGAAAATAATTTCCTCTGTAGTATACAGCTGCTAATAAGTACTGGAAGGATTAAGATTTTTTAATAGAAGTAATTTACAAATCTATTTTACTTTTTGGCATCAGTTGATTTAAACAAACTAAAGTTTTCCACCGGACTACCCCTTTAATTTGAGTCGGAATCCCGCCATCTGAAATTATGCCGTGTGAATAGACCCTTAGGTACTGAATGGGTCATAATTTATGGTCTAGTGTACTTAAAAGGTTAAAGTCAGCATACCCGGTCTAGTGTATTATAAAGGTCAAAACCGACATCCCTGGTGATCTAGTGGATTTAAAAGGTCAATGCCTTCTTAAAGGGAACCTGTCACACTAAAAATGCAGTCTGAACTACAGATATCATATTATAGAGCAAGTTGATATTTTATCGTTTTGTAAGAAAAGTTCTATGATAATGTGTCATTTACTTGTGTACATCTCTGCTCATTCGGGGCTAAGTGGTCATGTGGCTTCATAATCAGTTATGTAATACTGGTACTTGTCTTAGACCACTGCACTGAGTCCACCATTGTTATATTGTGCCAGAATAAGGAAAAACCTGAAAACAAGAGAGAGAAAAAGAGAGTAAGAGAGTAAGAGTCCTCCAGTGCATCACATTCTATAGTAGTGAATGTGACTGTCGGCCATTTTGATAGGTGGAATACTCAATGGTAAGAGAGGCCTGTGTGCTATACATATGTGCTTATCCCAACCAGCAATTACCAAGTTTAGACCTTGCTCATTCAGAATCCCAATTGTGGCCTTCCAGTAGCATGGTTCTCCGTCCCCAGCACATTGTCCATACTTAGAACCAGACTTTTGTTTCTCATATGTTGCATTTTATCCAAGTTCTTGTGGCTGCAGAGTCACATCCCCAAGTGATATTTAACTTGTCAGCTGTCCCGGTAGGCAAGCTCCAAAGCTAGGCTCAGGAAACAGAATGCTGCTCCTCATCTCTCCAAGTGGCTTCTAATATGGGTATTGCTTTTGTTTTTTTCCAGAGAAACATGACAACCACGTGCAGATGAGCATTGCGGCTGCCGCTCCTCCACCGGTGCAGTAATATGCCCATCCGATTCTGCACATACCTAGAACAAAGCAAACACAGTCATCATGAATATGGAAATGTGTGTAAAATTACACAGTAGAACAACGCAGTCTTTCTTTCAGCCCTGTATTACCTACTTCAACTTGCATATCCTAATATTAAAGGGGTTATCCAGCCCTACAAAATTGATAGCCTATGCTAATCAACATGTAGGGGTCAGACTCCCAGCTCCCCCCACTGATTAGCTGATGGAGCGGGCCATGGTGCTTGTACGAGCGCTGCAGTCCCGTCAGTGATTACCTGTGTTGGCACTTGCAATTTCCGTACTATAAGTAACATTGCTGCAAAGTACTAAATCATTGTCCTATCCACTGTAGCTGTTACGCCGAGCGCTCCGGGTCCCCGCTCCTCCCCGGAGCGCTCGCTTCTCTCTCGCTACCGCAGCGCTCCGGGCAGCTCCACTGACCCGGTGCGCTGCGATACCGTCTCCAGCCGGGATGCGATTCGCGATGCGGGTAGCGCCCGCTCGCGATGCGCATCCCGGCTCCCGTACCTGACTCGCTCTCCGTCTGTCCTGTCCCGGCGCGCGCGGCCCCGCTCCCTAGGGCGCGCGCGCGCCGGGTCTCTGCGATTTAAAGGGCCACTGCGCCGCTGATTGGCGCAGTGGTTCCAATTAGTGTGTTCACCTGTGCACTCCCTATTTATACCTCACTTCCCCTTCACTCCCTCGCCGGATCTTGTTGCCATTGTGCCAGTGAAAGCGTTTCCTTGTGTGTTCCTAGCCTGTGTTCCAGACCTCCTGCCGTTGCCCCTGACTACGATCCTTGCTGCCTGCCCCGACCTTCTGCTACGTCCGACCTTGCTTCTGTCTACTCCCTTGTACCGCGCCTATCTTCAGCAGTCAGAGAGGTTGAGCCGTTGCTAGTGGATACGACCTGGTCACTACCGCCGCAGCAAGACCATCCCGCTTTGCGGCGGGCTCTGGTGAAAACCAGTAGTGACTTAGAACCGATCCACTAGCACGGTCCACGCCAATCCCTCTCTGGCACAGAGGATCCACTACCTGCCAGCCGGCATCGTGACAGTAGATCCGGCCATGGATCCCGCTGAAGTTCCTCTGCCAGTTGTCGCCGACCTCACCACGGTGGTCGCCCAGCAGTCACAACAGATAGCGCAACAAGGCCAACAGCTGTCTCAACTGACCGTGATGCTACAGCAGCTACTACCACAGCTTCAGCAATCATCTCCTCCGCCAGCTGCTGCACCTCCTCCGCAGCGAGTGGCCGCTTCTGGTCTACGACTATCCTTGCCGGATAAATTTGATGGGGACTCTAAATTCTGCCGTGGCTTTCTTTCCCAATGTTCCCTGCACTTGGAGATGATGTCGGACCAGTTCCCTACTGAAAGGTCTAAGGTGGCTTTCGTAGTCAGCCTTCTGTCTGGAAAAGCTCTGTCATGGGCCACACCGCTCTGGGACCGCAATGACCCCGTCACTGCCTCTATACACTCCTTCTTCTCGGAAATTCGAAGTGTCTTTGAGGAACCTGCCCGAGCCTCTTCTGCTGAGACTGCCCTGTTGAACCTGGTCCAGGGTAATTCTTCCGTTGGCGAGTACGCCGTACAATTCCGTACTCTTGCTTCAGAATTATCCTGGAATAATGAGGCCCTCTGCGCGACCTTTAAAAAAGGCCTATCCAGCAACATTAAAGATGTTCTGGCCGCACGAGAAATCCCTGCTAACCTACATGAACTCATCCATCTTGCCACTCGCATTGACATGCGTTTTTCCGAAAGGCGTCAGGAGCTCCGCCAGGATATGGACTTTGTTCGCACAAGGCGTTTTTTCTCCCCGGCTCCTCTCTCCTCTGGTCCCCTGCAATCCGTTCCTGTGCCTCCCGCCGTGGAGGCTATGCAGGTCGACCAGTCTCGCCTGACACCTCAAGAGAGGACACGACGCCGCATGGAGAATCTCTGCCTGTACTGTGCCAGTACCGAACACTTCCTGAAGGATTGTCCTATCCGTCCTCCTCGCCAGGAAAGACGTACGCTGACTCCGCACAAAGGTGAGACAGTCCTTGATGTCTACTCTGCTTCTCCATGTCTTACTGTGCCTGTGCGGATATCTGCCTCTGCCTTCTCCTTCTCTACTATGGCCTTCTTGGATTCCGGATCTGCAGGAAATTTTATTTTGGCCTCTCTCGTCAACAGGTTCAACATCCCAGTGACCAGTCTCGCCAGACCCCTCTACATCAATTGTGTAAACAATGAAAGATTGGACTGTACCATACGTTTCCGCACGGAGTCCCTTCTAATGTGCATCGGACCTCATCACGAGAAGATTGAATTTTTGGTCCTCCCCAATTGCACTTCCGAAATCCTCCTTGGACTACCCTGGCTTCAACTCCATTCCCCAACCCTGGATTGGTCCACTGGGGAGATCAAGAGTTGGGGGCCCTCTTGTTTCAAGGACTGCCTAAAACCGGTTCCCAGTACCCCTTGCCGTGACTCTGTGGTTCCCCCTGTAACCGGTCTCCCTAAGGCCTATATGGACTTTGCGGATGGGATGTTTTTTGCAAAAAACAAGCTGAGACTCTACCTCCTCACAGGCCTTATGATTGTCCTATTGACCTCCTCCCGGGCACTACTCCACCCCGGGGCAGAATCTATCCTCTGTCCGCCCCAGAGACTCTTGCTATGTCGGAGTACATCCAGGAAAATTTAAAAAAAGGCTTTATCCGTATATCCTCCTCTCCTGCCGGAGCCGGATTTTTCTTTGTGTCCAAAAAAGATGGCTCTCTACGTCCTTGCATTGACTACCGCGGTCTTAATAAAATCACGGTAAAGAACCGCTACCCCCTACCCCTCATCTCTGAACTCTTTGATCGCCTCCAAGGTGCCCACATCTTTACCAAACTGGACTTAAGAGGTGCTTATAATCTCATCCGCATCAGAGAGGGGGATGAATGGAAAACGGCATTTAACACTAGAGATGGACACTTTGAGTATCTGGTCATGCCCTTTGGCCTGTGCAACGCCCCTGCCGTCTTCCAAGACTTTGTTAATGAAATTTTTCGTGATCTCTTATACTCCTGTGTTGTTGTATATCTGGACGATATCCTGATTTTTTCTGCCAATCTAGAAGAACACCGCCAGCATGTCCGTATGGTTCTTCAGAGACTTCGTGACAATCAACTTTATGCCAAGATAGAGAAATGTCTGTTTGAATGCCAATCTCTTCCTTTCCTAGGATACTTGGTCTCTGGCCAGGGACTACAAATGGATCCAGACAAACTCTCTGCCGTCTTAGATTGGCCACGCCCCTCCGGACTCCGTGCTATCCAACGTTTTTTGGGGTTCGCCAATTATTACAGGCAATTTATTCCACATTTTTCTACCGTTGTGGCCCCTATCGTGGCTTTAACCAAAAAAAATGCCAATCCCAAGTCTTGGCCTCCTCAAGCGGAAGACGCCTTTAAACGGCTCAAGTCTGCCTTTTCTTCGGCTCCCGTGCTCTCCAGACCTGACCCATCTAAACCCTTCCTATTGGAGGTTGATGCCTCCTCTGTAGGAGCTGGAGCGGTCCTTCTACAAAAAAATTCTTCCGGGCATGCTGTTACTTGTGGTTTTTTTTCTAGGACCTTCTCTCCGGCGGAGAGGAACTACTCCATCGGGGATCGAGAGCTTCTAGCCATTAAATTAGCACTTGAGGAATGGAGGCATCTGCTGGAGGGATCAAGATTTCCAGTTATTATTTACACCGATCACAAGAACCTCTCCTATCTCCAGTCTGCCCAACGGCTGAATCCTCGCCAGGCCAGGTGGTCTCTGTTCTTTGCCCGATTTAATTTTGAAATTCACTTTCGGCCTGCCGATAAGAACATTAGGGCCGATGCTCTCTCTCGTTCCTCGGATGCCTCGGAAGTTGAACTCTCTCCGCAACACATCATTCCTCCTGACTGCCTGATTTCCACTTCTCCAGCCTCCATCAGGCAAACTCCTCCAGGAAAGACCTTCGTCTCTCCACGCCAACGCCTCGGAATCCTCAAATGGGGTCACTCCTCCCATCTCGCAGGTCATGCAGGCATCAAGAAATCTGTGCAACTCATCTCTCGCTTCTATTGGTGGCCGACTCTGGAGACGGATGTCGTGGACTTTGTGCGAGCCTGCACTGTCTGTGCCCGGGATAAGACTCCTCGCCAGAAGCCCGCTGGTTTTCTTCATCCTCTGCCTGTCCCTGAACAGCCTTGGTCTCTGATTGGTATGGATTTTATTACAAACCTACCCCCATCCCGTGGCAACACTGTTGTTTGGGTGGTCGTTGATCGATTCTCCAAGATGGCACATTTCATCCCTCTTCCTGGTCTTCCTTCAGCGCCTCAGTTGGCTAAACAATTTTTTGTACACATTTTTCGTCTTCACGGGTTGCCCACACAGATAGTCTCGGATAGAGGCGTCCAATTCGTGTCAAAATTCTGGAGGGCTCTCTGTAAACAACTCAAGATTAAATTAAACTTTTCTTCTGCATATCATCCTCAATCCAACGGACAAGTAGAAAGAATTAACCAGGTCTTGGGTGATTATTTACGACATTTTGTTTCCTCCCGCCAGGATGATTGGGCAGATCTTCTACCATGGGCCGAATTCTCGTATAACTTTAGAGTCTCTGAATCTTCCTCCAAATCCCCATTTTTCGTGGTGTACGGCCGTCACCCTCTTCCCCCCCTCCCTACTCCCTTGCCCTCTGGTTTGCCCGCTGTAGATGAAGTGACTCGTGATCTTTCCACCATATGGAAAGAGACCCAAGATTCTCTTTTACAGGCTTCATCTCGCATGAAAAAGTTTGCCGATAAGAAAAGAAGAGCTCCCCCCATTTTTGCTCCCGGAGACAAGGTATGGCTCTCCGCTAAATATGTCCGCTTTCGTGTCCCCAGTTACAAACTGGGTCCACGCTATCTTGGTCCTTTCAAAGTCTTGTGCCAAATTAACCCCGTCTCTTACAAACTTCTTCTTCCTCCTTCTCTCCGTATTCCTAATGCCTTTCATGTCTCTCTTCTTAAACCACTCATCATCAACCGTTTCTCTCCCAAATTAGTTTCTCCCACTCCTGTCTCCGGTTCTTCTGACGTCTTCTCAGTGAAAGAGATACTGGCCTCCAAGACGGTCAGAGGAAAAAGGTTCTTTTTGGTGGATTGGGAGGGCTGTGGACCTGAAGAGAGATCCTGGGAACCTGAGGACAACATCCTAGACAAAAGTCTGCTCCTCAGGTTCTCAGGCTCTAAGAAGAGGGGGAGACCCAAGGGGGGGGGTACTGTTACGCCGAGCGCTCCGGGTCCCCGCTCCTCCCCGGAGCGCTCGCTTCTCTCTCACTACCGCAGCGCTCCGGGCAGCTCCACTGACCCGGTGCGCTGCGATACCGTCTCCAGCCGGGATGCGATTCGCGATGCGGGTAGCGCCCGCTCGCGATGCGCATCCCGGCTCCCGTACCTGACTCGCTCTCCGTCTGTCCTGTCCCGGCGCGCGCGGCCCCGCTCCCTAGGGCGCGCGCGCGCCGGGTCTCTGCGATTTAAAGGGCCACTGCGCCGCTGATTGGCGCAGTGGTTCCAATTAGTGTGTTCACCTGTGCACTCCCTATTTATACCTCACTTCCCCTTCACTCCCTCGCCGGATCTTGTTGCCATTGTGCCAGTGAAAGCGTTTCCTTGTGTGTTCCTAGCCTGTGTTCCAGACCTCCTGCCGTTGCCCCTGACTACGATCCTTGCTGCCTGCCCCGACCTTCTGCTACGTCCGACCTTGCTTCTGTCTACTCCCTTGTACCGCGCCTATCTTCAGCAGTCAGAGAGGTTGAGCCGTTGCTAGTGGATACGACCTGGTCACTACCGCCGCAGCAAGACCATCCCGCTTTGCGGCGGGCTCTGGTGAAAACCAGTAGTGACTTAGAACCGATCCACTAGCACGGTCCACGCCAATCCCTCTCTGGCACAGAGGATCCACTACCTGCCAGCCGGCATCGTGACAGTAGCACTGCTGCTAATAATAGTACAGCAAGTGCAAGGAACAGCAAAAAAACTAAAAAGGAAAGGGGGTGCTCCATTGTGTAGCATTATGGACTACCCACCACCTCATCCGAAGTGACTACTAAGCAACAAAAAGTTGTGCTGAATTAAAGGCCAAACTCTATGGACTACGTGTGGAAATGATAGTCTGCAGCTCTAGGACCCAATAGGACTGCACAACGGCAGCAGATAATATGGCGCACAGGTATGGAGAAAGTGTCTAATGATCTATTACTGGACAAGTACTCTACACAACAGGTGCAAAACAATAGGTTGACTTTATTGTTTTGGCGCTAGCATGCACCTTCCTCAGGTCCACCATTTAACACCCGCCATCCAATGTGGTTGCATCCACCAGCAGAGGTTATCATTAAGAAGAGTGCTTTGAAGAGACTGTTCACACAAGCATTGCAGCCCCTTTCAGTGGCATGGATTTCCAAGATGTGGACCCCCGACAATCTAATGTATATATCCTATCCTAGTCATCAATTTTTTAAGGTTGTATAACCCCTGTATTCTAGCAGAAAGGAATATCTCACTTTTTTTTTTTGCTAACAACTCCCACTGAGTCCTGAATAAATTCACAATCACTAAAATCTGTTGTTATTAATTAGAGATGAGCGAACTTACAGTAAATTCGATTCGTCACGAACTTCTCAGCTCGGCAGTTGATAACTTATCCTGCATAAATTAGTTCAGCTTTCAGGTGCTCCCGTGGGCTGGAAAAGGTGGATACAGTCCTAGGAAAGAGTCTCCTAGGACTGTAATAACCTTTTCCAGCTCACCGGAGCACCGGAAAGCTGAACTAATTTATGCAGGAAAAGTCATCAACTGCCGAGCCGAGAAGTTCGTGACGAATCGAATTTACTGTAAGTTCGCTCATCTCTATTATTAATAATAATAAATAATAACTAATATCGGCCTGTCCATGCCAAAGACACCCATTCAGATGGTAGATGGCATTTTTTCCCAGAAATAGCACCTCTCCTGTATATGGGCTGTCTCTAGTATTTTAGCTTATCCCTATCAGAGTTTACTGTAGCTTTATATGAAAGTTATCGAATATAAATTCAACATCTTGCACTCTAAAATGTCAGATTTTCATTGCCTATTGTGGATCACAGGTAGGTACACAATGAATTAGATATTCTCCTACAGTACATCCAGTGCACAAGATGCATCAGCCGTCCCGTTCTCTGCACGCTCAGTTGGGTGTGAAATGTCTGCTGATATTGAAGCTTCAATGACTCTCCAATGTTCAGAATGTCATTTTACTGTTTTATAGTTGGTTAACGTGTAGGCACTGATGCGTCACTTCAAGTTAAAGCTAAATATAGAGAACTGAAAAGCAAAAGCTATTGAAGTATTTGGCTACAAGCGCAGAGCAAAAAATCTACCTCCATGATCCTCATTGTTACTGAACTGTATAATGTTATCTGTAGCATCATCTGAGATGGGTATTATTAATACTAGGCTTCCACATCAATGTTTGGTTGCATGAAGGTCATTACAAAATCAGAGGTTACATTGTTGGTTATGTGAGGATAAAGTTATTATTAACTGTAATGATCGCAGGGCCAACCCAAAGGTGACTAGTGGCTGGTGTGGTTCTGTTTTATTGATGTCCATCCTTATGGTTTACCATATAGTGCCCAAGTAACACAATCAAAAATAAGTGACAAAAATAACATCGCCATAAACAGGACCGGCCCTACAGTGGATCCTGCTGGGTCCATTGCACCCAGGCGGCACCGTCACAGGGGCGGTTGCCGCTCCAAGAAGCTTTTTAACCCCTTCCCGACCCATGATGTATTGGTAAGTCATGGGTCGGGTGAGGGGAATATTGCGCAGGCCCGCTGGTTGGGTCCACGTCATGACCGGCAGATCCCGCTGCTATCAGCACCTGACATCTGCCAGTAATGACGGACATCGGAGCTGGCTATGATGTCTGTCATTGAAATGGTTAAATGCCATGATCAATAGCGATGTTTTAATGTTTAAATGCCGGTAATCCCTGGGGTCTAGGGGACACATCTGCAGCTCTGTGAAGATCCTATGTTGAATTCAGTGAATGTCGTGCAGGGAAGGGAGCTCCGCCCCCGTAATTTACATATTCGATGCCTGTAAATCCACATCCTAGTGAAGTGGAGTCATGAAGCCCCGCCCCCTGCGTGTGATTCACTGAATTTAACAGAGGATCTTCTGGGGAACATATCTCAGGACCCACTGGACATATTTAAGTAAGTGACCCCTCGTTGGACTCCTAGTCACCCACACTATACGCCAGTGTATTGGGTTTAGTGTGGGTGAACAGGTTGACAGTTTTCCTTTAAAGGGGATTATCCCCACCTTTGCTTAAATATTCATAAACAAAAGGGATGTGAATACTAGGCTCTGGAAGAGGTGTGCCTGAGTCACGTCCCCTCAGCTTCATATTTACACCCCTCTGTGCCTGAATCATGCCCCACAGCCTTATATTCAAACCCCTTGAGTTGTTTTTTTTTTTTACCAATTACCGTATTTATTGGCGTATAACATGCACTTTTTAGGAAAAACATTTTTGCCTAAAGTCTACCTGCGTGTTATACGCCGATAAGCTACTGCAGTTCAATGATTTAAAGCGGGCGCTTTAAATCAATGAACTGCAGCGGCTTTGCAGGTGCAGAGACCCCCAGCGCTGCCGGCTTCTCTGCCCCTGCCTGTCCTGGGGTCTAGAGCCCTGCTGCCACCGCTTCTCTCCCCCTGGCAATCGGTGACGCTGCCCGTTCTCTCCCCCTGACTATCGGTGTCGGCGCCCCATTGCCGGCGTCGATAGCCAGGGGGAGAGAAGCGGCGCAGGCAATGGGGCAGCAGCACCGATAGCCAGGGGGAGAGAAGGGGCAGCGGCACCGATAGCCAGGGGGAGAGAAGGGCTGGCAGCAGGGCTCTAGACCCCAGGAAAGGCAGGGGCAGAGAAGCCGGCAGCGATGGCCTCTCTCCCCCTGCCTTTCCTGGGGGTGTATCAGGGTATACGCATGCACACACACGCACCCTCATTTTACAAAGGATATTTGGGTAAAAAACTTTTTTTACCCAAATATCCTTGGTAAAATGAGGGTGCGTGTTATAGGCCGGTGCGTGTTATACCCCGATAAATACGGTAATCTATACTGACCCCAGATCCACCAGTTAGGTTGACATTCATAGTAGTAACAATAATGAAAACTCTTCTAAAAAAGAAGATAATTGACCATCCAAAGACCCAAACCAGCATGGATTTACTGAGGGCAAATATGTAAAATAACCCCATTGTTTTCTTTTCTTAATGCATTGGATAAAGTTGCTGCTGTAGATATGACACGTCAGCAAAGCCTTTTATACAGTTCTACAAAGAGCTGACACATAAATTATTGAAAAAATTGACTTAATCCTTGGATAGAAATTACTAACATTAGAATTGGGTTAAATCAACAAAGAAACATTTACTAAAATATGATTATACCCTTTAAAAATTAGCTTTTAATAGATCAGCATTAAACAATACCCCACATGTGATGTTTTTTTAATCCTAATCTATTAAAAGCTAATTTTTAAAGGGTATAATCATATTTTAGTAAACCATTTTTTTAATCCTTGGATAATTTAAAAACTTGTAGTTGACTGCAGGGTATATATGAAAGGGTTGTATTTAGTGGTATCAGTCACTGGGGACCACAAGGGTCTGTTCTGGGTTTTATGTGTTTGTAAATCACAAAGAAGGTTTGGTCGGTAATTGTTGCCTGTTTGCGAATGACACAAAAGTGTAAACAGGGCTGATCATTCTGGAGGTGTCAGTAATATGAAAAATGATTTAGCTTTACTAGATAAGTGGTCAGAACAATGGATACTGAAGTTTATTATTTCCAAATGCAAAATGGTTCACGTGGGAAAGGGAATCCTCTGAGTATCGTATTGGCAGTTTTGTGTTAGTGAAGACTTCAAAAGAAAAGTCTTCACTAGGGGAGCATTCAGAACCGTATTCAGAACGGTATTGAAAACCATATGCATTGACTCTCCATTGAAAACCGTATACCAAAAGATGTATCAGGTTGTGTCCGTTTTGCATCCTGTACGGTTTTGTCAGTTTTTTTCCCCCTACCCAAAACTGTAGTCTACCACGTTTTTTTGCCCGGGTGAAAACATTTATTAAACCGTATACATTTTTTAACATTGGAGTCAATGGAAACCATACAGAACCATATGTGCCCAGTTTTTTTTTCTTGGAATTTCAATCAAACAAGTGAAACTTTATTCAAAATGGAGTGACAAGTAAAAAACTTATAGGTTTTTTTTCTTAAAAAACGGATGCAACTGGACATCATTTTTCAAACCGTATACGTTTTTTAACTGTATACGGGTTAAAATTTGTACACACGTTTTGATACAGTTTAATCAGGTTTTGAGGAATCCGTTTTTATCAAAAATTTGAGACGGGAACTGTATTGCAAAAACGGGGTGTGAATGCACTCTAACACATTTATGGAGACCTCACCTACAAATGGAGACCGTCACGCCCCCTCCCATAGACATGAATGGAGGGGGTGTGGTGTGACGTCAAGAGGGGGCGTGGTGTGACTTCACGTCTTCAGTCCCGGAAACACCGAGGTTTCCAAGACTGGAGCAACAGCCTAGAATAGAATGCGGGTGCTGCATGGAGATCGGGGGGGGGGGTCCCAGCGGCGGGCTCCCTGTGATCAGACATCTTATCACCTATCTTTTGGATAGGGGATAAGATGTCTTTGGCCAGAATACCCCTTTAAAGAGCTAACTCTATATAGTCTGGTTGAAAGAAGGGAAAAAGGAACATGATGTAAACCTTTACATATACTAGACTTATATAAGATTTTAATAGAAACTAAACATAACAAGAACAAAGCGGCACAAGCTGATAGTCAGGGAAAGATCAGGAGAAACCTGAGAATCTATTATTTTACTAAACACGTAGTAGATACTTGGAACAAACTTCCAGCAGATATGGTTGGTAAATCCACAGTAAATTAATATACCTGGCATTATTTTTTTATAGAGCTCAAGCTGCCTCCACAGCCTATGAAGTAAAACAGGATAGAGGCCGGTTTCACACAACTCTATGATAGGTACATATTTGTGCCCGTATTACAGGCAAGTGTCCTGAACTGTCCGGGGATTTAAAGGGGTACTCCGCTGCTCAGCGTATGGAACAAACTGTTCCGAACTCTGGAGCCAGGAGCTTGTGACGTCATAGCCCCGCCCCTCACAACGGCACGGCACCCCCCCTCAATGCAAGTCTATGGGAGGGGGCGTGACGGATGTCACGCCCCCTCTAGACTTGCATTGAGGGGGCAGGGCGTGACGCCATGAGGGGGCAGGGCCATGATGTCACAAGCTCCTGGCTCCAGAGTTCGGAACATATTGTTCTAAACACTGAGTACCCCTTTAATATCCTGAAGGGCCTGAGCTCGCCGTCAGGCCAGGACTGTTTTATGGGCATAAACCACTTGTGTGAAACTTGCTAAAGTTGCAGTAAGGTGTTATTATAAACTAAAATCACCTCGATGCTCCAGAGTTTCTATTTACTGGAATAAAAGTTAGAGAAGGTCAGTAATTTCACACATGGAGATGCATAATTATTGTTTCACAGTCACATAAATCATTTGGAAAGATTATTAACCAGAAAATTGGTTATGCTTTTGTTATAACAACGCTCCATGTGTTGTAATAAATCCAGCACTGACACTACTGTAAAGGTCAAATAAGGCAAAAACATATATCAGCTTTATCTTCCACAGCTAAACATTAACAACATAACTTGTGCGGACAGGCACCCGCGATATCTCCGTGTACAGCAGCCGAAACTTTAAAGAACTTCTTACAATCAAACTAATTTTACATGAGCTACACAACAGGGCGTAGGGTGCGGGAGGGATAATATTATTTGATGTCCTTACATAGCTTTCTGCTCATTGCAACAAAAATCCAGATAAAACAATGACTTACACTACAATCTAATAGAAATATGACATACATAGAACTCCAGCTGTAGTTGGGACAAAAGAAATGCGTTGGCCGTAAAAAGGAAAATATGCTTTTCAACATTTAAAAGACTCTGAAGAATTTACCTCACCTGGAATTTACCTCACCTACTTTATGGAACTTTGAGGGGGAAAAAACAGAACACAAATAAAAAGTTTACCGTATATACTCGAGTATAAGCCGAGTTTTTCAGCACGATGTTTCATACTGAAAACGCCCCCCTCGGCATATACTCGAGTGACTCTCCGCCTATCAATCCCTTCTCAGTGGTCTTCAACCTGCGGACATCCAGATGTTGCAAAACTACAACTCCCAGCATGCTGGTTGAAGACCACTGCAGCCTTCGTCATCATAAAGCCCCCCCTCGTCCCCCTTTGGTTTTGTACTCACCTCCCTCGGTGGGAAGGAAGGGTGAGCTGGTCTGGACCATCTATGCTGCAGGGACCGTTCGGTGGGGATGGTTAGTCGTTGCGGGCTGTCCATTTTCACCGGGGGGCCTCTCCTCCGCGCTTCAAGTAGTGACTTTGCCTTGACGACGACGCACAGGGACGTTCATGTGCAATGTCCCTGTGCGTCGTCGTCAAGGCAACGTCACTAGTCCGGGCCCGAAGCTCGGAGAAGAGGCCCCCCCCGGTGAAAATGGACAGCACCTGGAGGTCTGCAGGTTGAAGACCACTGATGAAGGGATTGACAGGCGGTGATGATGAAGGGGGGGGGGATGATGACAAAGGCCGCAGTGGTCTTCAACCAGCGTACCTCCAGAGGTTTCAAAACTACAACTCCCAGCATGCCCGGACAGCCATCGGCTGTCCGGGCATGCTGGGAGTTGTAGTTTTGCAACATCTGGAGGTTCGCAGGTTGAAGACCACTGATGAAGGGATTGACAGGCGGTGATGATGAAGGGGGGGGGATGATGACGGGGGTCTGGATGATTACATGGGGGATGATGTATTTCCCACCTTAGGCTTATAGTCGAGTCAATAACTTTTCCTGGGTTTTTGGGGGGAAATTAGGGGCCTTGGCTTTTATTTGGGTCGGCTTATACTGTTTATATACTATAAATATATTGTTAAAAAGAAACCTTGCAGCCTAAAATTGTAACTCCTTATAGATGTCGATCATTTTTCAGTTTTTGCCTTCACATTTCAACAGCCAAGTATTCCAAGTATTTAAATAACTCAAGCAAGAGTGGATAGTCGGCACCTCAACCCCAGACACAGCTCCTCCCTTAGTGTTAGGCAGCAAGGTACACACGATCGAGTTCCTGGATTGTCTGAAACAGTTCCGTAAAGTGCTGGCAGGCACTGTACTCTGAGTGGTTCCGAGTCCCTTGAAACTACAGCATTCACAAACAGAAAAAGAGGGACGTCACTCACCAGGATACGGTGCAATATTCTTTATTTCAACGGTGCAGAGACATGGAGCACCGACGCTTGCAGGTAGGACTAGCTCATAAGTGGAAAACTGGGTGACAGCTGTTGCGCGTGCATATCACGCTTCTTCAGACCCTTGTCTGAAGGGTCTGAAGAAACGTGATGCGCAACAGCTGTCACCCAGTTTTCCACTGATGAGCTAGTCCTACCTGCAAGCGTCGGTGCTCCATGTCTCTGCACCGTCGAAATAAAGAATATTGCACCGTATCCTGGTGAGTGACGTCCCTCTTTTTCTTCTTTGCACATGATTCCAAGTATTTAGTTGTTATGTTTCAATTGGTGTTTTTTTTGGATTATTTTTAATTAATTAAATTACCGTATATACTCGAGTATAAGCGGAGTTTTTCAGCACGATTTTTCGTGCTGAAAATACCCCCCTCGGCTTATACTGGAGTGAACTTGCCGCCCTCAGTGGTCTTCAACCTGCGGACCTCCAGATGTTTCAAAACTACAACTCCCAGCAAGCCCGGGCAGCCATCGGCTGTTTGGGCTTGCTGGGAGTTGTAGTTTTGAAACCTCTGGGGGTCCGCAGGTTGAAGACCACTGCGGCCTTCGACATCATCCAGACCCCCCACCCCCACCCCCTTTAGTTTTGTACTCACTTCCGCTCAGCGGGACGTTAGGGTGCGCTGGTCCGGTGCTGCAGGACTGTCCGGTGGGGAGGTCGTCCGGTGGGATAGTCGTTCCGGGCTGTCCATCTTCACAGGGGGGCCTCTTCTCCGCGCTTCGGCCCCTGAATAGTCACGTTGCCTTGACGACGACGCACAGGGACGTTCATTAGCAACGTCCCTCTGCGTCGTCGTCAAGGCAACGCCTCTATTCCGGGCCCGGAGAAGAGGCCCCCCGGTGAAGATGGACAGCCCGGAACGACTATCCCACCGGACGACCTCCCCACCGGACAGTCCTGCAGCATAGATGGCCCGGACCAGCGCACCCTAACGTCCCACCGAGCGGAGGTGAGTACAAAACTAAAGGGGGTGAGAGGGTGGGGGGGCTGGATGATGTCGAAGGCCGCAGTGGTCTTCAACCTGTGGACCTCCAGAGGTTTCAAAACTACAATTCCCAGCAAGTCCGGACAGCCGATGGCTGCCCGGGCTTGCTGGGAGTTGTAGTTTTGAAACATCTGGAGGTCCGCAGGTTGAAGACCACTGTATCAGACATTGACAAGTGGTGATGATGAAGGGGGGGGGGCTGATGATATGTGGTGATGATGACAAGGGGATGATTAAGGGGGTGTGTGGGATGATGACAGGGGGATGATGACAAGGGGATGATGAAGGGGGGGTGGGATGATGACAAGGAGATGATGAAGGGGGTGTGTGGGATGTTGACAGGGGGATGATGACAAGGGGATGATGAAGGGGGGGGGGATGATGACAAGGGGATGATGAAGGGGTGTGTGGGATGATGACAAGGGGATGATGAAGGGGGGGGTGTGTGGGATGATAAGGGGATGATGAAGGGGGGGTGTGGGATGATGACAAGGGGATGATGAAGGGGTGTGTGGGATGATGACAAGGGGATGATGAAGGGGGGGTGTGGGATGATAAGGGGATGATGAAGGGGGGTGTGGGATGATGACAGGGGGATGATGAAGGGGGGGTGTGGGATGATGACAGGGGGATGATGAAGGGGGGGTGTGGGATGATGACAAGGGGATGATGAAGGGGGAGTGTGGGATGATGACAAGGGGATGATGAAGGGGGGATGATGAAGGGGGAGTGAGGGATGATGACAAGGGGATGATGAAGGGGGAGTGTGGGATGATGACAAGGGGATGATGAAGGGGGGTGTGGGATGATGACAAGGGGATGATGAAGGGGGAGTGTGGGATGATGACAAGGGGATGATGACAGGGGGATGATGAAGGGGGAGTGTGGGATGATGACAAGGGGATGATGAAGGGGGGGGTGGGATGATGACAGGGGGATGATGAAGGGGGGGTGGGATCAGACATTGACAAGTGGTGATGATGAAGGGGGGGGGGCTGATGATATGTGGTGATGATGACAAGGGGATGATTAAGGGGGTGTGTGGGATGATGACAGGGGGATGATGACAAGGGGATGATGAAGGGGGGTGTGGGATGATGACAGGGGGATGATGACAAGGGGATGATGAAGGGGGGGTGTGTGGGATGATGACAAGGGGATGATGAAGGGGTGTGTGGGATGATGACAAGGGGATGATGAAGGGGGGTGTGGGATGATAAAGGGATGATGAAGGGGGGGTGTGGGATGATGACAAGGGGATGATGAAGGGGTGTGTGGGATGATGACAGGGGGATGATGAAGGGGGGGTGTGGGATGATAAGGGGATGATGAAGGGGGGTGTGGGATGATGACAGGGGGATGATGAAGGGGGGGTGTGGGATGATGACAGGGGGATGATGAAGGGGGGGTGTGGGATGATGACAAGGGGATGATGAAGGGGGAGTGTGGGATGATGACAAGGGGATGATGAAGGGGGGATGATGAAGGGGGAGTGTGGGATGATGACAAGTGGATGATGAAGGGGGAGTGTGGGATGATGACAAGGGGATGATGAAGGGGGGTGTGGGATGATGACAAGGGGATGATGAAGGGGGGGTGTGGGATGATGACAAGGGGATGATGAAGGGGGAGTGTGGGATGATGACAAGGGGATGATGACAGGGGGATGATGAAGGGGGAGTGTGGGATGATGACAAGGGGATGATGAAGGGGGAGTGTGGGATGATGACAAGGGGATGATGAAGGGGGGGGGTGGGATGATGACAAGGGGATGATGACAGGGGGATGATGACAGGGGGATGATGAAGGGGGGGATGATGACAGGGGGATGATGAAGGGGGGGATGATGACAGGCGGTGATGATGAAGGGGGGATGATGACAGGGTGATGATGATGAGGGTGTTAATGACGGGGGTCTGGATGATGACAGGGGGGGATGATGTATTTCCCACCCTAGGCTTATACTCGAGTCAATAACTTTTCCTGGGATTTTGGGGTGAAATTAGGGGCCTTGGCTTATATTCGGGTCGGCTTATACTCGAGTATATACAGTATTTTTTCAAAATGTTTTTTTTTAATGTTCAAGCAAAATACAAAAGAAACCTCCTCAATCCCTACAAATGTTCAGTTTTTTTTGTTTTTTATTTTGTATATTTATTCCTTTTTTCAAAGAAAATTATTTTTTTGGTAATTTTTGGTAATTTTGTTGCAATTTTTATAATTACTTTAGTCTCTATTCTTTCTACAAAGGAGATTTTTTATTTTTTTTTATTTTATTTATTATTATTATTATACAACCTACACTTCTTAATACATTACTGCCTGTGCAAGGATTCTGACAGCGGAGCCTGGGGGTCTTTGATAGTCCCTTAGCCATTAAAACCATCCACTCTGGCGATCACTATCAGCAATCAGGGGGCTATTAAATAGGGAACCCTTTAGGAATAAAGCCTTGAATAAAATCATAAAACAAAATCTGCTACTATAGCCCTGCTTTTAAATTATACATGGCCGTAAATGTTGGCACCCCTGAAATTTTTCGAGAAAAATATTTCTCACAGAAAAGGATTGCAGTAACACATGTTTTGCTATACACATGTTTATTCCCTTTGTGTGTATTGGAACTAAACCAAAAAATGGAGGAAAAAAAGCAAATTGGACATAATGTCACACCAAACTCCAAAAATGGTCTGGACAAAATTATTGGCACCCTTTCAAAATTGTGGAAAAATAAGTTTGTTTCAAACATGTGATGCTCCTTTAAACTCACCTGGGGTAAGTAACAGGTGTGGGCAATATAAATATCACACTTGAAAGCAGATAAAAAGGAGAGAAGTTCACTTAGTCTTTGCATTGTGTGTCTGTGTGTTCAACACATGGACAACAGAAAGAAAAGAAGAGAACTGTCTGAGGACTTGAGAACCAAAATTGTGGAAAAATATCAACAATCTCAAGGTTACAAGTCCATCTCCAGAGATCTAGATTTGCCTTTGTCCACAGTGCGCAAAATTATGAAGAACTTTGCAACCCATGGCACTGTAGCTAATCTCGCTGGGCGTGGACAGAAGAGGAAAATTGATGAAAGGTGTCAACGCAGGATAGTCCAGATTGTGGATAAGCAGCCCCAAACAAGTTCCAAAGATATTCACACTGTCCTGCAGGCTCAGGGAGCATCAGTATCAGCGCAAACTATCTGTTGACATTTAAATGAAATGAAATGCTATGGCAGGAACCCCAGGAGGACCCCACTCTGACACAGAGACATAAAAAGCAAGACTACATTTTGCCAAAATGAACTTGAGTAAGCCAAAATCCTTCTGTGAAAATGTCTTGTGGACAGATGAGACCAAGATAGAGCTTTTTGGTAAAGCACATCATTCTACTGTTTACCAAATACGGAATGAGACCTACAAAGAAAAGAACACAGTACCTACAGTGAAATATGGTGAAGGTTCAATTATGTTTTGGGGTTGTTTTGCTACCTCTGGCACTGGGTGCCTTGAATGTGTGCAAGGCATCATGAAATCTGAGGATTACCAATGGATTTTGGGTCGTACTGTACAGCCCAGTGTCAGAAAGCTGGGTTTGCATTCGAGATCTTGGGTCTTCCAGCAGGACAATGACCCCAAACATACGTCAAAAAGCACCCAGAAATGGATGGCAACAAAGCGCTGGAGAGTTCTGAAGTGGCAGCAATGAGTCCAGATCTAAATCCCATTGAACACCTGTGGAGAGATCTTAAAATTGCTGTTGGGAAAAGGCGCCTTCCAATAAGAGAGACCTGAAGCAGTTTGCAAAGGAATAGTGGTCCAACATTCCGGCTGAGAGGTATAAGAAGCTTATTGATGGTTATAGGAAGACACTGATTTCAGTTATTTTTTCCAAAGGGTATGCAACCAAATATTAAGTTAAGGGTGCCAATAATTTTGTCGAGCCCATTTTTGGAGTTTAGTGTGACACTATGTCCAATTGCTTTTTTTCCTCCCTTTTTTGGTTTAGTTCCAATACACACAATGGAAATAAACATGCATATAGCAAAACATGTGTTTCTGCAATTCTTTTCTGTGAGAAATACTTCAAAGTTTCTTGAAAACTTTCAGGGGTGCAAACATTTACGGCCATGACTGTAAGTATATCCTGCTTTAACCTCTGGCCTCCAGCCACTATTTAATATTTTTGGCTTCTGGTCTTGTTAAATTCCTGTGCTAGAGGAAAGTGTCAGGCTAGAAGATTCTTTAGGCTGGGTTCACATATGTCGGGCATCCGGCATAGGTGAACTCAGCCTAGATCTGGACACAACTGATGCTACAACTGATGACAAGTTGTCATCAGTTGTATTGCATCCGGCATCCTTTGTTTCTGGATGCTAGACAGGGAAACAAAACAAGCTGCGTACCCCTGTCTGGTGCTCTCTGGCGTGTCCAACCATCCAGCCTCAAAATTGAGATGATTGTAAACTGTCCCATTCAAGTGAATGGGATCAGTTCTAGCATCAGTTTCCCTCCGCTGCACGCCGGAGGGAAACTGTGCCGGACAACTGATATATGTGAACTCAGCTTTACATTTTTAGATACAAGATTTCAGGAATTTTGGTATACTGGGGTGAACAACTGAACCAAACAAAATGAAGATTCTGCCATAGGCAGGCTGTACTAACAGATCTGACATGGCAGCCATGGAAGCCTTTGTAACACTCTTGGCTGCCATGAAAACCAATCAACACCCTGCAACTGCATTTGGGGGGTGCCGATAAGAAACCAGCTGGTTACTGATGTTGGGTGTCCACTGCAGATAACAGCCAGTACCTGGAATGTATAGAGCAGATTCAGCACCTGAGCCTGTTCCATACTTGCCCAACTAAAGAGGTTAAAAGCCTGAGACTGCTTGGGAACACTTTCCTAATCCAACAATTTTAGGCAAGGTTTACATTAACCCTGCCCCCTGTGTAGCTGAATACTGAAATACTGATATGTTTACAAGATAATGCTGGGTTCACTCGTAGTAATTTGGCAAAAAAAACTGGTTTGGTTCTAAAACAAAGAAAACGTTTTTCTTGTTGGTTCCACCCCTGGTTTTGGTTAAAAATACTGACCAAACTTCTAAGTAGGAACCCAGCCTTATAACAAGCGACCATGAATATTCAAATCCAGCCAGCGGGCAGGACTGAAGGTATGTATATTAGTCAGAGAGCCTGCATCGGTCTTCTGTTCACCCGCACTATAACCCGGTGTATTGGGTTTAGTGTGGGTGAATGGGTGACTGTTTCCTTTAAAGGTGTACTACGGTGAAAACCTTTTTTCTTTTAAATCAACTGGTGCCAGAAAGTTAAACATATTTGTAAATTACTTCTATTAAAAAATCTTAATCCTTCCTGTACTTATTAGCTGCAGAATACTACAGAGGAAATTCTTTTCTTTTTGGAATGCTCTCTGATGACATCACGACCACAGTTCTCTCTGCTGACGTTATAATAATAACAATTTATTTATTGTTGTCCTTAATCGGATTTGAACCCAAGTCCCCAGCACTGCAAGGCAGCAGAGCTAACCACTGAGCCACCATGCTGCCCTTAGCATACATCTGCTATGCATGGTTGCTAAAATGGACAGAGATGTCAGCAGAGAGCACTGTGCTCGTGATGTCATCAGTGTTCCAAAAAGAAAGGAATTTCCTCTGTAGCATTCAGCAGCTAATAAGTACTGGAAGGATTAAGATGTTTTAATAGAAGTAATTTACAAAGATGTTTAACTTTCTGCCACCAGTTGATTTAAAAGAAAAAAAGTTTTCACCGGAGTACCCCTTTAAGTTTCTATAATTAACCAGAAAAAAATATACTGTGGTGGAATCTTTTTAGGTGTCACCATGTGCACAGAATCTGCACAGTAGGACGCACAGATCCTATATAGCCATACACACTTTGCTGCATCTTTACAGAGTTTTACTCTCTTCAAATAATGCATCTAGGGGAGACTACTACTTATGGGAGGACTCCCGACAGCTTGTCTTTACAAAATACTGTTAGTCCAATAAAAAAGGTATTACAAGATTCTGCAACATCATATATACATATTTTTATATTTTATTCCTAGGTTTGAATATTCAATTACAAGTAGCAATTACTTAAATGAACCCTTTGCTTTTTTTCCAGCAATGAATTCATTAATCTCCAGCTCAGGCTCCAGGGAGATCATTGAAATGTAAGACAAAAATCAAAGCAAAGTGATTACCGAGGATGAGACGCAGTCAAAATAAGGAATGTACAAACAGGTACGGGAGGCAGCGAGGGCGCCGCAGACAGGAGGTAGAAGTAGAGACCAATTAAAGAGACAGGCATGATTTAATTAAGAAGAAGATATACAAATACCCCGCTACATAACAGACCAAAGTGATACACATTGACATTATCTGGGTTATTAAATATTAGCTGAAAAGTCTAACATATTTATCAATAAGGGCATTAGAAAATCTCCACCGCCCCTTCCTTGTTCTTTCCCCATGGGGTCACAGCAGGACTCACCCATCTGCACTGATATATTTATCTTCTACACATCCTTTCAAGAGCTTTTCTGTTTTTAACAACTTTCTAATATACTTTGTGGTACGATATTTAAAGGAGAACTATCATACAGGACAATTTATGCCCTATCCAAAGGCTCTCCCCAGGAACGGAGCATGTAGACCCCTACACGAAGCGGCAGCCGACATGCCCTCTGCATATATGTCTATGGGAGAGCCAGAGATATAGCATTGGGGTATCTCCGGCTCTCCCATACAGATCCATGGAGAGGGCCTGTTGGCCAGTGCTTCGTGTGGGGGTCTACATGCTGTGTTCCCAGGGACTACCGAAATGCCATGCAGGAGATCGCAGGGGGTCCCAAGTGTTGGACCACCCACTATCAGACAATTATTCACTATAATTTGGATAGGGGGATCCATTGTCCTGCATGATAGTTCTCCTTTAAGGTCTCTAATAGTTTGTTTTGATGGTAGAACACTGTGCCACAATGCTGACAGGAGGGAGAGAGAGAAAGGTGTATTGGTACTGAAGGGCTTAGTGCAGATATGGTGTCAGGAAGACCTTTGATTGGCCTGTGAATACTGTCTATCTAGGTTCACACATAGCATTTTGGTCAGTATTTGATCAGAACTGTGGCCACTATATTTAGACAAAGCAAGAGTGGGTCCAAAATACAGAAAATAGTGCAAATCTTTCCATTTTACTTTTTCTCGGCATCAGTTCCACTCCTGGTTTTGGCTAAAAATACTGTAAAGTACCACAAATAAAGGGTTTATCCAGGAATAGAAAACAGAGATAATATCTTTAAAAAATAGCTCCATGTCTGTCTCCAGATTGGGTGTGGTTCTGCAGCTCAGCTCCATTGAAGTGAATGGAGCCAAGTTGTAAAAACCACACACAACCTGGGGACAGACGTGGAGCTGTTTTTGAAAGAAATTAGCTCTGCTTTTCTATTCCTGGATAACCCCTTTAATCCAGGAGCAATTTGGTGACCTGGAAAAGTGTGAGGCAGTGCCTGTCGTGATGCTGTGCAGTGGGTCATCTAGAACACATCTGGAGGAACCCAGATGAGATGCAGGCCACTGTACAAAAATATGCAAATGTACCACACCCAGTAAGTTCAATGCATGAGTCCTAATAATTACTAAAGAATTCGTGCTAGGAATTTTCTTGGCATGGTACGGTTATGCAGTGTCTCTCCACACCGAACTGTGCAGACTGTAAAGCAACGCTGGTGCTGCGCTTAAAGCCACAGGACGAAAATCACTCCCTCATTCCCCAGCACTGAGACCCTGACCAATCAAAACTTTTGACATGTCTCGGTGACATTTCAAAAGTTTTTTGAGCTAACAGGGACACTTTAAGTGTTTTTCATAGACAAAATATTTTATATTTTATGTGTTCCTGCAGAGGCTGTACCTACCCAACTCAAACTGTGCAGAGACATTTCCACATGCTTGTCGGACCTCCTCACTGCTCCAACCCAGAGGATACAAAGCGCAACCAGATCCAATCAGCAGACCTGCAAAGAAACCAGAACAAATTACTCTACAAAACTGCGGCACATCCAAGCTGTAGGCGTAGATCAGCTTCAGAGGTGATGAGAAACAAGAACAATATGTACAGATAAAATTCACGCTTTTATGCTCCGTACATAAATATATTTCTGTAACCTAATAGGCGTTTAGTCACAACCTACAATAGTTTTACATTGTTAAATTTCTTTTAAAAGAGGGAAAATTGAGCTGGTTTTCTTCTTTTTTTTTTTTTTTTTTGCCTATTACTTTAAATCTTATAGGAAAGATTTTAACTTTAGCAAAAGTTGAATCTATGCACACTACTGATTTAAGTAAATTTACATACAAAAAAGTGTATAACCTGTACTAATGGGTAGTAAAACATATACTGTATAAAGGCAAACTATAATTAGGATTTGACAGGTTCTCCTGCATCATGGGGTGGCAGGGAGTCATGTCAGGAATACAAAAATCAGTGTCCTTCCTGCACTCCTTACAGGGAATCTGTCAGATGGTTTCACATAGTGTAAGTAATGACATCATCAGGTAGAGATTAAAACTTCCTTCACAGGTATAGCTTTATATTTGCGAACGTCTTCTTGTGAAACTAGTTATTTACATTTTCTCATATATGCAAATATGCAAGTGCCCAACAAAATGGGGTCGGTTGCCTTAAAGGGGTTGTCTGAGGACAAATTTCTTTTAAAGGACCTTATATAAACTACAGCATAGTAACCTTCCCTGATGCTGCCGTTTCAAAGGGCTCTCAATCCCCAGTGCTCCCAACCCCTTTCTGCTTGATGATGAGGTCCCGACCAATCAGGAACTGCAATGGTAACCCACCTCAGACAGTGATTGGCTGAGTAGGTATCTCCTGCAGGGTCGAGACATCATCAGAAGCAGAAAAGAGCATCAGGGATCGGGAGCCTTTGGAGTGTTGGGGGATCAGGGCAGGTGAGTATTCTTTACTTTTTCTTACAGCACCCACTGTTCTTCCCCACCAAAAATGTTTTGTCCCCGGACAAACCCTTTTAAGTGCCCAACATTTTCATCCCTTATAATTGCTTTACTTTTCTCTCTGTATTTGATTGACATCCTCTATTATGTACAGATAAGTTACTATAAATAATGAAGCTACTTTATTTTGGACTTTGAGATCCACAATGAAAACAGGATATTCCAGAGAAACAAATAATAATAAAATGATTATAATACTTAACAACAGCAATAATAATATTACAAATAATAATAATGATACTGTCTCCCCACCCAATAATGAAAGACAGTCATTACAAGGAATTGTTTTAAGGTATCTTCACATGTCTCAAACAGTGACCCATAAAGGAACTAATATCCCTTCAAGTAAAAGAAACATCATTCCCAAATTTTTGATTTACCAATGAGGCCATATTTTTACACTTCGAGTGGAAAACCTCTTGGGAAGTGACAAAGATGTGCAATTACCCAGGCGTAAAGCAACAAAAAGACTAAACTACCACAATATTTGCCTTCTTTCATATTCACCAAGACTGCCAGGACGTTGTAAACTGAGAATACATACAGATGGTGAGAATAAAATTTACATGAGTTTGTGACTACTGACTGAAGCCAGCAACATTGGCCAGGAGGAGCGAGGAACACTAAAATCACTAATTCAGCCGAAATGAGACAGAATTCTGAAGGTGCCCAGATTATTCCTGAGACATGTGGCACCTAAGCAGCAGCATATGTTCTGTGTCATCACTATAAAAGTAATGCTTCTGCGCACACCAAACAGCGAAAAAGTCATCATCATTCTCGTAACTGGACCAGCAAAATAAGGCCGGCTATTCACGAGTCCCTCACTATTTGATCTAAGACACACAGCATTTTCTTATTAAGATGCCTTTTTGAGTGTTAGAAGACTCTAGAATGCCTAAAAAACAAAAACACACAAATAGGGTGACCATACAACCTATGTTTCCCTTGGATTCGAACCCAGGACCCCACTGCAAGGCAATATTGCTGGATACTGTTATCAAAGTCATTTAAGGCATTGTGCACACTGGATCAGCATTAAAACTGCATGAAATCCACAATAGGAAATCCACATCAAAATTCACTTATGTTTTTTGATGTGTTTGTTTCTTCGCACATAGTATTTTGCTTACAATAAAACCAGGAGTGGAACTGACATAGAGGAAAACTATAATGGAAATATTTGCACATTTTACTGTGTTGGCCCCTCTCCTGGTTTTGGTTAATCCAAAGGTTTATCCAAAGAATAGGGGATAAGATGTACAATCGCGGGGGTCCTGCCGCTGGGGACGATCTCCGACGCGACACCTCAGTCATCCATGCACAAAGCAAACTTCACTCTGTGCCAGATGACTGGCGACTACAGCCGCCTTGCCCCCTCCATTCATGTCTATGGGAGGAGGCTTGACGGCTACGTGCTTCCGTGTTCAGGACGCCACCGTTGCCGGCCCGGAGATCGTGGGGCTCCCCAGCGGCAGGACTCCCGTCATCAGACATCTTATCCCCTATCCTTTGAATAGGGGATAAGATTTTTTTGGCGGAGAACCCCTTTAAAAATCCTGACCAAAATCCTGACCAATATACTCAGCCTCATTCAAGTCTTTTTTTTTTTTTTTTTAATTCTCATCTAAAATCCTTGCCAAACGTGTCTTACATTTTACTTATTTAAAAACTCTAAAATATGGTATTTAAGATAACTTGATTTAGTGAAATGCCAGTGTTCCTGTTTACAATGTCTTGGAGAATCTGATGGGTTACTTAAAGTATTATTTATTCTGCCATCTGGACATTTCAGTTCTTCCTTGACTTTTTCCTGACTATTAATACACTGGACAACTAGATGTTGGGTTGTATTGGCCAAGAAAGTGTAAAAAATACAGCACTGTTGTATGATATTATACAAGTGACCCCCCCCCCCCCCCCAGGCCATGAAACAGGTGGTAAATAAAGGAAGGTGGCCATAGAGAAAACATGTCAACCCTCGAAGACAAATGTATGCTGTCAGGTTCAATACTACAAGATTAAAATCCTGTGGTCTCCAGAAAAACATGTCCGATACACACTGTGAGTTGCTATTTTGAGCCACCATTTATTTGTATGCTTTACATTTCTTTTATACAAAACCTACCCCTAGTCCTCTTTACATTAATTTATCTTCACCAATATAACACTAGGTTCACATAATGTGATGTTGTTATATATTTTACATGGAGTGTAACATATTGCTCTAATAGATGTATTTTTTTCTGTTGCATAGTTTTTTGCTGTGTAATGCTTTTTAAAAATTCTCTCAATTGCACAATGCATGTTTGCCAATATAAGCATCACCGGTTTACGGGACGTTGCATGTTTTCTTCTCTAACAAAAGCCACATCAAATATTCCAATGGCACAAGTTTAAATGGTCACTGTCATTTAAAAGAACTCTGCTCCAAAAATTATTTCTTACCCCAGAAAAAAGCTCTAAAGTCTTGGCCACTAAGTTTCTCACTTCTCTGCAATCTGTTGTCCACTGCCTGTTGTCAGGGAAATCTGTCTCTAGTAATAGCTAGATCAGGACAGAAAACAGAAAGTGGGGCTAAGGCCCAGCCATGTGCTATGTGCAGGAGAAACAGAGAACCCAAGAAAAGCTGGACTGTATACATGCAAGTACTGTGTACCTGTGAGCCAGTCTGCCTGCTAAAGATGATAAACAAAGTTAAATAAAGGCTTCCTTCCCATATCTAACCAACTATACAGTTTTAGCCACCTGGGACTTAAACAAAAGACTTGTGTAAGCACCGTAGTATGTATATCACCCCCCCCCCCTCCTATGTCTGATCCACTTCCTAAAACACTATGTCATGACAAAGCAGAGAGAATGATGTACTTTAATTGGCTAGAGAAGTAAGAGAAAGGAAGTCTATATATATGTACTACTGGCAAACAGTCCAGTTCTGGTCCAATCCCTTCATATGGAGAGAATGAGAAATAGCTGTGCACAATGGAGGGGACTCTCAGGGGCTCAATAACCGTAGTGAGAGCACTAAATTCCCCATGTTACCAAATGCAGACTTATACAAATCTTTTGAAATAACAGGTGAACAGAATGTGACATAACATCAAAATGCATTACCAGTGTGCATTAATGAATAATAAATTGACAAAAAAAAAAAACTAAAGGAAAGGCGCAAGAATGTGAATATTTTTGTTGAATTTGCAGCTTGCAAAAATTCTATAAAAAGGTTAAAAAAAAGTGAGGAGCAATTAAAAAAGGCAATCATGGATTTCTATATAAATCATCCCATGTAAATATTGGGCCTCATTTACTAAGCTGAAACCGAACAGTTTTTGTCTGGTTATGTTGTCTGAGACATGTCTGCACCAGTGTGCGCCTGAAAAACCCGACAAACCCAAAAGGGGGCGTGGTCTGTCGCAAAGGGGGTGTGGTCGACGGATTTACTATGGAATTGACAGAAAATCCTGTGGGTAAATGGCTGGAAATATCGACCTAGAAAAAGCTGGTCAGAAAATGTTCCCGACTTTTCCCAATAGTAAATAGAGAGGAATCCTGCAAGTCTGAAACAACTTTTCCCACTAGTAAAAACCCGAAACTCTTAGTACATGAGGCCCAATATGTCTGATGTCTCTTTAAAGCTGGTAAAAAGAAGATGCAATCCACACGTGTGCGTACAACGGACCAGATGTTTCAAAATAATAAAAAATGTCATTTATTGAGGAGCAAAAGATCATATAGCAATAGAATACTGTTATAATATGGGCCAGGAAGGATAAGCGGTGTTAGGAACAATTTCATGTGCATGTTGCTTTTCTTTTTCATCTACCAGAGAATAAAATACTTTTATTGATGATTAAAGCAATCTTCAATATTTTATGAACATTTAATTTATGTATCTAAGCTCTATTGCTACAATAAAAAGTCCATTGTAATTGATGATAAAATTAATTTTGTCTCCATTTCGGGCCTGTCCATTTACATTATAAATGCAGATGCTGCTAGTCTCTCCAAAAATGAACTCTCTTTATGTAGTCTACGTCTGAATACTTATAAAATAATGGATTTTTACTAGGAAAAATAAAGATCTTAATTATGCTTTTTTGTTATCTCTTTGTATGATCCACAAAAATCGACGTCTTTTGGAGTAAAAAAAAAATGTCCGACTTTGATGCATTGAAAAGGATAATTATTTAGACATTGTGTGCACAAATGCGTTACCCTGCTGCCAAAAATAAAATGTTATCTCCTTCCAGAAGCTAAATACTGTTTCATCTCTTACAAGCAGACAAGACAAATCTAGACAATCTTAGGTCTCAAAGGATTTACAGCACCTGATCCGCAGAAACATTCTTCAGAGGTTTCATAAAACAAGTGCGGAGGTAGCGCAGTCAGTGCGGAAGGCATTTCTCTTCACGAGGAGGATGTTATCCTTTAATACACTAAAATGAATGAAAGGAGGTATGTATATATATAAAAGGATTCTATTCAACCGGTTTCCATTGATATGGAACCAACAAATCCATATTTTTGATCTTTATGCTAAATAAAATATTCTGTAAAATCCTAACTCTGCTTATTTGCATAACATCAAACAAGGAGAGTTCCAAACAATTCACTGACTACTTTCAGGCTCTACCATATGCACAGACTCAATGCCTGGCCAAACATAGTCCTTAGGGATCCATACAGTGATCCCTCAACTTACAATGGCCTCAACATAAAATAGTTTCAACATACAATGGTCTTTTCTGGACCATTGTAAGTTGAAACCAGACTCAACATACAATGTACAGACAGTCCAGATCTGTGAAACGTGTCAATGGCCAGAAGAACCGACCAATCAACCTGTACCAGGGTTACCTGCTCCTTTGGACACCAGGTGAGGGCGACTCCATCTTACTTTTTTAGGACACTGTACTGTACAGGACCCCGAAGAAGCTCCTGTCCTCTACATAGACCAGTGTTTGTCACCAAAGATATATAACCCTACATATATATAGTAGGTAAGAGTACGTATTTAAAGCTCTAACACCAAAAAGAGAACCGTACCCCAACAACAAGAAAGAAATAAGATTTAAAAGATAAACTTTATTGATACAACACAATGAAGAAATAAAAACAAAGAAGTAGAAACAATAAACAAGCACCAGTAAACATACAAAGATATAAGACTATGGTAGGACCCAAGTACATCAGAATATGCAAATACAATAAGAAAATGCCAAAATAACAGGTAAGGTACATGAATGATACCTCCCAGAAGTACAAAATACCACATTAAGGGTGTCAGACCATACCTACACCTGAACCCCAATGATCGTTTCGCTGTTATGCTGCTTCTTCAGGGGGCGTGTGACGGGCGGGTGATGCCCCCTGAAGAAGAGACATAAGAGCGAAACGATCGTTGGGGTTCAGGTGTAGGTATGGTCCGGCACATTTAATGTGGTATTTTGTACTTCTGAGAGGTATCATTCATGTACCTTACCTGTTATTTTGGTATTTTCTTATTGTATTTGCATATTCTGATGTTCTTGGGTCCTACCATAGTCCTATATCTTTGTATGTTTATTGGTGCTTGCTTATTGTTTCTACTTCTTTGTTTTTATTTCTTCATTGTGTTGTATCAATAAAGTTTATCTTTTAAATCTTATAGACCAGTGTTTACCAAGCAGGGTGCCCCCAGCTGTTGCAAAACTACAACTCCCAGCATGCCCGGACAGCCAACGGCTGTCCGGGCATGCTGGGAGTTGTAGTTTTGCAACAGCTGGAGGCTCCCTGCTTGGGAAACACTGACATAGACAGTGATTACAGCTCCCAGCAGCTCTTTCTTACTTTTATATGTAATGATTTGCTTTATCTGTATTAGTTATCTACTTATTTTTCTTTAATTTTCACTTTTTCCTATTTTTGGATGACATTTTGGTGCCTTTAGAACCAATTACCAGGTTTCCATAGAGTTCTGGTCTCAACATGCAATGGTTTCAACATACAATGGTCGTCCTGGAACCAATTAATATTGTAACTTGAGGGACCACTGTATGATGGTGCTGTAGGTGCTCTACAAGCCACCCTATAATATTTCTATACACTTCCGTATTAAGAGGTGTACTCCCCTAGGACTTCAAAGCCAGTGGGTTAATAATCCCCTATCTCCATATGCCATCCACTGTGTAAATCATTCCCAAGCACAGGGCCAGTCCAGTGCACTTTCACAAGCACCATATCATGGCATTGCAGAAATGAATATGTGCTGTGATGTGATTGGCCAAAGAAGTAAGGGAAAGGAAGTCCTGCATGTGTACTACTTGCACACAGCCCCCACCCCCTCAAATAGTCATAATGGGAAATAACTGCTTTCAGAGACTCAATAACAGCAATGACTAAAACTTGTGGCCATGCTGAAGGGTTAATGTAACAAAATCATAAGATTTTTAAAACGCTTTTGAAAAGACAGATATATTTAGGTACAGTGTCATGGTGTGTCTTTTTTCATTTTTGTCACATTCTTAATGTTTTTTTATGCATTTATTTTGTTCACTAAGGGTGCATTCCCACGTGGCGTATTTTGCTGCGTATTTGCTGCTGCGTATTTTATTTTCCCGTTGAAGTCAATGGGTAGGAAAATACGCAGCAGCAAATACGCAGCAAATACGCAGCAAAATACGCCACGTGGGAATGCACCCTAAAACACAATAAACTCAGCAACAAAAAAAAACTGTCTAGAATTATACACTTTTGCGCTCAGATCTGAACATGTACAGTATCATGTTTTACAATATGAAGAGTGAATCAATCCATAAGGTTCATCAAAACCCTGAGCAGAAAATCAGATTCCTGCTCACGTATAAGTAGCTACAGCCACCTTCACTGAGTATGTGGAGAAGTATTGGATAAAGCCCCAAATGTTTATTTAATATGTCTACATGCATATAATATGGAAATTGGCATTTTAATGTATCTTAGAAAAGAGAAATGCCTCTTTCTCCACTTCTCCTCCTCAACTCTTCATTCATCCTGGAAAACTCCTCATTCTCACTGAAGAGCAGATTGCAGCTACCTAAGAGGTCTATGGAAAGAATGAAGAGGAGGGGAAGTGGCTATAGACAGAAGCAGACACAGAGACTGCATGAGCTTGTAGTGAGCATTATATCTCACCCAAGTATGGGATTTACAGCTTACACTGTTCAGTATTGATGCTATAATGTCCTCCATGCTGCTGCTGCTTCTGAGGTTGTGCTTTAGAGATATAGGGAACAGGATTCCCTCTTTTATGAGTGTGCAGTGCACGAGAGACATCATAGAGGCCACTAGATCAGGGACAACTGATAAGCATAGATGAAGCCTCCAGAGCAGAAATCTGGTGAATAAATACCAAATATGAGTTATATAATGGGTAGAAATTGTGCTTCTCCTTATGTACATACAACATATAAAAAAAGTTACCAAAAATGACATGTACACTTTAAGTCCCAGGAAAATCCTGCAATTAGTGGATCTGATTCCAGCAGAGTTTGGCTGATGCATCCTGCATTGCTGCGGCCACACCTGGGCCAATCAGGAGGCTTGGACTTATAGCTAATGACATCTGGCCACATCATCCACACCCTTCTCAGGTTAATATAACTGCCCAGTCAGTCTGTAATTTCGTTGCCTGTGTTTGAGTTCTTTCTGCGCTAGCATTTGTATTGTTCATTGCTTTGTATTTTGACCCTTGGCTAAGTGACCAGACTATCCTTCTATCTTCTGTTTTTGTACTGTGAGCACTGTAGGTTTGTATTTAGCCCATCTGATCACTCTTTTACTATTTTGTCTGTTTATTCTCTGAGTTTGGCTTCCTTAACCTATTGTGTCCTGATCTGCTTCCCTGACTTCTGTACACTTTTTATTTATTTATTGTATTAGACTTATTTAAGCCTTGCAATGTAGCAGAGTAGGGTCCAGCACTATGGCTGGGGCCATCCTATTAAGAAGGTGGGCACCCCTAAAGGCAGGAACAGTGGTCTTGGGGAGCTCAGGGCTACACCTCTCCCTGCCCAATGTGAGAAAGCCCTTAAAGGGGTACTTCTCTGCTCCAGCGTTGGGAACATTTTACTCCAAACGTTTGGAGCTGGCGGCGAGTTCGTGACGTCACGGCCATGCCCCCTCAATGCAAGTCTATGGGAGGGGGCGTGGCATCCGCCACGCCCCCTCCCATAGACTTGGATGGAGGGGGCGTGGCGTGATGTCACGACCACACCGCCTGCTCCCAGCGTTCTAAATGAACATCGGGTGCTGCACAGAAATTGCAGGGGTCCCATCTGCGGCATCAGACATCTTATCCCCTACCCTTTGGATAAGGGATAAGATGTCTAGGGGTGGAGTACCCCTTTAAGAAAGTTCAGAACTCTCTGTTAAGTCTTTAACATTATGCAATCATTATGTACATTTATAACACCTTAAGTCTATATACCAATCGGTGAGTCACAGCACTGTACTGGCATTAATAGAGGAATGTATTAAACATTTAGTCCCAGCTTAAAACCTCTATTCACAGAGAAGATTAAAGTTTTCGGGAAGAAAGAAGCCAAATACTTCCCTGAGTCTGTAAGAGCCATTGAGCAGCTTGGCCTCTTGTGATACAATTCTTGACCTGCTTGAGACTGGCTTCGAGCCCAGCTGTATAGCAGTAATAGCCATTCTCACAGCCTCATCTGCCAATTCCACTTGCCCTGCCGCTGCACAGTCTTTGCTTCCTTTGTTCCAAAATATGTCCTTAACCTACCTCCAATCCAATCTGCAGCTCATTCTCTCCCAGATTCTCCAGCACATCTTGCTACAATGTGCAGACATAAAAAAGGAGTCCGCATTTGGACGTTATTTCCTGTTATAAATACTACAATCTTTGGCCACAATACAATGTAAGTCACAAATACAATAATAATGTCCCAGCTGTTGCCAAAATGATGAAACTCAGCTACTTAACCCAAACATGTTCTTTTTTTTTATAAGTTTATGTCGGGCAAGGCAAAATACTAGAGCGCATCCTCCTTTATCATACCATGGCAGTCTTGACATGAAGGCACCCCAGGCAATGACAATTATAGAACAATATAGGGTCTGTTAAGTGGTACTAGGCACTTTTCCTTAGACAATATTGCCATTGTGCAGTCACATTTTTCTTATTGCTTCCTGTCCACACACATTATAAAGAGCCCAGTGATAGGTACTGTATAATAGTACAGATTAAATGCATCATTATGACTGTAATTACATATAGGATAAAACTATAACAATTACCGTATGATAAAGTAGGTTGACACTATAGGCTATTATGGTTGTATATGACTTCTATCATCTATGTCTATCCTCAGGAATGATAAAAAACGTCTCTCTAGCGCCACACATGGGAAGTAGCTGACCCCTAAAACAACCGGGCTATAAGCCAAACCGAAATCTTCACCAAAAGGAAGTGGAACCATACTTTTTCCCTAGGAGTGTTGTCTGGCCTATTATTCTGCCGCGATGGCTCTCCCTACTTTACAGTCATCCAGCCTCGGAACAGTGTTCCAGGTCCTTCTCTCTCCATTTGTGAAAATATAACCATGCCAAAAATTGTAGTTTCCCAACCACTGCACACAAGTTAATTATTTGCTCGATGTGACATACCATTGTGCCCAATCTCTGGCATTAAAGGGGTTATCCGGCAGTAGGGTATTGTGTTTTTTTTTTTTTTAATATGCCTATTCTATCTATTATCAAAAGAATCCTGCTCCTGGTCTCCGATGTGCTCCTCGTCCTTGTGCTGGTGGTCGATCTGTCACAGTGCCGGCCCATCCTGGCCAGTGATTGGTTGAGTGGTAATGTGTCTTCTTAGTGGTGCTAGGACTCAATAAGTCACATCGCTGGCTGAGGTGAAACACCTCTGTGGCCTGCAATTTGCTGAGCTTTACTTTGATGGGTCGGCCGCCATGCACACTGGTTGGGATACACTGCCATAGAGACTAAGCTTCACATCTAAGCTCAGGGACAACTGAGAATTAGAGGTGACGACTGCAGAGAAGAAAACTGGAAAAAAAGGTTGTATGCATATTATACTCATGTCATAAACCTTAGCCTAAAGTTTATTTATAGGGGTACTCCACTGCTCAGTGTTTGGAACAAACTGTTCCAAACACTGGAGCTGCGAGCTTGTGGCATCATAGCCCCACCCCCTCATGATGTCACACCCCGCCCCCTCAATGCAAGTCTATGGGAGGGGGCGTGATGCTGACATCATGAGGGGACGGGGCTATGATGTCACTTGCTCCCGGCGCCGGCTCCAGCTTTCGGAACAGTTTGTTCCAAACGCTGAGCAGTGGAGTACCCCTTTAACGTGTTGTGACCATTAAAGTGGTACTCCGGTGCTAAGACATCTTATCCTCTATCCAAAGGATAGGGAATAAGATGTCTGATCGCGGGGGTACCGGGGACTGATTGTAATGGGGTGCTGCATGCAAGATCACGGGGGTCCCCAGCGACGGGACCCCCGCGATCAGGCATCTTATCTCCTATCCTTTGGATAGGGGATAAGATGTCTTAGCACCGGAGCACCCCTTTAAAGCAGACCTGACATTTCAAATGACACACACACACACACAACAGCTTATCTAGAAAAGTTACCTAAAATGACAGGTACATTTTAAGGAACATACAGTATAAAGAACATATCACAGTATCAGGTATGGAAGACAAACTTTTCCAAAATCAACAGATTTCACAATGTTAAGACATAAAAAAAATCCTCTGACTAATGGAACATGATTCATTGATTTCCAGAGATAGATGTCTGCCTGAAATCTATTCTATTAGATCCCCCTCTTGAAGTATGAATGGGCTTTATGTAATACAGGCTCACAACATTGTTCTAATACCCAGTGAAAGTCAGACTAATTAGAAATGATGAGTTCGTTTTCACCCGTCTCCTCTACTTTCCACAGTAAATCAAAGGCTCCGCAGCCTTCAGAGCCAATGTTCTGTGCAGCTACAACTAGCACAAAGACTTTCCCACTTTCTTCCATCTGATGAGAGTTTGTGGCCTATTTAGTCACATTGTGCAAATGGTAAAAGTATTATGAAATGTAATGTTCCATATTCATCAATGCGTCACCTCCAGTAAGAAATAATACAGAATTTTGGCAGTCACTGACCAGGACTCATGAGACATATAGCTCAGATATAGTCATTTATACAATGTAAAGTAATCTAAAATTATTAGGTATTGCGTTATATTCTTTAACTCTTTAAAAACCCACAAAGTAACAGGGCTGCGGTACTGTGCCCGTCACTGTGGCACCAATGCAACTTGTATTATAGATGCATAACTTTATTTAAACTGATTGGTAAATGGTGTAAAAAATTTACCTCAAAACATAAATTAAAGAAGCATTATTAACTTGAATAGTTATTCCCTATCCAAAAGATCGTGAATAACAAGCTAATCGGGGGAAGGGACCAGCCACTGAGACCTCCAACAAATATGGGGACAGAGAAGGTGGAGATTGTTCCAAACGTTGAGCAGCGGAGTACCCCTTTAATGATGGCATCTGCACCAGGCACAACATAGGCAGATGTAGGGCCCATAGGCTTTAAGGGGGTAAACATGATCTATGCTTGTCAAGGGTGGGTGGACTATGGGCCCACTTGGACAATGTTGCCCAAGGGAAGACATACACCTGACAATGTTCCAAGGATATAGTACATTGGCCATTCAATGTATCCTATTATGCGCAGAACAATTTTTACAATCACAGAAAAAAATGTTCAGTAGTTTAAACAATATTATTTCAATGACTCCATCTTTATCCGCAGCCTGGTCCCCTTGATGTTCCAGTCACTTTCCAAATATACAAGAACTGACAAATGTATACTAAGTGTTTATCTGGCACTCTATAAAGTGACTAATCTGCATCTCATTAATCCTGCACAGTAATAGAAAGTCCATTATTTTAGACTATTTAGACATCTGCTATGGTCACCCCCACCTCCTCCCCCCAATCTCCGGGGACCCAATTATCATCATGTATTCCCGTATACCGTAGGAATTGCCTCCATGTATGTGGATCTCCAATAATGGAGATTGTTATTTAGTGCTGAGTGAAGTAGAAGATATCCCCACCGGTAGGAGATTCTTATTGTAATCTGATTACACATCAAACTGCATTTCTGCTGCGCCATCTTTATGTCGTTGCTACAATCGTCTATGGAGATTCCGTGAGGGGGAAGATGTTTGTATACAAAATACTACAAGTAACACAGCATACCCAACAATAACAGCTTCCCCAGAAACAAGACAACACCTCGTAAAATAAGTGTCTCCAAAACAAGATTTATCAAAACCTGTGTACAGGAAGAGAGGTGCAGTTGCTCATAGCAACCAATCAGATCGCTTCTTTCATTTTCAAAGAGGCCTGGGAAAAATTAAAGAAGCAATCTGATTGGTTGCTATGGTATGCTATGATATGATAAATGTCCCCCACAATCCCCAAAAATAAGTGTCCCAATAATAACAACACCTTCAAAAACAAGACAGCATTCCCAAAATAACACTGCCTGCCCCAAACCAAGAAAGTATCCCCAAAATAAGTGTCCCCAAAATAACACAACACCCTCAAAAACAAGATCGCATTCTCAAAATAACCCCGCATTCCCCACGCCAAGAAAGTATCCACAAAATACGTGTCCCCAAAACCAGCATCCCCAAGAATAACTTTTTGTTTTTTTTCAACTATAATTTTTATTGAGCATGATACAACAGGCATGGCCAAAACATAACTGACCCACACGCAGGTGGGTACGCTGTCAATGCTCACAATTTTCAATAACACATACTAGGGCTTAATATTGTTAAACATGTAACCCAAGTCAGAAGGTACTATTTGTGTGTTGTGAGAAGGGTGAGGAGAGTTGGTGCCGACAGAAAATCTTGAAACACAAATGCTGGTACCGATCCACGAGATCAATAACATTCACGGTCTTACGGGTAAGAAAAAAATCAGAAGGGGGGGGGTGTAGACAAGAGGGGGTAGGGGAGTAGGGAGGCTAAAAGGGTGGCAGTCGTAAGGCCAAGAGTAATCCAAAGTAAGGGGGGGGGGGTCGGGTGGTCGGGGCTGGAATTGCATCCCCAAGAATAACTGTCCCCCAAAGCAGTATACAGTTAGCAGTACAGAACGTACAGAGAATGGTCTATTCCCATTGAGATGCAATGATTCCCCGAATCTCTAGTCAATGTAATGAACTGCAGATTCACGCTGCCAAAATGTTATTTCCATGTTACTATGGCTAATAATACTAGGGAATGGCTCATAATACAATTATGTGAAGAGGCTTCACACTGGAGTTTCCCTTTCATGTGTCTCCTTGACAAATGCACAAATTCTTCCTTTCCTCGCGGTCCTGATCTTTAGTCCCTAACACTCAGAACACAATTATGACAACAATCTTTATTCATTTTTTTGCTGAGAGACGGTGTCAGGCGTCTGGTGCTTATCACTTAACAACATCTTCTGAAGAAGCCACACGGGGAATCTGACTTGTCATTTTCGGCAGTCCGCTGCTTTCAGGCATATTTTCATCCACTTTGATAAAGAGCAAAATAGTAAGACTGTCAGCCTTTAAGATGCAATGACTTCTCTGAAGTGACAGCTATAAAATATTGATGCAATTTGCCTCAGAAGCAGAAATAGAAAACAGGAATACCTGAAACAGTATTGGCTTCTCCAATACACAGTATTCTCACCAAGAGCGGAATATTGTCATTTACATAACACTTTGAAGATCTGATGTTTTAGGCTTCACTGATCACTTATATTTCTGCTTTAGATTTTACAGATGTCAATGTTTACTCGTAGCTGTATGTTTTTTTTTGTAGCTTTTATGTAATTAGATCAAGGTGGGTGTCTTTATATGATATCTACATTACAAGCTGGTCGTGGCATTTTATTGCCGGTTAGCTCAGGGCAGCTGATCGGGACCACTCCGGCAAAATCTCAGCATCCCGATCAGCTCAGAGGACAAGCAAAGAGTCCATACCTGCCTCCAGCTTGTCCGTTTGGGTCTCAGCAGTCTGCACCAATGGAGCGCCATAAATCTGATCAATGCTGTGCTACAGCACAACATTGTTCAGTGTATGCAAAAAATGAAAAGAAGAACAGTGACTGGCACTCACCAATCAGGAGACTTTATTTTCTTATGCGGTGCATGAATCAGATAGCAGCGGGCAGGGGTCAGAGGCAGGGGTCTCGGGACCCCTGCCTCTGACCCCTGCCCGCTGCTATCTGATTCATGCACCGCATAAGAAAATAAAGTCTCCTGATTGGTGAGTGCCAGTCACTGTTCTTCTTTTCATTTTTTGCCTGCATATGTATCTATTTGGCTACGTTCACCACCGCTAACGGGACAGGTGCCCGAAGTGGATTGACTACTGGGACTGCCTTGTAAACTTAGAGTGGTGTTAGTGCCGATGCCGTTTGTATCTTTCTGGAATTGTTCAGTGTATGCAATTGCAAGACTACAAGTAATAGTCCCCTATGGGGACTTAAAAATTATGAAAAACAGGTTAAAAAAAAATTTGAATAAGCTGCTTTCTTAATATTTTTTTAAATAATGGAAACAAAAATAAAAATAAACATATGTTGTATCACTGCATGTGTAAATGTCCGAACGAATAAAATATACTGGTAATGAAACCGCACGTTCAATGGTATAAACATAAAAGAAATAAATGCCAAGGTCCAGAATCGCATATTTTTGTCACTTCATATACCAGAATAAAAAAAATAATAAAATTGAACAAAAAGTCCCAGCAAAACAAAAATGGTATTGTTAAAAACTAAAGATCATGGCACAAGAAATTAGCCCTCAGACATCCCAGTACAGTGATCCCTCAACTTACAATGGCCTCAACATACAATAGTTTCAACATACAATGGTCTTTTCTGGCCATTGTAAGTTGAAACAAGACTCAACATACAATGTACAGACAGTCCAGATCTGTGAGACATGTCAATGGCCGGAAGAAAAAACCAATCAGAATGGGCATTTTACTGGTAAAACTCCTGTATTACTGAAGCATATGCACTGACTGATGTCTGGTAGCGCCCCCTACAGTACAGGGAGGTATTAGATGTTCTGTACTCTTTACCTGTACCAGGGTTAGCTGCCCCTTAAGACACCAGGTAAGGGCGACTCCATGTTACTTTTTTAGGATATTGTGTACTGTACAGGACCCCAAAGAAGCTCCTGTCCTCTACATAGACCAGTTTTTCCCAAGCAGGGTGCCCCCAGCTGTTGCAAATCTACAACTCCCAGCATGCCCGGACAGCCTTTGGCTGTCCGGGCATGCTGGGAGTTGTAGTTTTGCAACAGCTGGAGGCACCCTGCTTGGGAAACACTGACATAGACAGTGATTTACAGCTCCCAGCAGATCTTTCTTACTTTTATATGAAAGGATTTGCTTTATCTATATTAGTTATCTACTTATTTTTCTTTAATCCTCACTTTTTTCTATTTCTGGATGACATTTTGGTGCCTTTAGAACCAATTACCAGGTTCCATAGAGTTCTGGTCCCAACATACAATGGTTTCAACATACAATGGTCGTCCTGGAACCAATTAATATTGTAACTTGAGGGACCCCTGTATATGGAAAATCTGTCATCAGTTTCACCTGCACTAACCTGTCGGTACAGACATGTAGTGCAGGTGACACTGATGACAGTGATACTTACTGGTCTCGATCCGTGCTCTGGTGCTGCCGCTATCTTCTTCGGTATCTTCAGTCCCGGGGCCAACTTGGAGCATGGGCAGAGCTTCCTGAGGTCCCCGCTGTTGTTTGCTAGCAGCAGGACCCAGCAGAGAAGCCACAGCAGTGACATCATGTCGGGTGCCACTGTCTGCACCAGCACAGCAAGTGTCTGCACCAGCACAGCAAGCCCATGCTCCAAGTTGGCCCCGGAACAGAATATAATGAAGAAATAGTGGGAGAACTGGAGCAGAGAGCGGGATCAGGTAAGTATAGTTGTCAAGAGTGTCACCTGCACTACATGTCTGTACCGACAGGTTAGTGCAGGTGATTCTTATGACAGATTTCCTTTAAGCATACCAATTTTTACACATAGATAATTTTTTAAAAGTAGTAAAACAAAATAAAACCTCTATATTTGGGTATGGTTGTAATCATATGGACCTACAGAATAAAGGTAAGAAATAATTTTTACCAAAAAGTACACTGCATAGTATCGGAAGCCTTCAAAATTTACAAAATGGCATGTTTTTTTGTTTTCCTTTTTAATTTTGGCCTACAAATAATTTTTTTTGTTTTACCATAGTTACACAGCACAATTTGTAAGGCAACAAACATGCTCTCATATGGGTCTGTAAGTGGAAATTCCAAGCGTTATGACTATTAGAAGGAAAGGGGGAAAAAAGCTACCGTATTTATCGGGGTATACCACGCACCGGCCTATAACACGCACCCTCATTTTACCAAGGATATTTGGGTAAAAAAAGTTTTTTACCCAAATATCCATGATAAAATGAGGGTGCGTGTGTGCGCGTGTATACCCCGATATACCTCCAGGAAAGGCAGGGGGAGAGAGGCCGTTGCTGCCCGCTTCTCTCCCCCTGCCTTTCCTGGGGTCTAGAGCGCTGCTGTCGGCCCTTTTCACCCCCTGGTTATCGGCGCCGCTGCCCGTTCTGTCCCCCTGACTATCGGTGCCGGCGCCGATAGCCAGGGGGAGAGAAGCGGCGCCGACAGCCAGGGGGAGAGAAGGGGCAGCGGCACCCATTGCCGGCGCCGCTGCCCCGTTGCCTCCCCCCATCCCCGGTGGCATAATTACCTGAGTTGGGTCCGCGCTGCTCCAGGCCTCCGTCGTGCGTCCCCAGCGTCGTTGCTATGCACGGCGCGGCGCTCTGACGTCATGCGCCGCGTCATCTGCCTGCCTCCTTCATATTATAGTCAGCTGTATTTAACCAAGTGGAGTGCATCTTGCACCTATCAATGTTCTCTTACAACCCATAATACAGCAGCTTATATGCCATCACTGATTCTGATAAAACTGTCAAACAGCCCATACATAGGAAAACATAAGCACTTTGGTACCAGTATAGGAGGAAACATTTGCTGAAATATGACCAGCCTGCTACAGGTCTGAATGACTCAGGAGCCAAGCAGTCAATTAAGTAGAACAGGCCTTTTGGGCTATTACCCTGTCTTGCTGTGACTGCTCAGTGTGTGTGGTCTGTGTAAAAGCCTGAAATCAATGCAGAAAAAAAGACGTGTGAGCAAAAAAACACAACAAAGAGGATAATACCTTACATTTCTTATATGTTTCTTTTTACATTTAAAGAAATATCACAGTAAAATAAATGAACAAAAAAATCCAATAAATAATAAGAAAAAAATGTAAGAACCTAAAATAAGAATTACAAATTGTAAAAACTGCTTATCAAGAGATTGTAAAATACATAAGGCAGATAGAATTTCTGGCCAGGGCCATATGTTATGGCTGGTATTACCTTCATGTGAGTGATTATGAGTAAGTGGGCAAACACGAAACCCGTCAAGCTGCTATGTTTTCCTGTTTGAGACTGTGTATATTTTGGACTTTTTAATGGATTAAATAAAAGGATTAAATAAATGGATTTAATGGAGTAAATAAAAGTTTCATCCAATCTTTGAAACACTGGACTACTTTTTTCTTCTTTCATGAGTGATGTTATATACAGTCATGGCCGTAAATGTTGGCACTCCTGAAATTTTTCTAGAAAATGAAGTATTTCTCACAGAAAAGGATTGCAGTAACACATGTTTTGGCAATAAACATGTTTATTCCCTTTGTGTGTGTTGAAACAAAACCAAAAAAGGGAGGAAAAAAAGCAAATTGGACATAATGTCACCAAACTCCAAAAATGGTCTGGACAAAATTATTGGCACCCTTTCAAAATTGTGGAAAAATAAAATTGTTTCAAGCATGTGATGCTCCTTTAAGCTCATCTGGGGCAAGTAACAGGTGTGGGCAATATAAAAATCACACCAGAAAGCAGATAAAAAGGAGAGAAGTTCACCTAGTCTTTGCATTGTGTGTCTGTGTGTGCAACACTAAGCAGGGACAACAGAAATAGGAGAAGAGAACTGTTTGAGGACTTGAGAACCAAAATTGTGGAAAAATATCAACAATCTCAAGGTTACAAGTCCATGTCCAGAGATCTAGATTTGCCTTTGTCCACAGTATTCATTCAACATTATCAAGAATTTGGCAAAACATGGCACTGTAACTAATCTCCCTGGGCGTGGATAGAAGAGAAAAAATGATGAAAGGTGTCAACGCAGGATAGTCCGGTTGGTGGATAAGCAGCCCCAAACAAGTTCCAAAGATATTCAAGATGTCCTGCAGGCTCAGGGAGCATCAGTGTCAGTGCGAACTATCGATATTTAAATGAAATGAAACGCTATGGCAGGAGACCCAGGAGGACCCCACTGCAGACACAGACATAAAAAAGCAAGACTACATTTTGCCAAAATGAACTTGAGTAAGCCAAAATCCTTCTGGGAAAACGTCTTGTGGATTGATGAGACCAAGATAGAGCTTTTTGGTAAAGCACATCATTCTACTGTTTACCGAAAAAAATTAGGCCTACGAAGAAAAGAACACAGTACCTACATTGAAATATGGTGGAGGTTCAATTATGTTTTTGGGTTGTTTTGCTGCCTCTGGCACTGGGTGCCTTGAATGTGTGCAAGGCATCATGAAATCTGAGGATTACCAATGGATTTGGGGTCGCACTGTACAGCCCAGTGTCAGAAAGCTGGGTTTGCGTCCGAGATCTTGGGTCTTCCAGCAGGACAATGACCCCAAAAATACAACAAAAAGAACCCAGAAATGGATGGCAACAAAGCGCTGGAGAGTTCTAAAGTGACAGCAATGAGTCCAGATCTAAATCCCATTGAACACCTGTGGAGAGATCTTAAAATTGCTGTTGGGAAAAGGCGCCTTCCAATAAGAGAGACCTGGGGCAATTTGTAAAGGAAGAGTGGTCCAACATTCCGGCTGAGAGGTGTAAGAGGCTTATTGATGGTTATAAGAAGCAACTGATTTCAGTTATTATTTTCAAAGGGTTTGCAACCATATATTAAGTGAAGGGTGCCAATAATTTTGTCCAGCCCATTTTTGGAGTTTGGTGTGACATTATGTCCAACTTGCTTTTTTTCCCCTCCCTTTTTTGGTTTAGTTCCAATACACACAAAGGGAATAAACATGTGTATAGCAAAACGTGTTACTGCAATCCTTTTCTGTGAGAAATACTTCATTTTCTTGAAAAATTTCAGGGGTGCCAACATTTACGGTTATGACTGTAGCTAGGGCATGCCATTACGTGTTGATCATTGAGGGCCCCCAGACTGCTAGGACCTAAAGTGATGACATGAGTAAAGGGTCTATGGTGCTCTGTGAAGTGCCAGGACCCCTTTGCTTCATACTCAATTACTTTTTAAGGTGGCAAACCATTCAACAACATAGGTTTTCATGGAAGAGGTAGAAGCAATGAGCAGCAAAGGTCCATGGCACCAACTCTAGGTAAAGGTAATACGATACACATAAGATAATGGTCAGCAGAAATACAGTAAATGATTTTGCAGACATACAGCAGACTTCTGTCTGCCGAAAAAACTTGGCCATGCTGGAAAAAAAATATATAATAATTCTGCTGTTCATTTGCCATTGTGCCTAAACTTGCTGGGATTTAACAGAGATCTGCCAAATTAGTCTGGTATTTTTTTGGTATTATCATTCATAGAACCGATCCCATAGTACTTTGGGAACGCCAGAATAGAAATTTTAATGATGTAAACATCTGGCGCAGAAATTCTGCCGTATGCACAGTGCAGCAGAATCCTATTAAAATCAATGGGACTCTGCTTCAGTGAATTGTCCATGCTTAATTCTTTGAACATAGCTGTCACGATTCCGGCTGGCAGGTAGTGGATCCTCTGTGTCAGCGAGGGATTGGCGGGGACCGTGCTAGTGGACCGGTTCTAAGAGGCTACTGGTTTTCACCAGAGCCCGCCGCAAAGCGGGATGGTCTTGCTGCGGCAGTAGCAACCAGGTCGTATCCACTAGCAATGGCTCTACCTCGCTGACTGCTGAGAAGGCGTGGGACAGAAGGACTAGGCAGAGGCAAGGTCAGACGTAGCAGAAGGTCGGGGGCAGGCGGCAAGGTTCGTAGTCAGGATGGGTAGCAGAAGATCAGGTACACAGGCTTTGGACACACTAAACGCTTTCACTGGCACAAGGCAACAAGATCCGGCCAGGGAGTGCAAGGGAGGAGACTAGATATAGCCAGGGAACAGGTGGGAACCAATTAAGCTAATTGGGCCAGGCACCAATCATTGGTGCACTGGCCCTTTAAGTCTCAGAGAGCTGGCGCGCGCGCGCCCTAGAGAGCGGAGCCGCGCGCGCCAGCACATGACAGCAGGGGACCGGGACGGGTAAGTGACCTGGGATGCGATTCGCGAGCGGGCACGTCCCGCTGTGCGAATCGCATCCCCAACGGCCAAGACAGTGCAGCGCTCCCGGTCAGCGGGACTGACCGGGGCGCTGCAGGGAGAAAGACGCCGTGAGCGCTCCGGGGAGGAGCGGGGACCCGGAGCGCTAGGCGTAACAGTACCCCCCCCCTTAGGTCTCCCCTTCTCTTTGTCCGGTAACTGCCTCCCCTGGGATGAGGACACCTGGAAAGAATGGAGGGTTTCCTCAACGGCAGGCAGTACAGCAGGAGTGGGAATGGGGAGGGAGGGCAGAGGGCGAGGCCTGGCACGGAGCAGTGTGACACCAGGACGGGGACCATGGGGAGGCACAGAGGCTTGCCTGACGGGACTGGGAGGGGGGGAGAGGCACTTCCTGTGGCAGGCAGAGTCCCAGTTCCTGATCTCCCCGGTGGTCCAATCAATGGTGGGGGAATGAAGCCGGAGCCAAGGCAGACCGAGGAGGACCTCAGAGGTACAGTTGGGGAGAATAAAGAACTCAATCCTCTCAAGGTGGGGTCCAATAGACATGAGGAGGGGCTCTGTGCGGTAACGCACGGTGCAGTCCAATCTGGCTCCGTTGACCGCGGAAATGTAGAGCGGCTTGACGAGACGGGTCACCGGGATGCTGAATTTATTAACCAACGACTCCAAAATAAAATTTCCTGAGGCACCGGAGTCCAAGCAGGCCACGGCTGAGAGGGAGGAGCTGGCTGAAGAAGAAATCCGCACGGGTACCGTGAGACGTGGAGGAGCAGACTTGGAACCAAGAGACGCCAAACCCACGTGAGCTGGGTGCGTGCGTGCGTTTCCCAGGCGTGGAGGACGGATAGGGCAATCCGCCAAGAAATGCTCGGTACTGGCACAGTAAAGACAGAGATTTTCTTCCCTGCGGCGATTCCTCTCTTCCTGGGTCAGGCGAGACTTATCCACTTGCATGGCCTCCTCGGCGGGAGGCCCAGGCGTAGATTGCAACGGATACTGTGGGAGAGGTGCCCAGAGATCTAAGTCTTTTTCCTGGCGGAGCTCTTGGTGTCGCTCAGAAAAACGCATGTCAATGCGGGTAGCTAGATGGATGAGTTCTTGCAGATTGGCAGGAATCTCTCGTGCGGCCAGCACATCCTTGATGCGACTGGATAGGCCTTTTTTAAAGGTCGCGCAGAGAGCCTCGTTATTCCAGGATAGTTCTGAAGCAAGAGTACGGAATTGTACGGCATACTCGCCAACGGAAGAATTACCCTGGACCAGGTTCAACAGGGCAGTCTCGGCAGAAGAAGCTCGGGCTGGCTCCTCGAAGACACTCCGGAGTTCAGTGAAGAAGGCCTGGACTGTGGCTGTGGCAGGATCATTGCGGTCCCAGAGCGGTGTGGCCCAAGACAAGGCCTTTCCTGAGAGAAGGCTTACTACGAACGCCACCTTAGACCGTTCTGAAGGAAACAAGTCCGACATCATCTCCATATGCAGGGAACACTGAGACAAAAATCCACGGCAGAGTCTGGAGTCCCCATCAAATTTGTCCGGCAGGGACAAGCGGAGGCTAGGAGCGGCCACTCGCTGCGGAGGAGGTGCAGGAGCTGGCGGAGGAGATGGTTGCTGCTGTAGCAGAGGCAGAAGTTGCTGTAACGTGGCGGTCAACTGCGACAGCTGCTGTCCTTGTTGGGCAATCTGCTGCGATTGCTGAGCGACCACCGTGGTAAGGTCAGCGAGACTTGGCAGCGGCACCTCAGCGGGATCCATGGCCGGATCTACTGTCACGATTCCGGCTGGCAGGTAGTGGATCCTCTGTGTCAGCGAGGGATTGGCGGGGACCGTGCTAGTGGACCGGTTCTAAGAGGCTACTGGTTTTCACCAGAGCCCGCCGCAAAGCGGGATGGTCTTGCTGCGGCAGTAGCAACCAGGTCGTATCCACTAGCAATGGCTCTACCTCGCTGACTGCTGAGAAGGCGTGGGACAGAAGGACTAGGCAGAGGCAAGGTCAGACGTAGCAGAAGGTCGGGGGCAGGCGGCAAGGTTCGTAGTCAGGATGGGTAGCAGAAGATCAGGTACACAGGCTTTGGACACACTAAACGCTTTCACTGGCACAAGGCAACAAGATCCGGCCAGGGAGTGCAAGGGAGGAGACTAGATATAGCCAGGGAACAGGTGGGAACCAATTAAGCTAATTGGGCCAGGCACCAATCATTGGTGCACTGGCCCTTTAAGTCTCAGAGAGCTGGCGCGCGCGCGCCCTAGAGAGCGGAGCCGCGCGCGCCAGCACATGACAGCAGGGGACCGGGACGGGTAAGTGACCTGGGATGCGATTCGCGAGCGGGCACGTCCCGCTGTGCGAATCGCATCCCCAACGGCCAAGACAGTGCAGCGCTCCCGGTCAGCGGGACTGACCGGGGCGCTGCAGGGAGAAAGACGCCGTGAGCGCTCCGGGGAGGAGCGGGGACCCGGAGCGCTAGGCGTAACAATAGCCTTAGGATCCTCTGTATTTTTCATTCCACATTATTTTTAAGATCTCTATTTGCTTGCGATAAGTGAATGGAAACATTCCTGTTTACATCCAGCGACAGAAAACCTGTACAGACCCAATACTTAACTTGGCTGAGGGTTTTCTAGAAGTCTGTCTAGTCTAGGAAATCCTTTGTGAAATATAAAGTGTCGACTCCCGACCTTGCAGCAAACTATCAGGGTAGTTTTATTTGATAATAAATATGTATAGTAAAGTGGTAATAATGATAATATCCACAGTGCAGTAAAGGACTCTTGTTTTCCTCTCATCACAGATAGAGCCACGGAAAACATCATTATCGGCCTTGGCAGATAGCACTTGAAATGTTGCTAAGCATCCATGCAGTTCTTAAGAGCATTCCTAGATATTCCATCCGAAACTGTAAATGCAAGTGCTAGATAAGGTTCCCGGAAAGTGCCTGGCACTGCCAATCTGGCAAGGAGTTACACTATTCATACAGACTGCCATTGAAAACAACAGTGGTCATATTGAAGCACACACTGAAGACGCTTCTTAGCATCAGGAATAGAGATGAGCGAATTTTAGAAAAATTCAATTTGGCTGAAAAAATTCCATTCGATCAGAATAAATTCACGGCAAATCGATGTAAAGTGTGTGTTTTTAGGTAGTACTACTACTCCCAGCATGGAACAGACTGTTCCATGATGGGAGTAGTAGTACCTGTACTAATAGACAGATCCCCCCGGGGTCTGACACCCGTTGTGATCCTTCTATATAATGTATAGATGCGGCCGGCCGGCCGCTCTTCTGTACGATCCTGCACTATGTTCTGCAATGTAAAGCTCTTCACATCACAGATTCATATTTCCCTCAGAGATCTGTGATTGGCCAGATGGTTCCAGCCAATCAAAACTCTATGTGGGAAATATGAATAATAGGTGTATATATATATATATATATATATATATATATATATATGGCAGTGCAGGGGACCAGAGAAGGGAGGCCATGCCCCGCATCTATACATTATACAGGACGATCGCAGGGGGTGTCAGGAGTGACACCAGCTGTGATCTTTTTACTGCAGGTACTACTACTCCCAACATGGAGCACACTCAGCTCCATGCTGGGAGCTGTAGTACCTGCATTAATAGACAGATCGCAGCGAGTATCACTTCTGACACCTGTTGCGATCTGTCTATTAATGCAGGTACTACAGCTCCCAGCATGGAGCAGAGTGGGGCCTGAGTGCGGGTGGTCAGAGCAAGCGCTCGGTCCCTAAGGCCCTATGCGTAGCATAATGCAGTAGCGGAATGAGCCGACCGCCCATTCTCCTGTCTTCCTAGAGTGCACAGCAATGATTCGATGTGTGTGGCCAGCTCATTCCGCTACTGCATTATGCTGCCCATGGGGAGCGAGCGCTTGCTGTGAGAGCTGGCCGCCCGCATCACATCACTGCTGTGCACAGGAGAACGAACACTGTTTATTCTTTTACAGTAGAAAACTCGCCACCCACATATAAGAATAAGGGGCCTATGCGCTGGCACCTGTGTGTCAATCACACAGCGGTCCCAGCACTGACAAACAGGGGATATCCGACTGTAGCTGACTTTCATAAAAAGCATTTTTAGCCCGATTAAAGCTACTAGAAAGCAGCAAAAGGTATGCTTGAACTGTAATTTCTAACAACTTTGTGACCTGGGGCTAGTTTATAGGGGCTAAAATCTGTGACAGTTGCGCTTTAACTGCAGGTACCACTGCTCCCAACATGGATCACACAGCTCCATTCTGGGAGCTGTAGTACCTGCATTAATAGACAGATCGCAACAGGTGTCAGAAGTGATACTCACTGCAATCTGTCTATTAATGCAGGTACTACAGCTCCCAGCATGGAGCAGAATGTACTCCATGTTGGGAGCAGTAGTACCTGCAATTAAAGACAGATCACAGCGGGTGTCACTCCTGACACCCACTGTGATCATCATGTGTAATGTATAGATGCGGGGCAGGGCCGCTCTTCTCTGGTCCCCTGCACTGCCATATATATATATATATATATATATATATATATATACCTATTATTCATATTTCCCACAGAGAGTTGTGATTGGCTGGAAACATTTGGCCAATCACAGTTCTCTGCGGGAAATATGAATCTGTGATGTGAAGAACTTTACATCGCAGAACAAAGAGCAGGATCGCGCAGAAAAGCGTCCGGCTGCCTGCATCTGTACATTATATAGAAGGATCACAACGGGTGTCAGACCCTGGGGCGATCTGTCTATTAGTACAGGTACTACTATTCCCATCATGGAACAGTCTGAGTAGTAGTACTACCTAAAAAATATAAAAAAAAAAAGTAAAAACACACACTTTATTAACCCCTTAAGGACTGAGCCCTTTTTCGCAATTATGACCACCGTCGCTTTACGAATTAATAACTCGAAAACGCTTTTACGGAATATTCTGATTCTGAGATTGTTTTATCGTGACATATTCTACTTTATTTTGGTGGTACATTTTCAGCGTTACTTGCATCCTTTTTTGGTGAAAAATCCCAAAATTTCAAGAAAATTTTGAAAATGTAGCATTTTTCTAACTTTGAAGCTCTCTACTTGTAAGGAAAATGGATATTCCCAAAATTTTTTATTTTTTTTCACAAATACAATATGTCCACTTTATGTTGGCATCATAAAATGGACATATTTTTGCTTTTAGAAAAAATTAGAGGGCTTCAAAGTAGAGCAGCAATTTTCAAAAATGGCATGAAAATTGCTAAATCTGAAGGGACAGATGTTACAGAACTACAACTCCCAGCATGCCTGGGCAGTCTAGGCATGCTGAGAGTTGTGGTTTGGCAACATCTGGAGGGCTACCGTTGGGCACCACTGTAACAAAGGTCTCCAAACTGTGACCCTCCAGATGTTGCAAAACTACAACTCCCAGCATGCCCAGACAGCCTTTCACTTTCACTTTCATTCCCCCCCCCCCCCCCCATCGTTTCCCTACCTGAGCCAGGATCTTTGCAGTCTCCAGCGGTTCCCAGGCATCTTCTCCTCCAGGTACCGGCCTCCATCTTCTCCCCATGTTCCCCTCGACATCCAGGGGTGGGCAGAATGGGGGGGGGTTGCCATGGCAAGCCACTGTCCTGCTCTGCCATTGGTCAGAATCAGTTCTGACCAATGGCAGGGGATAGGAGGAGATCGCAGCACTGCAACCTCACTCCTAGCCCTCAGGACGATCGGGGCTGTCACTGACAGCTCCGATCATCCCTATTTTCCGGGTGATCGGGTCACCAGAGACCCGATCAGCCCGGAATAGCAGAAAATCGCATGTCTGAATTGACATTAGATTTTATGCGATCGCCGACATGGGGGGTGGGGGGGCTGGGTCTCAGGAGCCCCCTGGGCGATGTGCCGGGATGCCTGCTGAATGATTTCAGCAAGCATCCCAGTCCTGTCCCCACCCCAACCGGCTAGCGGCGGGAACCGGAATTCCCACGGGCGTATGCATAAGACCCACGTCCTTAAGGACTCGGGATTCAGGGCGTATGCATACGCCCGGCGTCCTGAAGAGGTTAAACACATTATTAAAATACATTACTAATAAAAAGTTTAACAAAATGAATTCTAAAAAATATATTATTTTTACATTTAAATGGCTCCTTTCTACATTTTTATCATTGTCGGCTACATAAATTGGTCCCTGTTTAAAAATGTATAAAAATTTTGTTATAGAAAATAAAAATTTTGTTAAATACATTTTTTTACTGCAAAAACTCAGTGGAATCTTAGCCTTAGAGTAATAACAAAATGGAGTGAATTAAGAAATGTGTTATTTTGAATCGAGTGGAAATTTCTAGGTGTCCTGCAGTGTCCAACCCAGTAGACGCCATTTGTCTGGCATATAATTTTTGCAGAACAGAAGTCATGATGTAGTTTTTGTACCAGGAGCTAAGTGGGGAGTGGGGGTACTGTGCGGCAGTTTGGGGTGGCGTCGCTCCAGCAGATGTATATTCATCTGAGTATGTATGTATTTCTCATTGAGCCTGCCAATGTTTGTGTATGGGATAAGCCTTTGTCCCAGGTTCTCATGTACCTTATTATGTTTTTGGTATGGTGATGTTGGTCTGTCTCTGGAGTGACACCTATTCATTTCTTCCATTGATATATTTCTATTTTATTGAATTTTTTTATGTATATCAATAAAATTATTCTTTTATATTATAAACAAGTGACTCCATTCTCATTTCTTGGATATTTATTTCAGCTTGGCTTACTGTAGAATTACTATAGGAGGCAGTGGACGGAATCTGGCTTGTACTGGGGCAGTGTAACAGAAACTGCCGGAACTGTGGGTGGCATTGGTGCAACTGAAGCTACTACTGTGGGTCACTGTGAATAACTGGGGTAATATGTCAGAAACTGGGGGCACAGTGTGAAGTCTGCTACAGCCTGCAAAGCATCAGCAAGATTAACTTGTACTCTTGGCCTATTGTGCATGTTGGTCATTATGGAAGAGAACGCTACTGTCAACACTAAGGGGGGTATTCATGAAAATTGGTGTAGGTGAACGTCTTTTTACTCCATTAATTTATGTGGTGGAAACTGTGTACCTGCACCGAATTTATTAGATGGAGCAGGGCATATGATAAATCTGGTGCTGATCACATTTCTTACATCAGTAGTCCATTTTGGATTCTGTTGGATCCTATTGACTTATAATTGTTTCCATTAAAGGGAACCTGTGACACTGATAATGCAGTCCAATCTTTAGGCATCATGTTATGGAGCAGGAGGAGCTGAGCAGAGTGATATATAGTTATGTGAGAAAAGATCCAGGATTACTTGTCATTTATTCATGTGAATCTCTGCTAAGTAGTCAAGTGGGCGGTCCTACTCAGTGATGGACTGCTAACTGTATGAGTTTCCATTTAGAGAGGGACATCAATCACTGATTAGGACTGCCCACATGACTACTTAGGCCCGAATTTCAGAATTAAAAATGTTGTAGCTGTACATCTTGGCAAAACATAATCATGGAATATAAAAAATACCACTAGGGGTACCCATACCAATTAGAAGATAATCCTGTCCAGCTGCAGCATCATCATTGTCCCAGACTGAGTCCAGTAAGTGAGAGTTGGACTAACACTCCCCTGTACTCACTCTTGTCCTGTCAAACTGTAGCATTAAAACAGGGAAGGAGGAGGAGGTTACTGAGCAGCTACAGTGATTGGATGAAAAGATCCAGCACAGCAGACACAGGGAGGAAGTGAATGCATGGTGAGTGAGGGCGGGCTCAGTGGTTGCCTCAGACACTCCTCTTCCTGAGCAGTGGATGTCAGAATGAGTGAGCAGCAGAACGGAGGGATTTGTGAGGCAAATACAGAAGCTAGACACATAAAAAACATTTAAAGCATCTGCATGACCTAGTGAGTAACATATACAGTATAAGCATTATTTTTTTTCTGTGATATGACAGGTACGCTTTACGAATCAAGATTAGACACATCCTGACCAACAACAGATGATGGTTCTTTCCGAGATCTAAGGAATAAAATAAAACTGCACAAAGTGATGAACACTAGAGGGTTTGGGTACATGGTTCCAACATCCCAAAAAAAACATTTTTGTGGACACCCCTACTATGCAGTGTTGGGATGGCCCATAAATATAATATCCTTGTAAGAATTCCTTTGTTAAAGCAAACAACACTATGAGAATATAATGGAGTGCGCTTTTAAATCTGAATATTAATAAATACTAAAGAACTTAGAAGTTTCAGCATAATGATGGTTTCCCATGGGAGGAGATTGATTTCCCATGACATTTGTAATGCACAATTCATGTCACATTGTAACACTGTTTATAAGGCAGTAAAGGAAATATTAATGGCTCAGTGGGGAGCCCATCATAGGAGACTATATTAATCTCACACAGCGAGACATTACTGCTATTCTCCTAATATGAAGGTAATATAACAACTTTCAAAAAGTAGCTGAAGTCATTTATAACCTAAGGAAATCAGTAGTTTCTAATGATAATATGTCTTCCCGTAGTCCTAGCAGCAGCACACATGAGGGAGATTTATCACAACCTGTGCAGAGGAAAAGAGGACCAGTTGTCCATAGCAACCAATCAGATTGCTTCTTTTTATTTTTTATTTTTTTAAAAGGCCTCTGGAAAATTGAAGAAGCAATCTGATTGGTTGCTATGTGCAATTGGTCAACCTTTCCTGTACACGGGTTTTGATAAATCTCGCCAATGGGGTATTTTCCCCTGTGAAGGTGGAAATCTATTGCCAAATTCTCAATAACGGTAGGGTCACATGTAGCACATCCGCATCATCACACTGCGGTAAATCTGCTGCGCGGCAGGGAATACACTGCAGATTCTGCTACAAGCCAAGAAACCAGGCTACTCCACCACAGCCCTGTGTGCGCAGTATGGTTTGGAGGCGGGCCCAGCGCACTGGCATGACTGTGACGCACGGACCCGCCTCCAAACCATACTGTACACACAGGGCGTGGCGGAGAAGACCTGTGTCTTGGCTCGTAGCAGAATCTGCAGAGTATTTCCTGCTGCGCAGCAGATTTTCTGACAGCATGAAATACGCTGCAGATGAGCTACATGTGACTCTATCTTAAAGAAGTGGTCTACTTTCATTCCCTCCCCTATAAAGGAGCTTCCGCATCCTAGGCTATTGTGTTCTTTTTTGTCCTCTGGACAGTTGGTCATGTTGAGGAATCTCTCTTTAATCATCAAACATCGAAGCTTTATTAAACAGAAATAAAGCACACACATAGTAAGCATGATATCTAACACAGAGTCCGTAGACCAACCAGAAAAGAACTACAATGCCAGGAAGTAAGCCAATATGAACAGTTATAAGGGTCCATGTCACGTATATAGATTTACAGTACATGTACAATTAGAAAAGAAAACATAATAAAAGTAGTATATCACCATATTGGCCTATAAAGAAATCCCACAGATTGCAGGATATTGCAACTCCTCCCCCCCCCCCCCCCCCAACAGAATGATAATCTTAATAAAGGGAGAAACTATGAGTCATGGCAAGGCAATGGGGAGATGAAAACCACGGGTCCCAGGTTAAATTAAAGTGTTCAACGTGATCCTCCCTGATTGCAGCAAGTGAGGCAATGTGGATACGAGCAGCAAGTAGTATGCTGTGGGACAATTTAAATGTGCGGTATGTCATTCTCGATGGTTTGAAACCCAACAAGCAAAACTTGGGTGTGCGAGGAACCCTACCAGGGAGAATCGAGGTCAATAAGTCCAGGATCCTTCTCCAAAAATCAGCTACCACAGGGCAACTCCACCAAGTATGGTTTAGAGTCCCACTCAACCCACAACCTCTGAAACACAGGGGGGATACCTCCGGATAAATACTATGAAGTAATTCAGGCACCCTATATGTCCTATGTAAAATCTTTAGAGAGGTCTCAGAAAGGGAAACCTGTAAGCTTCCCCTGCAAAGAGCAGCACAGCAATCCCTCCACTGTGAGAGGGTAAGGGTAGTGTGTAAGCCTCGTTCCCAGTCAAGCATAAACTTCAATTTGGTATCATGAGGAGGGGCGTTAAAATATGCATATAATAAAGAAAGAAGCCCAGTCATATGCGGTGAATAAAACATATGCCGTTCAAAAGACGTGGGGACTATTGCTCTATTGGAGGGCAACATGGACCCATAATATGACAGTATATGACGTGTTCTAAACATCTCTCCAACCGGCAGCTCATGAGTCCTACAAAGGTCTGACAGAATGGGGAGTGTGCCTGCGGTCAAGAGAGTATGAATGCATACCAAACCTTTATCGTACCACCAGCGAAAGAGAATGCGTGAAAGTCCAGGAGGGAATGATGGGTTAGCAAGAAAAGGTAAGAGGGGAGAGAGGACAGATTGAAGAGAAAACTTAAATCTAACCTGACGCCAAAGGGAGAGGGCAGTGAGGGTGACCAACGCCGAGTTAGGCAGATAGGATGAAACAGGTGATTTATTCCATATCAGAGCTCTAAGGGAATATGGATGCACTATCGACTCCTCCAATTCAACCCATCTAGGAGCGCCTGCCGGGATATTGACCAAGGCCAGCTGTGCCACGCGAGCGGCATTATAATATTTTATAAGGTTAGGCACTGAGAAACCACCCGAGTTCTTATGATAGTGCATAAGTGCTCTCCTGATCCGGGGCCTCTTATGTGACCATATGTATGAGAAGACCTCTTTCTGTAACGAGAGGAGTTCAGACTTTATTAACTTTATCGGGAGAGTGCGAAAAAGGTATAAAATATGCGGTAATAAAACCATGCGAATTACATTAATCCTCCCGACCCAAAATATGTAGGGATAATCCCATTTTTTAAGGTCTGCCCTCAGCGCCCTATACAATGGGACATAATTAGCCTTATAAAGGTCAGATAAGTGAGAGGTCAATTTCACCCCTAAATAGGAGAGGCCTGCTGTAGAGTCTTTATAACCAAAGTTCAATGTTATAAGGTGCTGTACTTTTGTGGGGACATTACAGTACATCGCCTCCGATTTAGCTGTATTAATGCGTAATCCCGATACCGTCGCGAACCTCTCCAGCACGTCCGAGAGACTCGGCAGTTATGTCAATGGTTTGGTAATCGTGAGTAAAAAATCATCTGCAAATAAACTACATTTATATTCATGTCCACCGATCTTCGCTCCACCAATGTTCACGATGTCACGAATATGTATGGCTAGCGGTTCCATCATGAGAGCATCCCTGTCGAGTGCACCTTCGGATCAACAGTGGTGCTGGAGAGGTGGAGGGCAACTTAAGATAGGCTTTGGGCGAGGAATAAATATGTCGCAATATGGTGACAAATGGTCCCCCAAAGCCAAATTCGGATAAAACTCTAAATAAATATGGCGACGTGATGCTGTCAAATGCTTTCTCAATATCAAGAGCCAGCCCTACCATCGGTGTTTTAGTGGTATCCGACCAGTGAATTAGATTAATAATTTTACGCACATTATCAGGGGCCAAAGCCCACTTGGTCATTGTTACGCTGAGCGCTCCGGGTCCCCGTTCCTCCCCGGAGCGCTCGCCTCATCCCCGTTGCTGCAGCGCCCCGGTCAGATCCACTGACCGGGTGCGCTGCGGTCCCGCCTCCTGCCGGGGTGCGATTCGCGATGCGGGTGGCGCCCGCTCGCGATGCGCACCCCGGTCCCCGTACCTGACTCGCTCTCCGTCGGTCCTGTCCCGGCGCGCGCGGCCCCGCTCCCTAGGGCGCGCGCGCGCCGGGTCTCTGCAATTTAAAGGGCCAGTGCACCAATGTTGGTGCCTGGCCCAATCTTCCAATTACCTATTAGTGTGATCACCTGTGCACTTCCCTATATTACCTCACTTCCCCTGCACTCCCTTGCCGGATCTTGTTGCACTTGTGCCTAGTGAAAGCGTTCCCTTGTCTGTTCCTAGTCCGTGTTCCTGACCTCCTGCCGTTGCCCCTGACTACGATCCTTGCCGCCTGCCCCCGACCTTCTGCTACGTCCGACCTTGCTTCTGCCTACTCCCTTGTACCGCGCCTATCTTCAGCATCTTCAGCAGCCAGAGAGGTGAGCCGTTGCTAGTGGATACGACCTGGTCACTACCGCCGCAGCAAGACCATCCCGCTTTGCGGCGGGCTCTGGTGAAAACCTGTAGTGGCTTAGAACCGGTCCACTAGCGCGGTCCTCGCCATCCCTCTCTGGCACAGAGGATCCACTACCTGCCAGCCGGCATCGTGACAGTAGATCCGGCCATGGATCCCGCTGAAGTTCCTCTGCCAGTTGTCGCTGACCTCCCTACGCTGGTCGCCCAGCAGTCGCAACAGATAGCGCAACGAGATCAACAGCTGGCATACTTGACCTCCGAGGCACTGCGTATTCAGTCACAGATACAGCAGCTGCAGCCGCAGATACAGCAACAGCTACAGCTGCAACTACCTTCTCCGCCGCCGGCTCCTGCAACTCCTCCGCAGCAACCGGCCGTTCCTAACCCCTGCTTGTCCCTGCCGGACAAATTTGGCGGAAAGATCGCCCAACGAGATCAACAGCTGGCATACTTGATCTCCGAGACACAGCGTCTTCACTCACAGTTACAGCAGCTGCTGCCGCAGATACAGCAACTTCAGTCACAGCAGCTGCTGCCGCAGATACAGCAACTTCAGTCACAGCTACAGCTGCAACAACCATCTCCTCCGCCGGCTCCTGCAACTCCTCCGCAGCAACCAGCCGTTCCTAACCCTTGCTTGTCCCTGCCGGACAAGTTTGATGGGGACCGCAATGATTCTGCCACAGCCACAGTCCAGTCCTTCTTCGCTGAGGTCCGTGGTGTCTTCGAGGAGCCTGCCCGAGCTTCTTCTGCCGAGATTGCCCTGCTGAACCTGGAACAGGGTGTTTCTTCCATTGGCGAGTACGCCATTCAGTTCCGTGCTCTTGCTTACGAGTTGTCCTGGAATAGTGAGGTTCTCTGCGCGACCTTTAAAAAAGGCCTATCCAGCAACATTAAAGATGTTCTGGCCGCACGAGAGACTCCTGCTGACCTACATGAACTCATTCATCTTGCCACTCGCATTGACATGCGTTCTTCCGGATGGCGTCTGGAGCTCCGCCTGGATATGGACTTTGTTCGCACGAAGCGTTTTTTCTCCCCGGCTCCTCTCTCCTCTGGTCCTCTGCAATCCGTTCCTGTGCTTCCCGCCGCGGAGGCTATGCAAGTTGACCGGTCTCGCTTGACACCTCAAGAGAGGACACGACGCCGCATGGAGAATCTTTGCCTGTACTATGCCAGTACCGAACACTTCCTGAAGGATTGTCCTATCCGTCCTCCCCGCCTGGAAAGACGTACGCTGACTCCGCACAAAGGTGACACAGTTCTTGATGTCAACTCTGCTTCTCCACGCCTCACTGTGTCTGTGCGGATATCTGCCTATACCTTCTCCTTCTCTACTATGGTCCCCTTGGATTCCGGATCTGCAGGAAAATTTTTTTTGGCCTCTCTTATCAACAGGTTCTACGTCCCTGTGACCAGTCTCGCCAGACCCCTCTACATCTATTGTATTAACAATAAAAGATTGGACTGTCTCATGCGTTTCCGCACAGAACCCCTCCTAATGTGCATCGGACCTCTTCACGGAAAAATTGACTTTTTTTTCCTCAGGTTCTTTGGCCCCAAGAAGAGGGGGAGACCCAAGGGGGGGGGTACTGTTACGCTGAGCGCTCCGGGTCCCCGTTCCTCCCCGGAGCGCTCGCCTCATCCCCGTTGCTGCAGCGCCCCGGTCAGATCCACTGACCGGGTGCGCTGCGGTCCCGCCTCCTGCCGGGGTGCGATTCGCGATGCGGGTGGCGCCCGCTCGCGATGCGCACCCCGGTCCCCGTACCTGACTCGCTCTCCGTCGGTCCTGTCCCGGCGCGCGCGGCCCCGCTCCCTAGGGCGCGCGCGCGCCGGGTCTCTGCAATTTAAAGGGCCAGTGCACCAATGTTGGTGCCTGGCCCAATCTTCCAATTACCTATTAGTGTGATCACCTGTGCACTTCCCTATATTACCTCACTTCCCCTGCACTCCCTTGCCGGATCTTGTTGCACTTGTGCCTAGTGAAAGCGTTCCCTTGTCTGTTCCTAGTCCGTGTTCCTGACCTCCTGCCGTTGCCCCTGACTACGATCCTTGCCGCCTGCCCCCGACCTTCTGCTACGTCCGACCTTGCTTCTGCCTACTCCCTTGTACCGCGCCTATCTTCAGCATCTTCAGCAGCCAGAGAGGTGAGCCGTTGCTAGTGGATACGACCTGGTCACTACCGCCGCAGCAAGACCATCCCGCTTTGCGGCGGGCTCTGGTGAAAACCTGTAGTGGCTTAGAACCGGTCCACTAGCGCGGTCCTCGCCATCCCTCTCTGGCACAGAGGATCCACTACCTGCCAGCCGGCATCGTGACAGTCATTATGAACCAAGGAAGGTAGATAACGGTTAAGTTGTTTAGCAATTTAGTGTCTAGGTTAAGTAACGTTATAGGTCGATAATTGGAAGGCTGCAAGGGGTCCCTGTTGGGCTTGGGAATAACAGTTATATGGGCATCAAGAAAGTCAGGTGATATAGGAGTGGTCTCACTTAGAGAGTAGAAAAGGACAACTAGTTGCGGGATCAGGATGGTGGAATTTTTTTTTATAATAAGCAGCCGAAAGGCCATCAGGGCCGGGAGACTTGCCTGCCTTAAGTCTATCTATAGCATCTTTCACCTCCTTTGAAGTGAAAGGGGCATTAAGATAATCCCTTGCGTCAGAGTCTAAGGAGGGTAGGGATAGAGGTGATAGAAAAGAGGAGAAAACAGTCGCTGAGGAGGTGGACAGGACAGGTGCTGAGTATAGAGAGGAATAATATGCCTGAAATAATGAGTATATTTTATCGGGATTAGAAGTGCGCACACCCGGTCTCAATTGTATGGCGTGTACCTTATTAAAAGAAGCGGTGCCCCGCAACATAGAAGCCAATAGGCGGTCCGGTTTATTAGCAAAACGATAATATGCGGATCGTGTCCAACAAATCGCCCCCTCCACCTCACTTGAAAGGATGGCATCCAGCTGAACCTGGGTGTCACGCATCGCCTTGTAAAGATACAACGATGGGGTCTGCTGATGTGCAAAAGATAGCCTGGCCAGTTTAGACTCCAGTGCTATCCGCGTCGCATTGCGGTCCTTTTTAACACCTGTAGCAATTGAAATAATGCGACCTCTAATAAAGGCTTTATGCGCCAACCATGTCCAGTGGGGGACATCTCGTGACAGATCATGAGTCGCAAAATAAGAAGAAAGGTCTCCCTCTAATTGCGAAACCACCCTGGACTCATTGAGCCGCCACCTGAAAGGGATCCTAGTCTGTCCCCCCCAGATGAAAGACAGGCTGGACTATGTCATGATCCGACAACACACAAGTAACATGTCTAGCATACAGGAGGGTAGGCAGCTTATGGGTACTGACTAATATCCAATCTATCCTAGAATAAGAACGTTGGGAGGGTGAATAATAAGTGTAACCCCTAAGTTGTCCATTATATTCCCTCCACACATCCGCCATATTACGTTCAGCAAATAGATCTACTATGCTCCGCTGTTGGGCCCCCGATCTATGCAGGGGGGTGCTATGTGATCGATGAAGGGTACTATGAAGAACAAAATTAAAATCTCCGGCCCAAATCAACCAGTCGTAATGCAAGGACCCAAGTACGGAGCACACCGAACTAAAGAAAGCCACAGGGTGGTCAGTTGGAGCATAGGAATTGACCACACATAATCTTTTATCATGAATAATACCCAGCAATATAACATATCTACTGTTCGGATCTAACCTCGTCTCCTCAACCTGTAAGGGAAAAGAATTATGCAAAAAGGTAATCACACCCCTACTCTTATTAGCGAGCGTGGAAAAATAATAGCGTTTGTACGCCCTATTAAAAAACTTAGGCAGAGAGTCAATAGTAAAATGCGATTCCTGCAAGCATATCATATCTGGTATCAATCTCGTATAATCCCTAAAATCTTTCCCCCTCTTATGCGGGGAGTTAAATCCTCTAACGTTATGGGAAATAATACTACTCATCTGGACAGGGGTATAATGCTATAGGAGGCCAACATTGAAAGAAAATGACAGTGAGATATTGAGAATACAGCGCTATACAAGTCTCGACAGATGTCGTCCTCATGACATGGTATGACGTACAGATATACCTGGCAATGTGAAGTAACCAACATACAACAGACATACATGACACAAAAACAAACCGACAAAAAATATAAACCATCCGAGGAAAGTTGGGCCGGATCCCATCTTGACCCTCCATTCTTCCTCCTCCGAGTCCTCAGTGAAGGTGCACTATTCCGAACTGTGAATAGCCATGATAGAGAAAAAAAAGTCCAGAGTCCATCCGGTTCCAGAAAAATGCAAAAAGTCCAACCACAGTCTATGCAAACGCGATATCCACGAACCTCTGAATACAGCTCAATAAGTCCTCCAGGGATAGGAAGGATCAAGTCCGTCCGGTACGATGTCCACTCCTCAGGCAACTTTAGCTGGCTTTTGCTTACTGCCCACCAAGGTCCAAGTACGGGATGGGCGAGTACCCCGCTGAAGCAGTGGTGGTGGATCTATGGGTTGTATTTTTTCAGAACAGAGAACCTCCAGGGCCTCAGCCAATGTACGGGCAATACAGGAACGTCCATTCACTTGGAACGATAATGAAAATGGGAACCCCCACCTGTATCTAATCTGCCGCTGTGTCAGGACGAGTGTAATCGAGCGGAATTCCCTGCGGCGAGCCAGGGTAGTTGGCGCCAGGTCTGAGAACAACCTGACTGTTGGTGGCATGCCCGGCAGAGCCTGTAGATCCCTAGCTGCTGATAATAGAGTATCACGAACTTCAGGATAATGCAATTTCAGGATCACATGGAATCTCTCTTCATGCCTTAGAGGAACCTTAAAACTTATGACATCCAACCTCTCCCGCGCCCCCTCCCATAGACATGAATGGAGGGGGCGTGGCGTGACGTCATGTCCACAGTCCCGGAAGTTTCCGAAACTAGAGACGCAGTCCCCGCATAGAATGTGGGTGCTGCAGGTAGATCGCAGGAGGTCCCACCAGCGGGCCCTCCACGATCAGACATCTTATCCACTAACCTTTGGATAGGGGATAAAATGTTTTTGCCCGGAATACCCCTTTAAACTTTCAATTGAGAAGTTCAGTGGAAAAGTGGCCATACCCTTGCTTGGCTGTTTTCACAACAAATCTGCAGCATTACCTGCCACGTGTGAACATACCCTAACAGGCCTCTCAAGTGAATTCCGCCAACCTAACAATGGGCCTTAAATACTCTTCATTATATGTGATGTGTCCATACACCAAAGAACTCCAAAAAGTTTTCTTATAGTCAAAAAGTGGGTCAACTCTTGTTACTGAGTAGGTACATTTGATGGCATCTGAATTATCATGTACTGTATGTGATATATTCCACACAGTGATGATGTGATGAATGGAAGTGACAGTCCCATCATGAAGAATGAAGTGACAGCTTGAAGAATGACATTCACTTGATAACACCAAGCAGCTGAAAACTAAATCTTGTCACAGCCACCTTGATCAGCCACAAAGCCTGCTAAACGTTCCATGGATTAAAGGCATAGGCCAGCTTTTGTGTATTACTGTATCAACCAAGGATTAAAATAAGTACCGTATTTTTCGCCGTATAAGACGCACTTTTTCTTCCCCAAAACTGGGGGGGAAAAGTTGGTGCGTCTTATACGGCGAATACACCCCTATCGCGGTGGTCCCTGCGGCCATTAACGGCCGGGACCTGCGGCTAATACAGGACATCACCGATCGCGGTGATGCCCTGTGTTAACCCTTCAGACGCAGCGATCAAAGCCGACCGCCGCGTCTGAAGCGAAAGTGACACTAACCCGGCTGTTCAGTCGGGCTGTTCGGGACCGCCGCGATTTCACCACGGCGGTCCCCAACAGCCCAACTGAATAGCCGGGTTAGTGCTTACAGGATACCGGGAGGGACCTTACCTGCCTCCTCGGTGTCTGCTCTGTGTCGGGATCTCCTGTATGGCCGGCGCTCTCCTTCTTCACCATCACGTCGTCGTGCACGTGCGTCGGCGTGCGTAACGACGTGATGGCGGCAACGGGGAGCGAGGATACCCGGCCGGCAGCAGAGATGTTCCGGAGCAACGGGGACACGTCGACAGCGATGGAGCGACATCCAGGGCAGCGGTGATGGTCCGGAGCGGCGGGGACGCGTGAGTATTACCTCCTATGCAGTGGTTTTCAACCTGCGGACCTCCAGATGTTGCAAAACTACAACTCCCAGCATGCCCGGACAGCCAACGGCTGTCCGGGCATGCTGGGAGTTGTAGTTTTGCAACATCTGGAGGTCCGCAGGTTGAAGGCCACTATTGGGTTCAGAATCTTTATTTTTTTATATTTTGCACCTATAAATTGGGTGCGTCTTATACGCCGGTGCGTCCTATAGGGCGAAAAATACGGTATATGCTCCGTAGAACCAGTCCAATAGCTTAAAATTAGTAGTCAGAGACAGGGATAAGGAAGTGACGTTTAGACAGTGTTTATTTTTCTGTAATAAAACAAAGCTAGCCTTTACTTCTGGTACAAACAAATACAAAATAAATCCTACTTGTCCAAAATCTTCCCTCTCTGTACAGGTGGCTTCCTACCAGCCACCCAAAAAAACAGTCCCCAAATTGTGTTAGGGTTCACACCACGTTTTAGCTATTCAGGGACCCAGCCCCCTTCTCATTCATTTGAATGAGCCGAGGGGTGTCAAACAGTGACTCCGGTCGGCTCATTTTTGCCCCGTATCCGGTTTTCTGACCGGACTGAAAGCCGCAGCATACCGCTGTGGTGAGGAACTGTGTGGAAAGCCTTGTGGGGTGTAGGTTAGTTGGGGTGTTGCTGTTCTAGATACTGAAAGGGGGCTGTTAACCCTTGTCACTCGTGACGCCAGGGTGTGGGTTAAAACTCTGTAGTGATGCTGGGCCTATCGCCACCCTTCCCAAAAGCGATAGGTGAGTGTGAAATAAAAAGATTGTTCACAGCAGTGCTGAACTTAAAACTTGCAGAATCTTTACTGAAGATTTTCTGTATTTGCAATAACGGTAACAGTCCAGATAACAGAGTCTATTGAAACAGCCCAGCAGTGATTGACAGATGCTTAGGACCGGAAAGTTCGCTTTAGCTTTAGAGGATTGTATTTGCAGAGATCCGCCGGATTTAGGGGTTTGAATAGGTCCGGAGATCTTGCTGAGGTAGCAGGGGATTGTATGAACTATCCGTCTCTAGCGCAGGCTTAGGCCTAGTAATTTGTCTTGCAAGCTGCGGAGGTCCTACCTCGTCCAGAGTCAGCAACCCAAGAGAGCGATCAAGATGGTGCAGCTCCCTTATATGGGCAGGGGCTGGCCGGTTTGGATTGGTCCAATCAGCTGTCACTCACCGTTACATTGCATTGTGGGTGATCACATGTCAAGAGAACCACCAAAGGTCCTTCAGCAAACCATAGAGTTCGTAAACCCGGTCACATGACCAGCAGGTCCTGTGACGCAACCAAGGTAGGAATCTTTAATAGACATATTTACATATTTATTTACATAAATATTAACTAACTATGGGGTGACGAGGGACTAGCTAAGGTAGAGGACCCCCACCGTTCCTAGGGACCCTGTATTTGGGGACCTCACCACAAGATAACGTATGAAATACGGTACCGAGACACCACACCGCGGTTTGCAGTCCGGTCAGGAAACCGGATACGGGGCAAAAATGAGCCGTCCGGAGACACTGTTTGACTTCCGTCGGCTCATTCAAATGAATGAGAAGGGGGCCGGATCCCCGTATAGCTAAAACGTGGTGTGAATGCACCCTTACGCATGGTAAATGTCCCCTTTTTGAGGCTGTCCACCTCAGGACTCCAACTCTCATCAGAGGTTTCTCACAGCCTCTCAGTGCAGACTTGGTTATACCTTTTGTAAGCCGTGTATTAATCGGCCTCGGCATCTGTGCTGACTTAGGACAAACCTACAAATCTGGAGTGACACAGGTAGGGAATGAAAGGACCCATTACAGGAGTTACGAAATTCCCTAGCAAGCGAAGTCTCGCCAGGGATTTAGGGGAGATTTATCAAAACCTGTGCAGAGGAAAAGTTTCGCAGTTGCCCATGGCAACCAATCATATTTCTTGTTTCTTTTTTAATAAGGCCTCTGCAAAATGGAAGAAGCGATCTGATTGGTTGCTTAGGGCAACTGGGCAACTTTTCCTCTGCACAGGTATTGATAAATCTCCCCCATTAACTGTTCACTAAATTCCCCACATTTCACCTAGCTTTCCCTGGATGAGATCTGGTATGCTGAAAGCTGGCATCCAGACGCAAGAGCAATCCATAACAACCATTCTTGTCACTGTCTCACAGTACAGGGGTCCCTCAAGTTACAATATTAATTGGTTCCACAACGACCATTGTATGTTGAAACCATTGTATGTTGAGACCATAACTCTATGGAAACCTGGTAAATGGTTCTGAAGGCACCAAAATGTCATCCAAAAAATAGGAAAAAGTGAGGATTAAAGAAAAATAAGTAGATAACTAATACAGATAAAGCAAATCCTTACATATAAAAGTAATAAAGATCTGGTGGGAGCTGTAATCACTGTCTATGTCACGGTTTCCAAAGCACGGAGCCTCTAGCTGTTGCAAAACTACAACTCCCAGCATGCCCGGACAGCCTTTCGCTGTCCGGGCATGCTGGGAGTTGTAGTTTTGCAACAGCTGGGGGCACCCTGCTTGGGAAACACTGGTCTATATAGAGGACAGGAGCTTCTTCAGGGTCCTGTACAGTAAATGCAATGTCCTAAAAAAGTAACATGGAGTCGCCCTCACCTGGTGTCCAAAGGAGCAGCTAACCCTGGCACAGGTAAAGAGTACAGAACATCTAATACCTCCCTGTACTGTAGGGAGCGCTACCAGACATCAGTCAGTGCATACACTTCAGTAATACAGGGGTTTTTACCAGTGAAATGTCCATTCTGACTGGTCAGATCTTTCAGCCATTGACATGTTTCGCAGATCTGAACTGTCTGTACATTGTATGTTGAGTCTGGTTTCAACTAACAATGGTCCAGAAAAGACCATTGTATGTTGAAACTATTGTATGTTGAGGCCATTGTAAGTTGAGGGATCACTGTATACACAGTAATTCAGCTATAGTCATAAAATATGTCTGAAGTGGCTATATCAGGAGGTGCTGGGCCAGGCACCCAATTCAAGTAATCCTAAGAAATCCTGCTGGGACAACTGGTTCACCTGACTAGATCTCTGCTACCATCTTCAAAATGGCTAATAAAGGGTGAAGAAAAGTATCATGTGGATGGGAAGTTGAAATGTCAAGCTCACTTTTCATTTTTGGTTGGAAAAATACATTATCAAAGCAATTTGAGAGAATCAACCAAATGTTCTTCTACAAAGTTGGTCTATATTTATACATACAAATATCAATGGTTAAGTAAGCATTCACTCCCTCTTAAAGGGGTTCTCCGGTGCTTACACATCTTATCCCCTATCCAAAGGATAGGGGATAAGATGCCTGATCGTGGGAGTCCCGCCGCTGGGGACCCCCGGGATCTTGCATGCTGCACCCCGTTTGTAATCAGTCCCCGGAGTGTGTTTGCTCCGGGTCTGATTACCGACGACCACAAGGCCGGCGGCGTGTGACATCACGCCTCCGCCCCCATGTCACGTCACGCTCCGCCCCTCAATGCAGGCCTACGGGAGGGGGCGTGATAGCTGTAGGCCGTAGGCTTGCATTGAGGGACGGAGCGTGATGTCACACGGGGGCGGAGGCGTGACGTCACACGCCGCCGGCCTTGTGGTCGTCGGTAATTAGATCCGGATCGAACACGCTCCGGGGACTGATTACAAATGGGGTGCTGTGTGCAAGATCCCGGGGGTCCCCAGCGGCGGGACTCCCGCGATCAGGCATCTTATCCCCTATCCTTTGGATAGCGGATAAGATGTCTAAGCATCAGAGAACCCCTTTAAGGGTATTTTTATCTTACACCGTATTTATAAATATTTATATGTTCACAACCAGCTCCTCCAGAGGTGAGCATGAAGGGTCCATAAACAGAATACTGGTGGTTGTTGGTTCCAGGTTCTTCTCTGAAGCTTCACAAATGTATCCAGCGCATAGATCATTGTAATAGGCAGCTCTCATTTGACATAAATAGCGCAGCCACTTAATAGAGTATTTCAATTCATTTACAAAGAGGAATATCAGGTCACGCAGCTTACTAAGTGATACTAAGTGACAGTGACAGGATCCACCGACTGGAAGTCCCCTGAGCGTTCTTAGAAAGCGCATCACGCAACTTCAAAGCTCTTCAAGGGACACGGACATTTTCCACATAAGACAGAGCAGCAATATTCCTGCAAACATGAATAAATACGCCCATCCTTGTCAACCCACTCACAACTAACTATAAGTGATGGGTTTCCACATGCATGTTTTTTATTTGACTATTTATTGTCCTACTGTATAACCATGTAAGGCTGCATTCACATCTGGATTAGAGACTCTTTTCTGAGCCACTAAAGCTTCTTATTTGGAGAAAAGATAGAACAGCATGCAGCAATATTTTTTCCAGCAAATTGATGAACACCTTGGCGGTGCCCAACGAAAATCATTGTAAATCAATGGAGTCCATTGGGGGCTGATAGTGTCCACTGTGCAAAAGATCAGCTTTAATTCCATTTTTCAGAAAGACCGAATTCACAATGCAGATGTGAACACGGCCTAATGATTCCTAATTGTGGTGAATGCATGAGGACAATGATGTATTTGTTTGTCCTGGGCCCGGAGATGGATCATTCACAGCGGAAATGCCATGTAAACAAAAGAGGAATGTACAGTCACTTTGCTTAGAATTATATTGATACCTGCTGAACATTTTTTTTTTGTTTGTTTTTTAATAAAATCTTTAGTTTGTTGTTTTGCGAGGAGCCCCACAGCTGTTTATACAGGGGTTTATATCCCATATCGACTTTTATATGATTTGACATTTCTTGCTAGAACTGGCTGTCCCACCACAGTAACTAATTGGGGGAGAAGGGTCTTGGTAAGAGAGGTGACCAATGGTCATGGATGATCTGCAAAGATCCTAAGTGCAGATTGCAAAAACTTCCAGAAGGTAAACCACCATGGCAGTATTTCAACAATTTGGGTGTTATGGCAAAGTGGCCACAATTATGCCTCTCCTTAGTATAACATACATGAAACTCCACCCGAAGTATACAAAAAAAAAAAAAAAAAAACACCTTAAAAACTTTTCGACTGTGACAAACAAGATTTTCTTGGAAATGAAATTGAACTTTCTGGACTCAATTCTAAGTGTCATAACTAGAGGAAACCAGGAAATGCTCACCATCTGCCCAATACCATCCCTACAGAAAAGCATGGTGGTGGCAACATCATGCTGTGTAGATGTTTTTCATGAGATGGGACAAGGAGACTGATCAGAGTAGAGGGAAAGCTGAATGGAACAAGAAGAGAGATTTAATAAAAACCTGATCCAGAGTGCTCTGGCCCTCAGACTGGGCAGAAAATGTATCTTCCAACAAGACAATGACCCTAAGTACACAGCCAAGACCACACAAGAGTGGCTTAGGGACAACTCTGTGAATGTCCTTAAAGAGTACCTATCATCAACTAAGCTGTCCCTGACTCTCGCTGACCTATCCCTGTGTATTTTTTTACCCAAAAATCCATATAAATACCTTTTTTTAGATCCCCTGTGGCTGCTCAGGTTCCTGCCATGAGCGAGGGAGGAAGGGGGCATGGCCCAGCAGGCGCAACATCATCTGAAGCCTGTCAGTCCGCACTTCTGCCCTTCTCCCTCTTCAACATCACAGTGTGTCACAATAGATCTCCCCGGCAAGGTGAGTTAACACAGCAGCATTTCGGGACTTGTGTGCTCTGTGTCCCGAAGCAGTCATTCATTGTCCCGCAGTAGCGCGGCAGCACGCCGGGACTGATGTGCTCTGTGTCCCGACGTGCTGACAAAGCATGACTGCTTTGGGACACAGAGCGCCCAAGACCCGATCCTCTTCTGTGCAGCCCTGCGCTACACTGACATTTGGCCAGCCAACTGGCTGGCCATGTCAGGAGCGCCCGTGCTGCAGGCACAGCGCTCGCTCCCGCCTGTCAGTGTCCGGCTTCGCTGAGATTTCGGACTCATGCTGCCAGGCTGGCATGAGTCTGAACTCTATGCAATGGGCCATGTAGGGAGACCCCTGGTGGTCATTTTTTTAAAGTAAAAAAAATTAATTATAAAGAAAAATTTTTGTTAATCACATGTAATTAGAAAGTTGTTTCTATTACATTGATTAACAAAATATAAAAAGTTTTTTTTGGCGACAGGTACGCTTTAAATGGCCCAGCCAGAGCCCTGACTTATACCCAATTAAACATTTCTGGAAAGACTCTGACAGAGCTTAAGAGGATCTGCAGAGAAGAATGGCAAAAAGTCCACAAATCCAGGTGTGTAAACCTTGTGCCATCATCCCCAAGAAGACTGGAGCCTGTAATCGCTGCCAAAGGGGCTTCAACTAAGTACTGAGTAAAGGGTCTGAATACTTATGTCACTGCAAAATTATAGTTTTTTTCTTTTTAATACATTTGCAAAAAATTCTAACATTTTGTTTTGGGTTACTGAGTGCAGATTGATGGGGAAACTTACATTGTGTTGGCTGTAACACAAGGCTTAACATAACAAAATGTAAAAAGTGAAAGGGTCTGAAAACTTTCTGAATGCACTGTAGATACATTTAGTGTATACCTTTTAAATATATGTATTTCCTTCTGAAAACATACACCTTGCTTCCTTTTGGTTTATGTCATTCTATTTTTAAAGCCTTTTTTGATTAATATCTGTAGCAAGTTGGACATAGTAGACATGCGATCCAGATAGACCTTTTCTTCCTTTGATATAAGATCTTTGTATACAATTAGATTAATCCCCTTAGTTTGCCTTACCGTGCTTAATGCCAACCGTTGGTTAAGCTAAGATTGTTAACTGATATGCGCCGATGGCACGATTGTTCAGCTGCTTGCTTTTCACACGATTGTTGGTTATGTTATGACCATGGTCTTTAGATGCGCTGACAGGGCGTAGTGTTAATAAGATACATAAGGCAGGTAACACATAGCATTACCATGGCATCCAGACAGCACAGAGCATATGTGACTCAAGGGCCAGCTTTCACTTCCAAGAAAGCTAGTGCAGGTGCTGTTTCTATTTTTACATGCTACCTGGATGCACATAGAGAAACATATGTACATTCCTGAATTTACTTATAGTTACATAGCTTGGAAGGTTAAAAAAACAAGACAAGAGTTTGTCAAGTTCCGCCTAAAACCTTAAAGTGGTACTCTGCCCTTAGACATCTTATCCCCTATCCAAAGTATAGGGGATAAGATGTCTGATTGCGGGGGTCCCGCTGCTGGGGAACCCCGTGATCTCGGTTGAGGCACCACAGACATCCGGTGCATGGAGCAAAGTTTGCTCCGTGCAACGGATGTCTGGGGTGTCGCAATCAAGATCATGGGGGTCCCCAGTGGCGGGACCCCCGCCATGTGGGGCGGAGGCTCGTGATGTCACGGTCACATTCCGCTCGTGATGTCACCCCCTCCCATAGACTAGCATTGAGGGGGCGTGGCCGTGACATCACCAGCCTCCGGTGCTGCACCCTATGCTCTAAATGAATGCCGGGTGCAGCAGGGAACTCACGGGGGTCCTTTGGATAGGGGATAAGATGTCTAGGGGCTGAGTACCCCTTTAATGTGTGGATCCCGAGGAAGGCAAAACCCCCAATGAGGCCGATGCCAATTGCCCAATAATAGAGGAACAGAGGACTCTAATATTGCAATCAGAATAAGCCCCTGGATCAGCATTCTATCCACATAAATCTAGTATCCATTTTATTATTATAATTTTTTATTTGTGCAGACGATGAGTGGTCTTATTCCTGCATATCATTTAATTAGAACTTATTAATTTATTATACTTTGGGTGGTAGCACACAAGTTTTGTATTGTGGTTTAATATTTTACATGTACGTGTAATAGATATTGCATTTAGTATGCACTGTAAATTGAGTGTAAATTGGTATACACTATTAAGATACCAGGATTTGTATTGTAATGTATAAATAGCATATTTTTTTCCCTTACTCTCTTGAACATGGTCTGAAACTTTGCACTAGATGCATTGCACTTTGTTTCTGTTACATAAATTGTCTTCGACATTTTTGGAAGTGGTGAGCTGTGGCCTTTATTTGAATATCTCTCTATCTCAATATCTCAAGATAAAATATTTTACAATAATATAGAGATGAGCGAATTTTAGAAAAATTCGATTTGGCTGATTTGCCAAATTTTTGGGAAAAATGCGATTCGATCCAAATAAACTCGCAGTGAATCGATATAATAAAGAGCATGTGTGTTTTTAACTTTTTTCACTTTTTTTGCTTTATTTTTTACATTTTTTAGGTAGTATTACTACTCCCAGCATGGAACAGACTGTTCCATGATAGGAGTAGTAGTACCTGTACTAATAGACTGATCACCCCGGGTGTCACTTCTGACACCTGTTGCAATCCTCCTGTATAATGTTTAGATGCGAGCGGCTGGCCGCTCTTCTGTGCGATCCTGCACTATGTTCTGCAATGTGAAGTTCTTCACATCACAGATTCATATTTCCCGCAGAGAGCTGTGATTGGCCAGATGGTTCCAGCCAATCACTTCTCTCTGCGGGAAATATGTATAATAGGTATATATACGGCAGTGCAGGGGACCAGAGAAGAGCAGCCGTGCCCTGCATATATTACTGCTGTAGTACCTGCATTAATAGACATATTGCCTGTTCAGATCTGTCTATTAATGCAGGTACTACAGGGACTAATTACTTTACTTTTTTAGCCCCATATTTTTGTGATTTAGATGCATTTTGATGTGCTGGCATGGACAGGGACATCAGTAATATGTAAAAAAGGCTGACAGTTTCCTTAATGTACCAAAATTCCATAAATTTACAGAGGTCTTCTATCAGAAATTAAAGATACTTCAAATTGTTATTTGCGGAGGCAGATGGCCGGGACAATAATGTATGTATGTATTTAATGTAATTGGGAAAGACGATGTCATTGTAATTATTCAGTATGAGCTGGTTTTAATTGACAAATTACTGAAAAGCTCTTCTTGCAATTCCAATGTCTCTGCTCTGTATGTTAAAAATCTTTTATTTTTTGTGTAGGGGATGATAGGAGTTGTAATTCCTGAATTCCAGTACAGTGGTTGCAGCGGTAAAGTAAAAATATATTATCCCCTGCACTGCTGCTTATATAACTATTATTCAGATTTCCCGCAGAGAGATGTGATTGGCTGGAACCATTTGGCCAATCACAGCTCTCTGCGGGAAATATGAATAAATGATGTGAAGAACTTCACATCGCAGAACATAGTGCAGGATCGCGCAGAAGAGCCATGGCTTCTATACATTATACAGGAGGATTGCAACGGGTGTCAGAAGTGACACGTTGGGGTGTCTTTCTATTAGTACAAGTACTACTACTCCCATCATGGAACAGTCTGTTTCATGCTAGAAGTAGTAGTACTACCTAAAAATTTTAAAAGATAAAGTGAAAAAAGTTAAAAACACACACACACTTTATTAAAGGGGTACTCCGGTGCTTACACATCTTATCCCCTATCCAAAGGATAGGGGATAAGATGCCTAATCGCTGGAGTCTCGCAACTGGGGACCCCCAGGATCATGCACGCGGCACCCCGTTTGTAATCAGTCCCCAGAGCGTGTTTGCTCCGGGTCTGATTACGGTTGACCGCACGGCCGGCGGCGTGTGACGTCACGCCTCCGCCCCTGCGTGATGTCACGCTCTGCCCCTCAATGCAAGCTTACGGGAGGGGGCGTGATAGCTGTCACACCCTCTCCCGTAGGCTTGCATTGAGAGGCGGAGCGTGACATCACACGGGGGCGGAGGCATGACGTCACACGCCGCCGGCTCTGCGGTCGCCGGTAATCAGACCCAGAGCGGACACGCTCCGGGGACTGATTACAAACGGGGTGCCGCGTGCATGATCCCGGGCGTCCCCAGCTGCGGGACTCCCGCGATCAGGCATCTTATCCCCTATCCTTTGGATAGGGGATAAGATGTGTAAGAACCGGAGAACCCCTTTAAACACATTATTAAAATACATTACTAATAAAAAGTTTAACAAAATTAATTCTAAAAAATATATTATTTTTACATTTTGAAAGGCCCCTTTCTACATTTTCATTATTGTCGGCTACATTTTTAGGTCCCTGTCCGCCCACATAAATTGGTCCCTGTTTAAAAATGCATTAAAATTTTGTTATAGAAAAAAGAAATTTTGTTGAATACATTTTTTTACTGAAAAAACTCAGTGGAATCCTAGCCTTAGAGTAATAACAAAATGGAGTGAATGAAGAAATTCATTATTTCGAATCGAGTGAAAATTCGGATTCGGTCCGAATCAAATCTTTCATGAAATTCGGAACAAATTCAGATTCGTCTGATTTGATTCGCTCAACTTTAGATATGATATAAAAGATATACAACTTTATATCGATATAACATTCAAAAAGAAAAGATCTGTTAAAATAAGAAACAGCAACACAGGATTTTGCTCAACACTTGATATTTACGTGAAGGTGAAATCTAAGAAAAAACGTGTTCATATGTTGACCGTCATTGTCCTTAACTAAATGTAATTTGGCATCTTGAGAAAGTGCAGCGTGTCAGCCTGACCCTCACATGACAACCATCACAGGGAGGGCTCTCAGACTCTACTCTATGGCACGAGAGCCTGTTCAGACATGAAGAAGACCTTTTAGGAGGAAATCCAGTGAATGGTTATCTGCGGGAGGCAGGAGGGGCTCTGCTGGTGGTCTGTATCTGCTCGTACCGTGTGCTGCAGGTGTTCAGGTATGAAAAGCTCCAGGAGTAGAATATATGTGACCGCAGTGCGTGTGCAGGATAGAAACAATTGCCCCTATTATGATTCATGTACACTCTCTTCACACTGAGAACAAAAACTGGGACAAGTCCTTTATTCTTCCACAAGAAAAAGGTAACAAGGTCAGTTCCATGGTACACAGTCTGCACAGTCCCTTACAGGTAGAATATAAAATTCCTCACCTCTGTATAGATGTGATTTAATTAAAAAAAAACTTTATATATTTCTGGATTATTAGAAAATCATAGAAAAGTATATACCAATCATTTGTTTTAGAGTTCAGTAATTACTAATTATTTTATGTGCTGAAAAAATAATGCTGGGTTTTTAAATTCTGGATTACCAGATGCCAGACCCAAGTTATTTTACTCTACTTACAGTATAGTGTGGTAGAGGGTGTGATGAGGGCAGATGGAATGGCCCTAGGGGCAGATGGCATGAATCCCTTGTGTTCGTGATGCCAGGGCAGGATTTATCCCCCAATACCACCCGAATGTATACCGCTGGATCCTGGGCTACGCACGGGGGCAATAATGACTCCGACGCCAAGTTTCGGAATAACGGTAGCTTTAGTTAGACAGGTGGAAAAGTCTATAAGGCTTAGCCAGGCCCACGGAGGTGACCAGTGACTTCAGAGACCTTAGGGCTTGCTGGGACTTGCAGTGGACTGGGACAATTTTGATGCAGGTCCCACTGACTGAAGACAGGTTGACTTTGACTGACTCGACTGAGACTGACTATACCCCGTTTGTTACTTACCAGGCTCTGACTGGGACCTGAGGGTTGTGGACTTGTAGACTTGTAGCTGTGTGGTTGACTCGAGGCCTCCTCTGGACTCCAGGCACACTCTTAGGACTTGACTGCACTGGACCTCAGCAAAGACTTAAAGGGGTATTCCAGGCCAAAACTTTTTTTTATATATCAACTGGCTCCGGAAAGTTAAACAGATTTGTAAATTACTTCTATTAAAAAATCTTAATCCTTCCAATAGTTAATAGCTTCTGAAGTTGAGTTGTTGTTTTCTGTCTAACTGCTCTCTGATGACTCACGTCCCGCGAGCTGTGCAGTTCCTATGGGGATATTCTCCCATCATGCACAGCTCCCGGGACGTGACATCATCATTGAGCAGTTAGACAGAAAACTTCAGAAGCTAATAACTATTGGAAGGATTAAGATTTTTTAATAGAAGTAATTTACAAATCTGTTTAACTTTCCGGAGCCAGTTGATATATATATAAAAAAAGTTTTTGCCTGGAATACCCCTTTAACTGGAAATCAAGAGAGCGAGCTAGCTCCTCCCAGGGCTTATATGGGGGGAGACTAGGAGGTGTCCTATAGGTCACCCTAAGGTCACATGGTCACTGATACCTCACTGGGTTACAATCACATGACACTGGTTAATCACATGTCAACGATTCTTAAAGACATAACACTTTTATATACAATACACAGCATAAATATAACTATACAAGGGGAACAGGTGAATGGGGCCCAGGGGACACTACAGGGAGGCTGCCTGACAGGGCAGATAGGGTACAGGGGTACAACTCCTGTACCGGGCCACGACAATAGTAAGATTCCTTTAATCTAGCATTCAATAGCCCAAACATTTTCATTAAACGAAAACTGACAGCTGGTTCACCTGCACTAAACCGAATACACAGGCCTATAGTGCAGGTGAACCGGATTAAAAAGAGGAATCACTTACCCGGATGCATGGTCCTTTTCCGGACTTACACCCGGTATACCCAGCATGCCAGGTCCCGCCTCTATTGGCTATTAGCAATTTAGCAATTTGAGCTAATGCAACGAGTATCTCCAGATTCAGACTGTGAATCCAGGTAAGTAATACCTTTCTGACAAGGGAGACAAGAAATAGTGCATTGCCCAATGTGGCTCAAATTTTTAAATAACTAAGGCTCTGTTTAAAGGGAACCACAGGCTTCCTTATCCCAATGATATATGGTTCACTCTAAATGGCTGTGTGAGCTTGTGAACACGGTTTTGAGTCATCAGGGTGGTCCACTGGCCAATATCGGTAGATCACTCTCTACATGCAAATAGGGCCAATTTTCTATTCACTCCCTGCCTTTATGTGGAAACCAGCAGCAGCCTTAAAGGGGTACTCCCCTGCTCAGCGTTTGGAACAAACTGTTCCGAACGCTGGAGCCGGCCGGGAGCTCGGGATGCCATAGCCCCGCCCCCTCATGACATTACACCCCGCCCCATCAATGCAAGTCTCCCATAGACTTTCATTGAGGGGGCAGGGCGTGATGTCATGAGGGGGGGGGCTATGATGTAACGAGCTCCCGGCGCCGGCTCCAACGTTCGGAACATTTTATTCCAAACGCTGAGCAGCAGAGTACCCCTTTAGGGGGTACGGACTATTTACCAAGCGAATAACTTGCAAGTCCCATTCTTGCGCTTTTATACTTAACCGTTTCATTTATTTATTTATCCAGGATATCACGCTCTCTTCTTTACCACACACTGCCACCTCCCATCAGGGACAGTTACACGTCTATGCATACAAACCCGGCAGCAGTAAGGGTCCACATAATCCCCAAAACTAGTGCAGTTTACACCCACAGATAAGGAAGCACCAAGATCGTATATTTATTAATAGAGCCTTAAAAAGCAGGTTGTGAGTGAAGGAACCTCTATCCTGGAAATAGATAGGGGTCTAAGATGAAGGATCAGCATCTTAAAACAATTGTGGCATCTACTGTAGCTATGTTATACATGTCTAAAGTTAGAATATCCCTTTATGGCTTAAAATAAGCTGCATCTTTATTTGATTAAGGTCATGATGGGCCATCATAATATGAACTATACTGTATATTTGTGAAGGCAATCACCCACCTAGAATACTACTAGAGAGGAATATCTATATATCAATCGGGCAAACACACGATTTTAGAGCAGACTCTTGAGAGTCACACTACAATTCCAGGAATTAATTTTATTTAACTATGCTAGAGGGGCTGTAAAGTTTGTGTAGTTCATATTATAGTGTCTGTACCTGTGTGTGACGGCTTTCACCCCAATATTTATTTTTAACAGCATACAAAATGACTACTGTCTTAGATTTTTCCCAGCTTGTAATGCGGAAGAGACCTGACTCACTAGTCAGCTGATGATAGTCTGCTTCAATGGGTGGAGGGATCGCTTGGTGGGAGAGAGATAAATCTGCAACTAATGCAACAGCTGTAGGCATCCTGATTTAAAACCACAGGTCTTTTGAATGGATGCAGCTCATTTCTGTTTCAATGGGTGGGGTGGCTGATGTATGGGAGGGAGGAAAATGGAATTATGGGATTTGTAGTCAACAAAAGAAACTGAAACATGAAATACCAGTCCAGAAAAAGCTAGCCACACAGTGTTATGGTAATCTCACAACATAGACATTTAGCCCCAAGACAAGCACAGACCCTTCCTAAGCATGTCCATTACTGTCTGCCAGGTACATACTACAATCACCTTATGGTGGATAACCCCTTTAAGGCTACTTTCACACTGTCATTAGCACACAGCATTGTGACGGCCGTCGGGGGAGCCCTGGGGAATAGCGGGAGAAAAATTTCTGCAAGAGCCGGCGGCCCCCTTAATAGTAAATGGGAGCTGCCGGGACCCATTGTTGCCCGTTGCTCCCGCCACGAGAACGGATGCTAGAGTGACAAAAAATATATATATACTTTAACGTCTGTTCTCGACGGGGAGGACGGGGAGCAATGGCAGTGTGAAAGGGGCCTAACATTGAACTAAGAAAAGTCCTCGCTGGATTAATGCCTTCTTCTTGCAATTAAGAACAAACAGGATTTTCACAGCCACAGTGGGTTGAAGACGGTTTCGGTAAGTATTATACAGACGTGGGATAGCAAATACTACTTATCTGCCAGTGTTCATAAAGCCTGTGCTTTGCAGATAAAAATCAGGGCATTTCATGTTTTGATTTTGTAAATGGCTTTCCTGTTCCTTTAGAGCCTCTTACAGGTTTTTGGCCCTTCTCCAAATGAAAGATTAAGAACGTGAAGAATTGAGAGCGCCTCCTCAGCCTCTACAATCAATAACACTCCCAGGTTCACATGGTTTGGAGAAAACGCTGAGTACATAAAATCGTTTCCTGGTGCCCAGGATTGTTTTGCCAAATGCATTCAATCAATAATCTCTTGGAATGAATGGATAGATTGTAAAGGCGGCACATATCGAAAAGTACACATATTCATCATAAAAGTTCTTGGGAACGTACAGCTATCGACAGCCAGGCATGAACAATGCTAACAACTGGTGTCAAGACATGCTTGGTACCACACAGCAGCTGACAGCCACAACCTCAGGACTTGTGTTTACTACAAACCAAAGGCAGCACGACTGTCTGTGCCAAAATCTTACATTGTTTATTCCCCTGTTTGTTTAGACTCCTGATGTATTCATAGTAGGGCTGGGTGGTATGACCAAACCCCCCCCCCCCAAATTAATTAGCAGCCCAGCGCTGCGCTGTCCCCATCGGGGTAATTACTCACATGTCACCCGCAAGCGCTGCCCTCCTCGTCCTCCTGTTTGTTGTGGGCCGCTGGAAATCTATACTGAACGCTGTATCTTTATGCCCAGGCTGCAAGGTAAACAAAATAAACTTTAACGCACGTTCCTACGTTGGCCTTACTCTGGGGACGGGAACGCCGGAGAGCCGCCAGCCTATCACCGGCCGCAGCGATGTTCCGCCTCGGCCGGTGATAGACTGAGCCCACTGTCCAGCCGGCTTCTTACATCGCTGTGGCCGGGGATAGGCTGACGGCTGTCCGACGTTCACCTCCACAGGAAGCAGGTGAGGCCAGTACCGGACCAACAGGAGGGGAGTTAAAATTTTGTTTATCTTTTGTAGCCTGGGCATAGGGATACAGCGTAAAGTATAGATTTCCAGCAGCCCGCAACAAACAGGAGGACGAGGAGGGCAGCGCTTGCAGGTGATATGTGAGTATTTACCCTGATGGGCACAGCGCAGCGCTGGGCTGATAATAAATTTTGGGGGTGGGGGGGCAGAACAGCACTCGCAGGTCACATATGATTAGTTCCCCGATGTGGGGACAGCGCAGCGCTGATAATTCATTCATTCCCAAGGGGGAGGGGCCAAACCGGTATTGCGGTCTGGGGAAAAATTAGGATAGTGATGTCGCGAACATAACATTTTCGGTTCACGAACGGCGAATGTTCGCGAACCGGGCGAACCGCCATTGACTTCAATGGGCAGGCGAATTTTAAAACCCACAGGGACTCTTTCTGGCCACAATATTGATTTAAAAGTTGTTTCAAGGGGACTAATACCTGGACTGTGGCGTGCCGGAGGGGGATCCATGGCAAAACTCCCATGGAAAATTACATAGTTGATGCAGAGTCTGGTTTTAATCCATAAAGGGCATAAATCACATATTATTCCTAAATTCTTTGGAATAACGTGCTTTAGCCCCCTTTAGGCAGCACATAGTTAGATACCCCCTTTAGACAGCACATAGATTCCCCCATATTAGGCAGCACATAGTTAGAGCCCCCCTTTAGGCAGCACATAGTTAGAGCCCCCCTTTAGGCAGCACATAGGTAGAGCCCCCCTTTAGGCAGCACATAGAGCCCCCTTTAGGCAGCACATATTTAGATCCCCCCTTTAGGCAGCACATAGATTCCCCCATATTAGGCAGCACATAGTTAGAGCCCCCCTTTAGGCAGAACTGGTTTTATTTCACAGCCAAAAAAGGTATTTTTTTTATTTGAACAGCTGTCACACCAAATGTGATTTGCACTAGTGTGACAATGAGCAGAAAAAGTTTCCAGCGGAGTTCCCCTTTTAAGCAGAGGTCCCCAACCTGGGTGCCTCCAGCAGTTGCAAAACATACAGACTGAACTTATAGCCCTTTTAATACCGTAGTTAGTTGCTTGAAGGAAATTAAGTTTTACACCGGAGTACCCCTTTTAACCAGCGGATCCCTCCCAACCAGGGTGCCTCCAGCTGTTGCAAGACACACGGACTGAACTTATAGCCCTTTTAATACTGTAGTTAGTTGCTTGAAGGAACTTAAGTTTTACACTGGAGTACCCCTTTTAACCAGCGGTTCCCTCCCAACCAGGGTGCCTCCAGCTGTTGCAAGACACACGGACTGATATTTGAGCCCTAAAAAGTTTTTTTTTGGGTGCTGTCCTTAAAGCAGATGTTAGACTAGTTCTTTAGGAGTAAAGTGGACCCTGAATATACCACCTAGCAGCAACCTAGCTATCGCTTTCCCTATTACAGACGGAGCAGCTTCTCTGTCCCTCCACTTTCTAAGCCTGCAGCATGCCGAATGAAGGTAAAATGGCGTCCGTGCAGGAGGTAGGAGGGTCTGGAAGGGAAGGACTGCTGCTGATTGGCTTTAATGTGTCTGCTGATGCGATGCGATGCGAACGCGAACATGCTAAGTTCGCCGGGAACTGTTCGGCGGCGAACAATTCGCGACATCTCTTTCACCTTTATATCCCAACCTCATATCCCGACAGATCTCATATCCCGATCTGTCCTCACATCCCAACCTCATATTCTGTCCTAATGTCCCGACCTCATATCCCGTCCTCATTTCTCGTTCTTATATCCCGACCTCATATTCCGTTCCCATATCCTGTCCCCACATACACTTCATTACACTATTTTCCTTTCCTTCCTTTCAGTTTTTGTGAATCTAGATCAGTGTTTCCCAACCAGGGTGCCTCAAGCTGTTGCAAAACTACAACTCCCAGCATGCCCGGACAGCCGCTGGCTGTCCGGGCATGCTGGGAGTTGTAGTTGTGCAACAGCTAAAGGCATCCTGGTTAGGAAACACTGATCTGGAGAATGTTTCTGACTCTTCTGTCTCTTTTCAGCTTGGATGCCCTAATAAACCTTGAAGGAAGAGTTTAAACTGCTAGCACTGTATTTAAAGGGGCACTCCACTGGAAAACATTTTCTTTTAAATCAACTGGTGCCAGAAAGTTAAACAGATTTGTAAATGGCTTCTATTTAAAAATCCCAATCCTTCCAGTACTTCTCAGCTGCTGTATAATACACAGGAAGTTCTTTTCTTTTTGAATTTCCTTTCTGCCTGACCACAAGTGCTCTCTGCTGACATCTCTGTCCATGTCAGGAACTGTCCAGAGCAGGAGCAAACCTCTTTTGCTCTGGACAGTTCCTAACGTAGACAGAGGTGTCTGCAGAGAGCACTTGTGGTCAGGCAGATAGGAAATTCAAAAAGAAAAGAACTTCCTGTGTATTATACAGCAGCTGATAAGTACTGGAAGGATTGGGATTTTTTTAATAGGAGTAATTTACAAATCTGTTTAACTTTCTGGCACCAGTTGATTTAAAAGAAAATGTTTTCCAGTGGAGTACCCCTTTAAAGTAAGTATGTTATCATTACAGATTTCCATTTATTTCAGCAGATTGCTATAAAATATGCTATTTGAAATATAAGGCACAGGTGAAGCGGACATTTTGAGGAAATATGTAGAAATGTCAAAAATGAGACGATCAGATATACGTGAGAATTATCTGCTAATTCTTTGTGTACACAAGTTGGGTCTTGAAAGGAATTCTGAGATTACCATATTTCTTGTGAGAAAATATTCTTTTCATATGTAAAGAATGTGATATATATATATATATATATATATATATATATATATATATATATATATCATGGATTGCTGTGTTCATTTCATCAGTTGGTGTATTCATGGTAGCATATGTTGTCCCACCTTCCCTTCACAATGGGGGAGATTTATCAAAACCTCTGCAGAGGAAAAGTTGCCCAGTTGCCCATAGCAACCAATCAGATCACTTCTTTCATTTTTAAAGAGACCTGTGAAAAATGAAAGAAGCAATCTGATTGGTTACTATGGGCAACTCAGCAACTTTACCTCTGCACAGGTTTTGATAAATCTCCCCCAATATGTTTACCCGTGGCAGTCAGATCATCGCTATACACTTTCCTCTCTATCCTTTACAAGTGATCAAGTCGCTTGCCGAGTAGTAGACATTGCTATTGTGAAATGGCCAATAGATACAAAAGACAAGTGAATTATATAAAAAATCATACAAACAGAGATGGAGATCTGTTCTTTTACATGCAATCTAGTTGTGGCACAGAATACAACACTAGAAGAAGCATCGTGTTAGTAAAATGCATTTTAGAGACAATTTCCCCTTTGGTTTCAAGTTCTTAAAATTCCTATTCAGACATTTCTTAGTTATGTCTACTTGTAGGAGATGTCGGGTGACATAGAATGTGTCGGCAGATAAAAACCATTTGGCCCATCTAGTCTGCCCAATTTTCTGAAAAATATGAATAGTCCTTGTCCCTATCTTATATGAAGGATAGCCTTATACCTATCCCTACCTTATATGAAGGATAGCCTTATACCTATCTCTATCTTATATGAAGGATAGCCTTATACCTGTCTATATCTTATATGAAGGATAGCCTTATACCTGTCTCTATCTTATATGAAGGATAGCCTTATACCTGTCTCTATCTTATATGAAGGATAGCCTTATACCTATCTCTATCTTATATGAAGGATAGCCTTATGCCTATCTCTATCTTATATGAAGGATAGCCTTATACCTGTCTCTATCTTATATGAAGGATAGCCTTATACCTATCTCTATCTTATATGAAGGATAGCCTTATGCCTATCCCTATTGTATATGAAGGATAGCCTTATGCCTATCCCTATTGTATATGAAGGATAGCCTTATGTCTATCTCCCTCGATCTTATATGAAGGATAGCCTTATACCTATCTCTAACTTATATGAAGGATAGCCTTATACTTATCTTTATCTTATATGGATAGCCTTATAACTATCTCTACCTTATATGAAGGATAGCCTTATGCCTATCTCTATCTTATTTGATGGATAGCCTTATAACTATCTCTACCTTATATGAAGGATAGCATTATGTCTATTTTTATCTTATATGAAGGATAATATAATGTCTATCTCTATCTTATATGAAGGGTAGCCTTATGCCTATCCTTATTGTATATGAAGGATAGCCTTATGTCTATCTCTATCTTAAATGAAGGATAGCCTTATGCCTATCTCTACCTTACATGAAGGATAGCCTAATACCTATCTTATATGGATAGCCTTATACCTATCTCTACCTTATATGAAGGATAGCCTTATACCTATCTCTATCTTATATGAAGGATAACCTTATACCTATCTCTATCTTATATGAAGGTTAGCCTTATGCCTATCTCTATCTTATATGAAGGTTACTTTATGCCTATCTCTATCTTATATGAAGGATAGCCTTATGCCTATCTCTATCTTATATGAATGATAGCCTTATGCCTATATCTATCTTATATGAAGGATAGCCTTATGCCTATCTCTATCTTATATGAGGGATAGCCTTATACCTATCCCTATCTTATATAAAGGATAGCCTTATGCCTATCCCTATCTTATATGAAGGATAGCCTTATGCCTATCTCTATCTTATATGAAGGATAGCCTTATACCTATCCCTATCTTATATAAAGGATAGCCTTATGCCTATGCATGCTTTAAATCCTCACTGTATTTGCAGTTGCCACTTCTGCAGGGAGGCTATTCCATGCATCCACTACTCTCTCAGTAAAGTAATACTTCCTGATATTATTGCATAAACCTTCCCCCTCTAATATAAAACTGTGTCCTCTTATGGTCCTATTTCTGGTGGCCCATTTATGTGAATGGGTGTCATTATTACTACAATACCTGTGTAAATGTGACAATCTCTTATATTTCTATCTCTATGATCTAGCTGACTGGTTTTCATGGGTAATTTCTCAACCAATGATTCTTAATGCTATGTTTTAACCCTATCTGATACAGATTTCAGCGCATTCTTATACATTATTATATTTGGAATGTTGCGTTACGTCTAGAGATCTTTGTAACAGAAAGTCCCTGCAGCAAAGCCATAGAAAATCTAATTGGGGAATACCCGACTTCATGTGCTTCAAGAGCTTCAGTATAACTCCCTATATCCTTTTATCTTTACACTTTGTAATGGCTGAAAATAAGATTTATTCAGAAGTTTAAAATAGATATAAGTTAGTGGGGACATATATAAATGGGGAATGCATGCAGCACGGGCTTTTCATCTTCTGGCTAAGGCCAAACATCAAATCCAAAGGGAACAGAACCTCTTCACACAATGGTTGATCCTGGGATGCCGGCGGACGGGATCTACAGTTTCCTCGGCTGCAGTATATGAACAGCCGGCGGTCAGTGCTGTAAAACCTCTGAATACATTATCAGATATATTTCCCTTGAAATCTAAATGGTTCCCTAAACTGGCCCAGATGGCCCAGATTTACTTTACAATGTAAAGGTATGGGGCTCAGTACAGACCTAATTATATCCATTCTATTCAGTTCTATGAGCTAAACGGCCTGGACTCCAGGGTGATACATATTAGTGCTGTTGTGGTATGTAACCCTATAGAATTGTCTTGGCTGGATTGGGTTGTATCAAAGTCACTTTATAGGGACTGCCCAATAGTTTTGGTAGTTTTGAAACATCTGGAGTTCCGCAGGTTGAAGACCAATGCGGCCTTCACCATCATCCAGACCCCCCCCCTTTAGTTTTCTACTCACCTCCCCTCGGTTGGAAGGAAGGGTGAGCTGGACCGGGCCATCTATGCTGCAGGGACCGTCCGGTGGGGAGGGTTAGTCATTCCGGGCTGTCCATCTTCACCGGGAGGCCCTCTTCTCCGCTCCGGGCCCGGCCCCGAACTAGTGACGTTGCCTTGATGACGACGCACAGGGACGTTCATGCACAGGGACGAACCTCCCTGTGCATCGTCAACAAGGCAACGTCACTAGTCCGGGGCAGGCCCGGAGCGCGGAGAAGAGGGCCCCCTGGTGAAGATGGACAGCCCGGAACGACTAACCCTCCCCACCGGATGGTCCCTGCAGCATAGATGGCCTGGACCAGCTCACCCTTCCTTCCCACCGAGGGGAGGTGAGTAGAAAACTAAAAGGGGGGGGGGTCTGGATGATGACGAAGGCCGATGGCTGTCCGGGCATGCTGGGAGTTGTAGTTTTGTAACATCTGGAAGTCCGTAGGTTGAAGACCACTGGATTGACAGGCGGTGATGATGAAGGGGGGGGGGATGATGACATGCTGTGATGATGAAGGGGGGGAGGGGGTGTGGGATGATGACCAGGGGATGATGACAGGCGGTGATGATGAAGGGGGGGATGATGACAGGGTGATGATGATGGGGGTGTTAATGACAGGGGTCTGGATGATGACAGAGGGGGATGATGACATGGGGGAATTATGTATTTCCCACCCTAGGCTTATAGTCGAGTCAATAACTTTTCCTGGGTTTTTGGGGTGAAATTAGGGGCCTCAGCTTATATTCGGGTTGGCTTATACTCGAGTATATATGGTAAGCCATTGTTGTATGCCCTATGTGGGTATTGATACATATGGAATACTGTATATGCTTTATTTAGGCTTTATTATGGGCAGTCATTCGAATGAATTTTATGAAATGCTACAATTACATTAAAGGGATTTTCTGGGACTTTTGTCATTCATGGTTGTTTTCTACGGTAGGCAAAGTCATCTGTTTGTTGATCTCCCAATACCGCTCCTCATATAATCTCTGATCCTCCTAAAACCTCCGCCTGTGTTCTCCCTTCGTTCGCACCTCACACATCTGTCTCCAAGACTTCTGCTGTGCTTTCCCTATACAATGGAACTCGCTACCCCTACACATTCGACTCTCATCTGCCATAAAGACCTTCATAAGCAACCGGAAGACCCATTTTTCAGAAAGCCCTGGAGCTACAATAACCCTGCTCCACTGCACTGGCAATGGTCATTCCCTAACTTCTTACAGATGACCAGCTGTTTCCCTCACATACTGTTTCCTTCCCCTCCCATTGTAGATTGTAAGTCCTTGCAGGCAGGGCCCTCTCTCCCTCTATATCAGTCTGTCATTTACTGAGTTACATTCACTGCAGTTGTGTTTGTGTCATGTATTTTAACCCTGATCAAATGTAAAGCAACCTGGAAATAGAGCTGGGCGGTATCACCAAAAATGTATTTTTGTAACTTATGGTGGTTCCACGGTGTATAACGGTATTTCTTTCTCCCCACCAAATCATGTGACCCGCGAGCGCTGTTCTGCTTTCCCCCCCCCCCCTCCAAATCATGTTACCCGCCAGCGCTGTTCTGCTTCCCCCAAATTAATTATCAGCCCGGCGGGGTACTACTCACATATGTCACCCGCAAGCACTGCCCTCCTCCTCTTTGTTGGGGGCCACCAGCGCTGGAACTCTATACTGTACACCAGTGGTCTCCAACCTGCGGACCTCCAGATGTTGCAAAACTGCAACTCCCAGCATGCTGAGAGTTGTAGTTTTGCAACAGCTGGAGGTCTGCAGGTTTGAGACCACTGCTGTACGCTGTATCCCTATGCCAGGGCTGCAAAAGATAAACAAAATAAACTTTAATTTACCTACGTCGGCCTTACGCTGGGGACGGGAACGTCGGAGAGACGTCAGCCTATCACTGGCCGTAGCGATGTCCTGCCACGGCAGGTAATAGGCTAAGCCCACTGTCATGTAAGAAGCCGGCTTCTTACATCACAGTGGGCTCAGCCTATCACTGGCCGGGGCGGGACATCGCTGTGGCTGGTGATAGGCTGACTGCTGTCCGACGTTCCCGTCCCCAGCGTAAGGCCGACGTAGGTAAGTTAAAGTTTATTTTGTTTATCTTTTGCAGCCCGGGCATAGGGATACAGCGTACAGCAGTGGTCTCAAACCTGCAGACCTCATGCTGTTGCAAAACTATAACTCCCAGCATGCTGGGAGTTGTAGTTTTGCAACATCTGGAGGTCCGCAGGTTGGAGACCACTGGCGTACAGTATAGAGTTCCAGCGCCGGTGGCCCGCAACAAAGAGGAGGAGGGCAGTGCTTGCGGGTGACATATGTGAGTAGTACCCCGCCGGGCTGATAATTAATTGGGGGGGGGGGGAGCAGAACAGCGCTGGCGGGTAACATGATTTGGGGGGAGCAGAACAGCGCTGGCGGGTAACATGATTTGGGGGGAGCAGAACAGCGCTGGCGGGTAACATGATTTGGGGGGAGGGGAGGCAAGGAGCAGAACAGTGCTGGGGGGTCACATATGATTTGTTCCCCGATGTGGGGACAGCGCAGCGGGCTGATAATTCATTCATTCCCGAGGGGGAGGGGCCAAACCGGTATTGCGGTATGGGAAAAATTAATATCGTGCAGCAAAAATTTCAGTATTGGGTATGAACCGGTATACCGCCCAGCCCTACCTGGAACCAAGAACGCCATAAAAAATAAATAATTATAATAACCAGGTGAAACATGCGGTATTATGGAATATAATGGAGCCTGTCAGATCTGACAGATTCTGGAAAGTAATGCATGCTACCTGGCAATAACTCACAATCACTGCAGGTCTCAGGACTAAGACCTGGTGCGATCTAAACTTTTGACGTGTTTGGACAAAATGTGAAAAGTTTATATATATATATATATATATATATATATATATATATAACAGTAACTATATAAAGTGAACATTAAAAATAGAGTTATACATTTATCAGGCTTTGTGGAAAGCAGGGTGACAATGAACTATAATGGCTATCATTAGTGGTTGTCTTACATCATGTTACCTATGTAGGAGATTCACATAACTCAAAAAATTGTTTAATAAATATAAACAATAAACTAGAATTTATAGCAATAAGTGTGTAAATTCATGTAGTTCCCAGAGTGTATGTGCCAGTCCCAATGTGTGACAGGATGATAAATGGGAAATAATGGCAGCATTCAATGTCAGGCAGCTGCTGCAACAGCTAATATACTTTTGGTATTATCGGTTCTCACATACTTGAAAACACTGTTACACTTGATGGAAAATTCTACAATATAAATTGATGACACAGCGAACACAAATCCATCTAACAAGCCATACAAAGACGACTGCACAGTGCAGAAATGTAAGGCAATAGTCTCTGCAGCTGAATCAACATGATATTAACTCTATCACGGCTACTTTTTCTGCTAGAAAATATATTTTCTGCTGCTTATGCTTCCTAAAGAACACAAAGGAATCTTTTCAAATATTCTGGAAAAAAAATGTATCAACACCTGCACGGTTTTCATCACAGATACTGAAATAACTTTTCAGTACAGGATTCCTTCCTTACAAACCATACATCCGTAAAATAGGTCCACATAGCTAACAATTATTTCTTATATGGTGCGTTATGTCCCACATACATCCTAGCCAGGGCTCAAGTCCTGCAGGAACGCGTGGGAACTGAGTTTCTGCACTTTTTCCACAGCAGGAACACAGTTCCCATTAGCAGGAGTTCTGCAGGACCAGCCCTTGAGTAGAAATCTTGGGTGAGTTCCTGCACTTTTTTTTCCCAGGACTTGACCCCCGATCATAGCCACCAAGAAAAAACATTTATTTCAATCTCCTGGCCAGAGATGTCATACCTGATGGTCAATGCAATGTCCCTCTAGATGTAAGCAATGGCTGTAATTAGTATTTAGCGCCCCATCCATGAGGGTCTATAAAAGATGAAACAGCGATGCTTGTAGTTAATATATCATAATATGCCATAGGACATATGGCCTAAAATTCGAGATTTTCCTATCCTTGGTGACGGAAAATATGGATTTTATTAAAGACAGGAGGCGAATATTATGCTTATCATCTTTCTTTACGTGCATCCAGCAGCAAAAGAGTTAAATACAGAATTAAAGAAAAAAAAAAATGTTCACATGAGTAGATAATATGCAAATGAACATAACCAAACTGCCCAATCAGAGCAAAAGTTCCATGTTATAAATATGAGAGACCAGTAATCAACTAATGGAAGGTAGAGAAGAAGACAAATAATCTTGAAAAGGAACAGAAAACTTAGTAACAACGGTCAGAAAAATACAAACTGGAACAATATCAGGTTAAACTGAGAACAAATGAAGAAGAATAAATAAAAAATTAATACCGTAAAAGGGTAGAGTGTTAGGGTGGGCTAATAATCGCCTCCTGGCTCATATTATGCTTGTTTAAAGCTTAAACAATGTATATAGTAAAACAAAATACATGTTCATAATATCGTCATAGAAACGTGATTCAAGTCTAAAATGAAAAAATTAAAGTGGATTCTGAAGACCAATTGGCAGCTTTCATTAAGTCTGATAAGGATCCACCTGTTTGATAAACTTTAGTTGACATGGCTCCTCTAGTGAAATGGGCACCAAAAACAGAAGTGTCTATACCTGCTAAATTCATGGTTTGCCTTACCAATCTCGCTAAAGTAGGAGAAGAAACTGGATTATAAGGTTTATAATAAGAAATTAAAAGCGTATTTCACGCTGCGGATGCGCCAACAGCAGTCACAGGGGGACTGCAGAGCGAGCTCTCACTGTGACTGCCGTTAGCGAATCCACGGAGTGAAATATGCTGCGGACGCGCCCGTGTGACACTTTCCTTAATATCCTGGCCTGTGAACATATGGAATGCGAAGGCAGAGCATGATGTGATCCTTGTGACCCCCATGATGCGCCCTGTGTGATGCGCATGATGCGCCCGTGTGACCCTGCCTTTAAACAGACATTTGCCTATGACAGATGCCTGTGATTGTTTCTACTGGACTTTTGACTGACATTTTGACCTGCCATCTGACCTCCTGTGTTTTTGACCCTGTACTTGGATTTCTGATTTACTCTTTGTCTGTTGATTTAGCATTGGCTATTGACCTTTGGACTGTACCTAGTTATCCCATGGTGGTCCCAGTTCCTTGCTGTTACTTAGCAAAGGAAGGGATCATCTAGGTGCTTGGTCCACCCTTGTTTGGAGAAGGGGGAGTGCTCCAAGTGGAAGGAACAGGGTTTTGGGGACACATTAGGGCTTCACAACCCTCCTATTGTCATAACAACTGTCACGATGCCGGCTGGCAGGAGGTGGATCCTCTGTGCCAGAGAGGGATTGGCGTGGACCGTGCTAGTGGACCGGTTCTAAGTCACTACTGGTTTTCACCAGAGCCCGCCGCAAAGCGGGATGGTCTTGCTGCGGCGGTAGTGACCAGGTCGTATCCACTAGCAACGGCTCAACCTCTCTGGCTGCTGAAGATAGGCGCGGTACAAGGGAGTAAACAGAAGCAAGGTCGGACGTAGCAGAAGGTCGGGGCAGGCAGCAAGGATCGTAGTCAGGGGCAACGGCAGGAGGTCTGGAACACAGGCTAGGAACACACAAGGAAACGCTTTCACTGGCACAATGGCAACAAGATCCGGCAAGGAAGTGCAGGGGAAGTGAGGTATACATAGGGAGTGCACAGGTGAACACACTGATTAGAACCACTGCGCCAATCAGCGGCGCAGTGGCCCTTTAAATCGCAGAGACCTGGCGCGCGCGCGCCCTAGGGAGCGGGGCCGCGCGCGCCGGGACAGGACCGACGGAGAGCGAGTCAGGTACGGGAGCCGGGGTGCGCATCGCGAGTGGGCGCCACCCGCATCGCGAATCGCATCCCGGCTGGAGGCGGTATCGCAGCGCACCCGGTCAGTGGATCTGAGCGGGGCGCTGCAGAAACGAGAGTGTAGCGAGCGCTCCGGGGAGGAGCGGGGACCCGGAGCGCTCGGCGTAACAGTACCCCCCCCCCTTGGGTCTCCCCCTCTTCTTAGAGCCTGGGAACCTGAGGAGCAGACTTTTGTCTAGGATGTTGTCCTCAGGTTCCCAGGATCTCTCTTCAGGTCCACAGCCCTCCCAATCCACCAAAAAGAACCTTTTTCCTCTGACCGTCTTGGAGGCCAGTATCTCTTTCACTGAGAAGACGTCAGAAGAACCGGAGACAGGAGTGGGAGAAACTAACTTGGGAGAGAAACGGTTGATGATGAGTGGTTTAAGAAGAGAGACATGAAAGGCATTAGGAATACGAAGAGAAGGAGGAAGAAGAAGTTTGTAAGAGACAGGATTAATTTGGCACAAGACTTTGAAAGGACCAAGATAGCGTGGTCCCAGTTTGTAACTGGGGACACGAAAGCGGACATATTTAGCGGAGAGCCATACCTTGTCTCCGGGAGCAAAAATGGGGGGAGCTCTTCTTTTCTTATCGGCAAACTTTTTCATGCGAGATGAAGCCTGTAAAAGAGAATTTTGGGTCTCTTTCCATATGGTGGAAAGATCACGAGTCACTTCATCTACAGCGGGCAAACCAGAGGGCAAGGGAGTAGGGAGGGGGGGAAGAGGGTGACGGCCGTACACCACGAAAAATGGGGATTTGGAGGAAGATTCAGAGACTCTGAAGTTATACGAGAATTCGGCCCATGGTAGAAGATCTGCCCAGTCATCCTGGCGGGAGGAAACAAAATGGCGTAAATAATCACCCAGGACCTGGTTAATTCTTTCCACTTGCCCATTGGATTGAGGGTGATATGCAGAGGAAAAGTTTAATTTAATCTTGAGTTGTTTACAGAGAGCCCTCCAGAATTTTGACACGAATTGGACGCCTCTATCCGAGACGATCTGCGTGGGCAAGCCGTGAAGACGAAAAATGTGTACAAAAAATTGTTTTGCCAACTGAGGCGCTGAAGGAAGACCAGGAAGAGGAATGAAATGTGCCATCTTGGAGAATCGATCAACGACCACCCAAACAACAGTGTTGCCACGGGATGGAGGTAAGTCTGTAATAAAGTCCATACCAATCAGAGACCAAGGCTGTTCGGGGACAGGCAGAGGATGAAGAAGGCCAGCGGGCTTCTGGCGAGGAGTCTTATCCCGGGCACAGAAAGTGCAGGCTCGCACAAAATCCACAACATCCGTCTCCAGAGTCGGCCACCAATAGAAACGAGAGATGAGTTGCACGGATTTCTTGATACCCGCATGACCTGCGAGATGGGAGGAGTGACCCCATTTGAGGATTCCGAGGCGTTGGCGTGAAGAAACGAAGGTCTTCCCTGGAGGAGTTTGCCTGATGGAGGCTGGAGAAGTGGAGATCAGGCAGTCAGGGGGAATGATGTGTTGAGGAGAGAGCTCTACTTCCGAGGCATCCGAGGAACGAGAGAGAGCATCGGCCCTAATGTTCTTATCGGCAGGCCGAAAGTGAATTTCAAAATTAAATCGGGCAAAGAACAGAGACCACCTGGCCTGGCGAGGATTCAGCCGTTGGGCAGACTGGAGATAGGAGAGGTTCTTGTGATCGGTGTAAATAATAACGGGAAATCTTGATCCCTCCAACAGATGCCTCCATTCCTCAAGTGCTAATTTAATGGCTAGAAGCTCTCGATCCCCGATGGAGTAGTTCCTCTCCGCCGGAGAGAAGGTCCTAGAAAAAAAACCACAAGTAACAGCATGCCCGGAAGAATTTTTTTGTAGAAGGACCGCTCCAGCTCCTACAGAGGAGGCATCAACCTCCAATAGGAAGGGTTTAGATGGGTCAGGTCTGGAGAGCACGGGAGCCGAAGAAAAGGCAGACTTGAGCTGTTTAAAGGCGTCTTCCGCTTAAGGAGGCCATGACTTAGGATTGGCATTCTTTTTGGTTAAAGCCACAATAGGAGCCACAATGGTGGAAAAATGTGGAATAAATTGTCTGTAATAATTGGCGAACCCCAAAAAACGTTGGATAGCACGGAGTCCGGAGGGGCGTGGCCAATCTAGGACGGCAGAGAGTTTGTCTGGATCCATTTGTAGTCCCTGGCCAGAGACCAAGTATCCTAGGAAAGGAAGAGATTGACATTCAAACAGACATTTCTCCATTTTGGCATAAAGTTGATTGTCACGAAGTCTCTGAAGAACCATGCGGACATGCTGGCGGTGTTCTTCTAAGTTGGCAAAAAAAATCAGGATATCGTCCAGATATACAACAACACAGGAATATAAGAGATCACGAAAAATTTCATTAACAAAGTCTTGGAAGACGGCAGGGGCGTTGCACAGGCCAAAGGGCATGACCAGATACTCAAAGTGTCCATCTCTAGTGTTAAATGCCGTTTTCCATTCATCCCCCTCTCTGATGCGGATGAGATTATAGGCACCTCTTAAGTCCAGTTTGGTAAAGATGTGGGCACCTTGGAGGCGATCAAAGAGTTCAGAGATGAGAGGTAGGGGGTAGCGGTTTTTTACAGTGATTTTATTAAGACCGCGGTAGTCAATGCAAGGACGTAGGGAGCCATCTTTTTTGGACACAAAGAAAAATCCGGCTCCGGCAGGAGAGGAGGATTTGCGGATAAAGCCCTTCTTTAAATTTTCCTGGATATACTCAGACATAGCAAGAGTCTCAGGGACAGAGAGAGGATAAATTCTGCCCCGGGGTGGAGTAGTGCCCGGGAGGAGGTCAATAGGACAGTCATAAGGCCTGTGAGGAGGTAAAGTCTCAGCTTGTTTTTTGCAAAAAACATCCGCAAAGTCCATATAGGCCTTAGGGAGACCGGTTAGAGGGGGAACCACAGGGTCACGGCAAGGAGTACTGGGAACCGGTTTAAGGCAGTCCTTGGAACAAGAGGAGCCCCAACTCTTGATCTCCCCAGTGGACCAATCCAGGGTTGGGGAATGGTGTTGAAGCCAGGGTAGTCCAAGGAGAATTTCGGAAGTGCAATTGGAGAGGACCAAAAACTCAATTTTTTCGTGGTGAGGTCCAATGCACATTAGGAGGGGTTCCGTGCGGTAACGCACGGCACAGTCCAATCTTTCATTGTTAACGCAATTGATGTAGAGAGGTCTGGCGAGACTGGTCACTGGGATGTTGAACCTGTTGATGAGAGAGGCCAAAATAAAGTTTCCTGCAGATCCGGAGTCCAAGAAGGCCTTAGTGGAGAAGGAGAAGGTAGAGGCAGATATCCGCACAGGCACAGTAAGATGTGGAGAAGCGGAGTTGACTTCAAGGACTGTTTCACCTTTGTGCGGAGTCAGCGTACGTCTTTCCAGGCGGGGAGGACGGATAGGACAATCCTTCAGGAAGTGTTCGGTACTGGCACAGTACAGGCAGAGATTCTCCATGCGGCGTCGTGTCCTCTTTTGAGGTGTCAGGCGAGACCGGTCAACTTGCATAGCCTCCACGGCGGGAGGCCCAGGAACGGATTGCAGAGGACCAGAGGAGAGAGGAGCCGGGGAGAAAAAACGCCTCGTGCGAACAAAGTCCATATCCTGGCGGAGCTCCTGACGCCTTTCGGAAAAACGCATGTCAATGCGAGTGGCAAGATGAATGAGTTCATGTAGATTAGCAGGGATTTCTCGTGCGGCCAGAACATCTTTAATGTTGCTGGATAGGCCTTTTTTAAAGGTCGCGCAGAGGGCCTCATTATTCCAGGATAGTTCTGAAGCAAGAGTACGGAATTGTACGGCGTACTCGCCAACGGAAGAATTACCCTGGACCAGGTTCAACAGGGCAGTCTCAGCAGAAGAGGCTCGGGCAGGTTCCTCAAAGACACTACGAAATTCCGAGAAGAAGGAGTGTACAGAGGCAGTGACAGGGTCATTGCGGTCCCAGAGCGGTGTGGCCCATGACAGAGCTTTTCCAGACAGAAGGCTGACTACGAAAGCCACCTTAGACCTTTCAGTAGGAAACTGGTCCGACATCATCTCCAAGTGCAGGGAACATTGTGAAAGAAAGCCACGGCAAAAGTTAGTGTCCCCATCAAATTTATCCGGCAAGGATAGTCGTAGGCCTGAGGCGGCCACTCGCTGCGGAGGAGGTGGATCCTCTGTGCCAGAGAGGGATTGGCGTGGACCGTGCTAGTGGACCGGTTCTAAGTCACTACTGGTTTTCACCAGAGCCCGCCGCAAAGCGGGATGGTCTTGCTGCGGCGGTAGTGACCAGGTCGTATCCACTAGCAACGGCTCAACCTCTCTGGCTGCTGAAGATAGGCGCGGTACAAGGGAGTAAACAGAAGCAAGGTCGGACGTAGCAGAAGGTCGGGGCAGGCAGCAAGGATCAGGGCACGGCAGGAGGTCTGGAACACAGGCTAGGAACACACAAGGAAACGCTTTCACTGGCACAATGGCAACAAGATCCGGCGAGGGAGTGCAGGGGAAGTGAGGTATAAATAGGGAGTGCACAGGTGAACACACTGATTAGAACCACTGCGCCAATCAGCGGCGCAGTGGCCCTTTAAATCGCAGAGACCCGGCGCGCGCGCGCCCTAGGGAGCGGGCCCGCTCGCGCCGGGACAGGACCGACGGAGAGCGAGTCAGGTACGGGAGCCGGGGTGCGCATCGCGAGCGGGCGCCACCCGCATCGCGAATCGCATCCCGGCTGGAGGCGGTATCGCAGCGCACCCGGTCAGTGGATCTGAGCGGGGCGCTGCAGAAACGAGAGTGTAGCGAGCGCTCCGGGGAGGAGCGGGGACCCGGAGCGCTCGGCGTAACAACAACTAATGTATTTTCTGAAACAATGTAACATAATTTTTCTTTTCTTTCTTTAGTTCCTTGTAACTAATTTCCTATGTCAGTAATTCACATACCTTGTGAGTAATTAACAGTGTAGTATAGGTGGTGAAGCAGACGTGTTACAAGCCTAGTAAGAAGGATTGAAAAGTAGTCATACAGTGGATTTTTCATTTAACTTAAATGAAAGGGGAAAAAATGATTCTCCTGTCGACTTCAGCCACAAAAGCAATTACAGCACTGACGCGTTTTACTGCTCTTTCTAGAACGGAATCAAAGACATATCTACATGTGCTCACAAAGCAAATATTGGATAAGACAGATATTGTTGTTAATAAAAGAGATTAAAGTGCGGCAAAATCCATTTCTCCCAACTCTTTCTCTTCCTAATTAGCACATGAAAGACATCAGGCTCAGGAGCGAGCGGGAATACAGACATTATCAATAATACAAGAACCCAGGAAGGTCCCGGACCTTGTATTTCCATATCCCAACACTTCTGACAAACCTCTTAACTCAAGGTAATAACAAGTCAAGATGTCATTTTGGTATTGATTTCTTTCTGGAAATAAAAATGACTGAGGTGTTTGTATCCAAACAATAGGCAAAGCATTGAAAGGCTATAGCCCATCCTTCCCTATAATAAAGTTAGCTACACACATAACATATGTGGCTGCCGAGGTAGCTTTTATTTCAATAACATTTTACCTGACTTTCTTTAAAAATGACCCTTCATTTTGCCCAAACAGGGATGGTATTTCAATACATAAGTTAGATATGCGGCCCATTAGATACATCCAAGACATACTCTCACATATCTCTCTATTGCTGGGGATTTTGTTGCAGTTTGGATGTGGATTCAAAGGGCAAATTGGGCAAAAAGCTTTTTTTTGAGCCACTGCCATGTTTTATCAACACAGTGGTCAAACCCCTGCCAATCTGTCACTGGTGACGTACTGTATGTTATGCCACCAATGCCTATGCTGAGAACACTTAAATTCAATTTACTATTAGTTTAGTCCGTTTAGTCCCTTATACTTAAAGGGGTATTCCAATCTGAACATTATGGCATATCCATAGGATAGGACAGGATGTCTGGTAGATGTGGGCGTCACCTCTGGATAGAGATTGAGGACCTCCAACCTTCTTCTGGCCGCTGGAGAAGTTAGGAACCCTAAAACAATCAAGTTATTTAACTCCCATATAGGTTATTAAGAGTTTCGCAGACAATGTGGCAAGGCAAGCCACACTATTTCTGTAACTCCCATTAATGTCAATGGGGGTTATGCAAACTGCGTAAAACCTGCTTGGTAATTTTTTGGCTTTCCAACCATCTCCAACAGCTGCATGAAAATCCATCTGTGTTAGGCAGCTCTCGATCTCCAGATAGGTGTGGCTCCTAGATAGGAATACTTCTTCAAATTCTAACGTCAGTAATTCATATGCCTTGTCAATAACTGGATGAAGTCAATGGGACCAATGTGTGACCTGGCTATCCGACATGTTTTCCATATGGTGTATGTGCGGAAAAAGTAAAGTATTTCAGAATGATTGTGATCAAGCAAATAAACCTTGAGACAAAAAAAAGAAAGGCGCCACTGGTATATTTTCTGTACATACTAAAGCTTGACCTTGACCAATACAAATGTCCAACATTACAGTTATATAGGTATAAATAATGACATATTACATTTAATTTTAATAATGGTTACTGGAAACATCTGTTACAGACCAACCACAAAAGTAAGATTGTCATTGACTGTACCGCACGAATGGCGTCAATGGTCACAACTTGGACCCCCATTATGTGGTAGGTTGAGCTACAGTGTACTAGATAGGAGATTGTCAAGTAAAAGTATGAACATGAAGATTCTCTATGTCGCAGCTTTTCCTCTGTATGATAACAATCAGCTTTTACCTTACCTTTTGACCTATTTTCATCCAAAATGCAAACGTGCAAAAGTACAAAGAAAGTACAAACATCCCAACATCAGAAGAACACTTGGCATTCACAATCTCATTATTGGAGATCCAGATAGAACTATAAAGTCTCCAAGGGCTGAAGCTGAACTTGAGACCTGAGAGATTCTCCTATAAGTAATAATAAGTATATTATCGCTGATTTGGACCCACGGCACGTCTAATAACATTAACAGAAGCGCCGCGCAAGTCACCGGCATGGGAGGAAAATGTGTTAGGAAAATTTGAGAGATCTGGTAGATGAAGCTAAGCTGTGTCAGACATCTAATTATATCTTAAGCGTTCCGCATACGTGGCATCTCACATAAAAGGAAGTCAGAATTTAAATGAAGCAGAGCTATAACAAAGCAAGATGAAATAAAGAAGCTGCTTGGCTTACTAGATCTGACAGCGGAATAGAAGCAGGTTTACTAAGCCTCTGCTGCCATATTATCCTTAGGTTACTTGCAAAATTTCCATATCTATTGTCGCTTTAGAACAAGAAGTTTTCCTGAGATTTCATAAACCTATAATTTACAAGCTATAGAAAACACAAACATATACACCTTTAAGGCATCATGGACACAGCTGTATTACAACTGCATATAAATCCTGGATCAGGCATTGGCCATATGGTTGGATTCCTTATGCCATATTGCTGCCTGTTTTAATACACTAAAATAGCAGCTGCAAGATCTTTGTGAGTTACATACTAACACCAAGGGTGGAGAACTAATACATACACCAAAGGCTAGAAGACTAGTCAATCGGTGAGCTGGACTGTTTACTTGATACTCTAATCCTCACAGAAACCCTTAGCTAAACCATACTAATCTATGCCTTGGAATTAATATAGAAACATGCTCCATTTACTGCACTATTTCAGAGGTTTTCTCTCCTAGAAGCATTATTAAAGGGGTATTCCAGGCAAAAACATCTTATCCCCTATCCTTTGGATGGAGGGGGCGTGGCGTGATGTCACGTCCCCACGGACGGATAGAGGATAAGATGTTTTTGCCCGGAATACCCCTTTAATCATATAATGCTCTAATCATGTAAGTCTCTAATTTTCAGTTGTCGCTGAGCCAGTGGGTGGAGACGTGCTGCCATGTACTACAAACACAAGATCTGGCTTCCATATATCTCTATAGGACACACTCAGAAGAAGCAGCAGCAGCACAGAGGGCATTGTAGAGAAATAATAAGCAGTGTAAGCTGTAAATCAAGGGGTGAGATCCAATACGTACAGTTAGCTTGTGTGTTTTCTTTGCAGTCTCTCTGAATTGTATTGATAGCATGTAACTTATTTGCGCTGCTAGTCTACATTGTAAACACAAGATAGAATCGAGCTGATACAGGAATTTAGTAAATAAATGTGTAGCCGGGGTGAGGGGAGGAAAGTAATTTAATAAGAGGAAAGGGGAAAAAATCTCTGATAAGCAACATGACAAAGTTTTTTATTTTCACTTGTACTATTGATGTATGCAGAGTTTGTTGAAATGATGTCTGGTGCTCGATTGAGAGGTGCTTTGAGATTTGTTAGCCATATTTTGAGTTAGAAATACATTTTCCTATAGGGGTAAAAGGTGTCTGCCTTATAGGGGTTTTTGCCTTTCACTGAATCCACAGCATAGGATTATAGGTTATAGCTGATGGACCTGGGTCATTTGTCAGCTTTTCAACCATTTAACTAGGTAGGCATACTGTGACAGATTGAAGGCCTGCATTATATAGCTGTAGGGACTGCCTGTGCTGCCATACAAGCAGCGCCAATGATGTCATGAAGTCATCAAACCACCCTGTCATGCAATGCCAAGCCGCCTTCCTCATGTTAAAGGGGTTATTCAGGAATAGAAAAACAGAGCTCATTTCTTTCAAAAACCACTCCATGTCGGTCCCCAGGTTGTGCATGGAACTATAACTTGGCTCCATTTACTTCAATGGAACTGAGCTGCAGAACCACACCCAACCCGAAGAAAGACGGGAAGTGGCTTTTGAAAGAAATTACCTCTGTTTTTCTATTCCTGGATGACCCCTTTAAAGTATTAAGAAATGCCCATGAAGAGAGATTTGTTGTAACACAGTATGTAACATAATTTCCATAGTTAATAATATATAAAATGTAAAAGACAAGTCTTGTGTTTTGTAGAGAGGTGCCTGAGGGACACTATTAAATCAGAATAGGAGGGGGTGAATAGCAGCAGATATCCCAGCTGTAGGACATTCTGGTGAATAAACTCCTTTATATATATATATATATATATATATATATATATATATATATATATATAGACTCTACTTTGCAGTCTTGCAGTCTTCTTCAACAGATCTAGAAAGTAATTATACTCAACACAGCCTGTCAATAAGCTTCAGATTCTTAATAGCTTGAAGCAACTTTCTACAGCTTGAGGCCAGGAGACAGCATTAGGCCAGGAGACACCCAATAGCACCAGTGGCCAGCGTGACATTTGCCACAACCGAGGGATCCACCTTCTGCATTTCTACAGCTCATGATAACCTAGATATGATGCAATACAGGCCACATTAAGAGACAATACTGCAATGTCGCGATATCACAGACACATGGCATTCAATTATATGTGGGGTACCAATTCATTTTTGAGAGAAATCCTAACCCAAAACCAATGCAAAAACTCAGGTTAAAAATCAATATCAAAACACAATCTTTGGTACATGTTTGCATGTATTACCACCAGAGACATTACTGGTATAATGTGGTCCTAATTCATGAATGACCATAAAACATGAAGGAGAACGTTGTGAGGCTCTCTTTGGGCTGGCTACAGGTCCTCTTCAAAGGGATAACTAGCTGATCACTGGGGGCCTGACCTCTGGGTCCTTCTCTGATGATGAGAATGGAGGCCTATTGTCTACTGAGTGAATAAATGCAGCACCAACTCCATCCATTCTCTATTGGACTTTGGAGCATTGCTGTGGTTGAACATGTGCATTGCCCCTTTATTCTCATGACCTCCCCCTACATTCCCTTGACCTCAGTTTTTGTAATTGGTGGGGGTCCCAGCAGTCGAGTCTCCAAAAATCAGCTAGTTATCCCCAATTCTGTGGATGGAGGATATGTTAATCTTGAGATAACCCATTTGTCTTATTGACATATCAGAATAAAGGAAGTTATACATTGGGGGGTGGGCTTCAGATGCCCACAAAGTGGGTTGCAGAGTTTTTCCTAGTGGCGTACCCATTTAGCTTTAGATGTACCCCTGTCTGCTCTTTATAGTACAATTCTTGACTGCAGTTGATAGAACCAAAGGGACCACTAAAAACACTCTAGTCAGTTTCCTGGACTGGCTGCTTACAGGGAAGAAAAGTTTTTACTGAACTGAATGGCGAAAGATAAGAAAGAGTTAAAGGGGTACTCCGCTGCTCAGCGTTAGGAACAAACTGTTCCAAATGGCGGAGCAGGCGCCAGGAGCTCGTGATGTCATAGCCCCACCCCATCATGACGTCATGCCCCGCACCCTCAATGCAAGTCTATGGGAGGGGGCGTACGCCCCCTCCCATAGACTTGCATTGAGGGGGCGGGGTGTGATGTCACGAGGGGGGCGGGGCTATGGTGTCATGAGCTCCTGGTGCCGGTTGAGCTCAGGTTTGGTCATATAAGCTCTCCCTGGTCTTGCAAGAGAGGTAATCGTATACATTATAGTATATGACCAGACACTTTATCACAGGCTCCCAGATCAAAAGAACCCGTACAAAACCGAGTAAAATACGAGACAAAGACTCCGTACTGCCACACTAGATGTGTCAGACATAATTTGCAACCTCAAGATTCTCATATGCTATGTGTTGACCCACTTTTCATGCATATTATAAACCCTTCTGATCTATTCTTCCTCCAGGCACCACACTCATCAGCCGGTTCACTAAGTCAGCTTTAGACCCAACAGAGACGCTGAAAGGACTATTTAACTCTTTGGCGGCTTTAATCAATGCTGGCTGCCATTGTTCTGTATAATCAATTTGTTATTTAGTTAATTAGTATGTTTCATTAAGAATTCATGATTCCTACGCTAACACTACAGCAATGCACAGGGGAGGCCGGTTCACTTGCTATGAACCTTTTCTTCGAGCCTGAAATTCTAGACATAGCAGTAATTGTATAGGCTGGCACACTCTTTCCACTAGAGTTTCTTCTTGTTTGGTATTTTTATTGTTCTTTCTTCTATTGTGGTAAATTTAAAATGCTTTTAACTTCGGGAATGGAAACAGTTGCTATGATATGAAGACGATGCACCTGTGCTTGGATCTTAGTCATATTCTCCAGAACGTTGACCGTTGACATTCCTTCAACCGTGGATAATAATGTTATATTTGTGTTAGTAAGTTTATATTTGTGAAGATACAAACAATAGGCCAACAAATTTGGCAAATTCTGACGCAAATTGTCACCTCATTTGAGAAACATTTGGACCACATTTATTATGTCTTTTTGACAGCTTTTGTGTTACTCTTGACATGGGGGGAATGGTTTGGAGGGAAGATGCTTAGATAAGCAAAAAAGCGTCGTAGTTTGAAATGTGACAAAGCATGCAATTAGAGTATCCTTAGACTGTTAAGTTAAAGCGCAACTGTCATCAAATCTGGGCCACATAACCTACACACAGCCTCTGTACTATGTGCAGATTGTGTATTAGGCAGTGTTTTTACCTTCTGTCTGCCATCCTTTTTTACCCCAAAAAACTGTTTTGATGAAAGCCGCACACAGTTGGATAGGTGCGGCCGGGGTATGTGCCCCTTTGCTTATCCCCCGTGTCGTCATGGCAAGCGCTCGCTCCCGCCACCTACCTCCTCAGTGCGCATGCCCAGTGCTAGAGGCAGGGAGCGCGCTTCCTCTCTGCCTCTAGGCACTGGAAATAGAAGCAACAGAGTGCGCGTCTCCGGTCACCAGCACAGCAAGAAGAAAGAAAAGGATAGCAGGCACTATTAGATATTCAGAAATAATAAAGGTGCACATCAGAATAAAGTTTTTTTTAACAGCAGAGCATGGGGACACACGCCGTGGCGCGCACGGGTGGATAAATGATGGGGCACATGCGTTGGGACCTGTGTGTCAATAACACAGCGGTCCCAGTGCTGACATGCAGGGGATAGGCATGGCGGCGGCGGGGCATTGCGAACCCCTGCCATGCCTATCCGACTATGTGAAACTTCCATCAAAACAGTTTTTTTGGGGTAATAAAGGATGACAAACAGAAGGTAAAAACACTCCCTAATGCACTGCAGTACAAAGGCTGTGTGTTGGTTGTATAGCCCAGATTTGATGACAGTTGCGTTTTAAAGGCAATCTGTCATCAGTGTCACCAGCATTTACCTATTGATATAGGCATTTAGTGAGGGACACTGATGAAAATGATACTTTCTGATGCTTTTTCCAACAATATTTTTCTATTTCCATGGGGGGGGGGGGGGGGGGTGCAGTGATGTCTGTCTTAACTCTTCCATGAAGCTTTTCCTACCCCTGTGCTGAGGCTCCTAAACAGCAGAATGGAGTTCCACTCTACAGCATAATGCCTCTCTTCCTCATAAACAATGCAAAAAGTGATTTCACACCAAAGGAGAAGGAGCTTCAGCAAAGAGAGAGGAAGCGCTTCATATGAAAACTGAAAAACTGACATTATTGCACACTGGTGGCCTGAGAACGCCCCCTATGCACCAAGCTCTTCATTAGCATATTAAGAAAAAGAAGAACATCTTTTGCATAAGTGTGTCCCCCCCCCCCCCCCCCCCACTACATGTCTATACCAATAGGTTAGTGCAGATGACACAAATTCCCTTTAACTGTATGCTATATTATGGTTCAATTCCAGCCGAGTTGAACAGAGAAAGTAAAGTACAGAGAAATTAAAGGCCCTTACACAGGCACGCTCATTCCCCATAATTGACCCATGCAAAAGTTCTCGGCTCATGTAAAAGTGCCCGTTAATCGAACCTCCCCATACTCTAAATAGGGGATATGCGGGTGATAACAATACAGTCAAAAAAGCGGATTGATTAAGACTTCTGAAGTCTCTGCAAAGAAGCACCAATCTCCCTGATCATCGTTCCTGCCTTCGGTCAGGGCCCTACATCTACAGGACTGTACTGTACGTCTGTATACCTCCATCTACATGCAGGGCTTCTTTCAGTTGATTTATCTGTTAGCAGCGAAATTCTTTCAAAGGACACCTCAACGTAACTCGATGGACCACCCATTATAAGTCAATGGGCTCTGTGGGGTCCCCTTATAAACAGAAACTAAGACATGGACCTGAACAAAGCCTTAAACGAACTCCATTATGGGCACTAGAAAGGAGATATTTTGAAAAATACAATAAACATTATCCATTTTCTGTTCTTGTTAAATAATGATAGGATAGTGGACCTTCTGACAGACTTGGGTATATACTGTCAGAACCAAACATCATCAGGGTGGTCCCCGATGGCTTCTGTCCACACCACCAGCCTTGATTTATAGATCGCTCCCTGTTTGGGTAGAGGGGGTATTCTATCAATAAAAAACTGGAAGAAGCCACAGGGACCTTCCAGATGACTCTTGATTTGCCCAGTATAATTAAGTGATGACATGTTTTCCTTAAAATGTTGTGACCAATCCACTTACAAAGTTATTGCTGTTGCCTAATTTTTTGGAGGTTCTTTTTGTATGCCAGCTAAAAAATTTAATCAAACAGGCTCATGTAGTAGTTTACAGTAAGTTATCCACCCCATCCGAAAGCAGTTGTAGTCACGACTCCATCCTGTCCTTCAAGCCCTGGTCATTATGTGCCCTTCACGCTGAACAACCTGGGCCGCCATATCATTATGATCAATATGATTCATTATTACAGATGGGCTTGACAGTTTTCTATAGCACAAAACAACTATAAAAATAATATAGAAATAGTAACAGAAATAGTAGCAACATAAATGGAATTCTTTTACTGCCAGATAATATTGATGGATATTAAAAACAGAAGCAAGCGATATGGGTGTTCAGACACAATTACAGTTGTCTACAGATAAAATGAGGCAGAGACGTCTCACCCCACCCTCTAATAAAGCGGAGAGGTCTCTTGCTGTGTGTTTTGATGGGGGCCTCCTGCTGTGATGGGTGGAAATACGAGAACATTGAGAAATGAGCGGCAGACACACTGCGCAAGCAGTTATTGTAGGAAACAACTGAGCAATAAATGGTCGTCCACTGGGATAGAGCCTCGGCATCGACAGTCTACTTGTCAGGAATGTCACATTCAGTAGAAGACGGAAAACCGCCAGGGCTCAGCATGAGAAATAATACATTTTTCTTCCAATGCTAAATGGCAACAACGTGAGTCAAGAATTCAAAGTATGCCCCACATTCTTCTAAATATAAAACTAAATCTGGAAAGCCTGTATCTTTAACCCTGTCCTTGATGCTCACATCTCCTACATATTTTCTTTACAAGGACATAATAAAGATATGGTGGTTCTACAGCCATCATAATAAGTCGACTTAAGACATTACAAGTTTCACGAACCGAGAAGAAGAAGAAATCCACAATAACTTCCCAATAGAAAATAGATATAGACCTTGGGATATTCCCTAAGCTGGTGATTCCGCTCTATTGGCTAAACCTGCCATAATAATACATATACAAGACATGTTCTTCCTCCTTATAGGATCTGATGCGAGGGAACAAGTGGAATTGGTGCAGTTGATTTAACAATGGCGCTCCTGCTCTGTGAAGCTTTAACTCCTGCCACAGATAACAACTCCTAAGTAGAAGCCACTTCAAAATAACACACCACAAAAAATTGGAGTGAATAAATTAAATTAATACATTTTATTGGTACATATAAAGACAAAAAATGGTGATCCCAACTGATCCCATAAAAACACATATAGACACAAGAAGACAATTAAAAGTGATATGAGAGGTGGAACAACAAGTATATTCAAAATATTAATAAAAATAGTATATGAAGATTCTAGATGATACTCCTAGATAATAAAATAGATATTAATGAAATATCATAATATAGTAGTTACAATCCAAGTTAGTACATGTATAACATAATACATCCTATTGCACAAATGCCCATGGTGTAATCATTGTACAGACAATGTACGAAAAATTAAAGAAAGTAAAGCTCCCCTGCTGTGTCTCGTGCATGGATCCACACTCAGACCCTCCATGTCCAACCAATGAATGAATGACGAGATGATCCAGCACTTAAAGAAACTGCAGCTTTATTAGTAGATCCTCTTAAAGCGCAACTGTCATGAGTTTTTAGCCCCCCAGACTACTACAATGTTGTTACAGATGTCCATAACGTGAGTGTAACCATACCTTTATGGGTTTTCCTCCTTCTTTTATACCTTATAAAATACATTTATCCCGCGGTCTGGCACAGTCGGAAAGGTGTGGCTTGGGATTCGCAAAGCCCCGCCGCCATGCCTATCCTCTCCTTTCAGCGCTAGGTTCGCTGTGTAGTAAGACCCACGCGCCCCTCCCTTCCTCTAGTACTGCACCTGCGCAGTGAGCACATTGGCAGTGGGAGCTAGTGGGAGCTCTGTCAATGCAGGGCGGTGACGCGCGCACGTCAGGAGGGGCGCATGAGCTGTGGATGCCCTTTGTCTTACTACACAGCAATCCCAGCGCTGAAAGGAGAGGATAGGCGTGGCGGCTTTGCGAACCCCAAGACACGCCTATCCGACTTTGCCAGACCGCTGGATAAATGTATTTTATAAGTTATAAAAGAAGGAGGAAAACCCATAAAGGTATGGTTACACTCATGCTATGGACATCTGTAACAACACTGTAGTAGTCTGGGGGGCTAAAATCTCCTGACAGTTGTGCTTTAAAAACACCATGGAACAACTTCAGAAAGTCTGACATATCTTGACGCGTTTCGAGCGCATGCGCTCGAAATGCGCCAAGATATGTCAGACTTTGTGAAGTTGTGAAGTTGTTCCATCCTGTTTTTAAGAGGATCTACTAATAAAGCTGCAGTTTCTTTAAGTGCTGGATCATCTCGTCATTCATTCACAGACAATGTACCACCTATGCAGACTGGGAAAATTACTTGTGCTCCCCCACCTCACCCTCCAACGCATTTCGCTGTCCTGCTTTCTCCAGGAGCAATGCCATAGATACCTTGCCAGGGTCTTGTCGGGGATAACACATAAAGTATATCAAGTGCATGTTTATATATATGTTCCTCTATACAGGAACAGCATTTCTCAAATCAGGTCCTGACCAATGGAGCTAACAATCTAGCTAACTATGTTACAAGAACACAGGTAGAAACAATCAGTTCCATGAATGCCAACAAATGGTGAGCTGAATACGGGCCCCTGAGCAATGAAGGTCATAGGCCCCTTACATAATCCATGTAGATTCTGGGTGGGTAGCCAAGGCATTCATTAGCCCCATTGACTGCAACTAAACTGAGAACAGTTCTTCAGCCTCAGATACAAGTTTTATGATAGATTTTCAGACAAAAGAATAAAATAAAAACACATCTATATTGTAAATATACACTTAGACTAACCATGCGAAAGTTAGGACCTAATAGTGAATTTGAACTAACATAAGCTACCAAATTCTATGAATTATTTCAGCATTACCATAGATATGCATTATGTAGAAACGTACTGGTAGAATGGAATGCAAAAAAACACAAACTAGAAGAATTTGCAGTTTGTTGTAACTTTCTGTAGTTTTAGACCAAATTTAAATGTGGTGAAAATGCAAATTACACTAGAATGCAAGTGGATAAGATCTTACAAATTCATTCCTATGCTGTGGACATTTGGAACCCCCATGCAGATGTTGCTGGGGAAGTGTTGCGCATTCCATTATGCATATAGGAGGTAAATCCCAAGTAAGGGATATGATACTCTGTTACTGCTCAACCCAGGTTGTTGAAAACTACAGTGATTTATTCTATAAGTCTTAGGCCCTTTTTACACTATACATTCATCTGTTTTTAAAGATCTGTTATATGCTCCTGTGGTGTCCCGGTACCGTGCATTGTACCGTACCTTGTGTGCTAAGTCCCCAAAGTCAGAGTTCCTGCGTACCGGTAGGATCCTCCTAGTGGGATAACCCCTTGTCACCTCTTCCTTCTTTAAAGGAGTACTCCGGTGAAAACCTTTTTTCTTTTAAATCAACTGGTGGCAGAAAGTTAAACATATTTGTAAATTCCTTCTATTAAAAAATCTTAATCCTTCCAGTACTTATTAGCTGCTGAATGCTACAGGGGAAATCCCTTTCTTTTTGGAACACTGATTACATCACGAACACAGTGCTCTCTGCTGACATCTCTGTCCATTTTAGCAACCATGCATAGCAGATGTATGCTAAGGGCAGCATGGTGGCTCAGTGGTTAGCACTGCTGCCTTACAGTGCTGGGGACTTGGGTTCAAATCCCACTAAGGACAACAATAAATAAAGCATTATTATTATTATTATAATAACGCCAGCAGAGAGAACTGTGGTCGTGATGTCATCAGAGAGCATTCCAAAAAGAAAAGAATTTCCTCTGTAGTATTCAGCAGCTAATAAGTACAGGAAGGATTAAGATTTTTTAATAGAAGTAATTTACAAATATGTTTAACTTTCTGCCACCAGTTGATTTAAAAGAAAAAAAGGTTTTCA